>NC_050090.1:16898782-17228317 GCF_009764565.3 Dermochelys coriacea
GGTCCTTAGTTGCCAGGTAGTAAATGGCCCAGTGATTGGATTTGCCATTGTCTGCATGTTGACTTGGGCCCCAAAGCTGGGACAGCCAGGTGCCATTCACACCTCCCCGGGAGTGAGCAGCCTTTTCCCACCACCTAGTTACCATATGGGGAAAGTGAGGCGCACACAGGATTCATACCAAGTATTACAGCAGGTTCCGTCTCTGTCCCACCCTCCAACTACAAACTCCCCCTTAGGCCAATGAGCAGTGGGAAAGCCAGGAGCGCTCGGGGCCCATGATGCCCCTGAGGTGCGCTGTGCCATAGCTTGGGTCCCCGGGCTCTCTCCCTTTCCCCAGGGATCCTGGGTGGGCCCTCTCCTGCTCCTTGGGGGCACTAATGGTGCCCCTTTATCCCAGGAGTGCCAGGCCTTGGAGGCAGAGAAGGCCCAGCTGCGGGAGGAGCTGAAGCTGTACAAGAGCCGGGAGCTGCGGCAGCTGCAGGACTGCACTGAGCTGGAGGAGGAGAACATCTCCCTGCAGAAGCAGATGTCCGTGCTCAAGAGCAACCAGGTACCTCGCCCCCAGCCTCTCTCACTGCGGGGCCCCTGTGGGCCGCCTTTCGGGATGGCAGGAAGATCTCCTGGGGCCCCTGTGCTGGAGGGGCTGATTGTGCCTCACCTGGGACAAGAGAGGGCGAGGAAACAGCTTATGTGGCCTGTGCTAACACTTGCTTCCCCTCCTCAACCTTCTGAGGGTGTTTGGGGAGAGAACCCAGGAGTCCTGGCTCCCAGCACCCCCTGCTCTAACCCCCAGCCCCTGCTCCCCTCCCAGAGCTGAGGGGAGAGAACCCAGGAGTCCTGGCTCCCAGCACCCCCTGCTCTAACCCCCCAGCCCCCACTCCCCTCCCAGAGCCGAGGGGAGACCCCACGAGTCCTGGCTCCCAGCCCCCTGCTCTAACCCCCCAGGTCCCCCCACTCCCCTCCCAGAGCCGAGGGGAGACCCCAGGAGTCCTGACCCCCCTGCCCCCCGGCAGGTGGAGTTTGAGGCCCTGAAGCACGAGCTGCAGTGCCGGGATGAGGAGGCAGTGCTGGCCGGAGCCCAGCTGGAGGAGCTGGGGCGGCTGCGGGAGCTGGCGGAGCGGCAGCTGGAGGAGGCGCTGGAGACGCTGGCGGTGGAGCGGGAGCAGCGGCGGGAGCTGCGGCGGGAGCTGGCGGCCTGCACCGGGGGCCGCCCCAGCTCGCTGGGCAGCCTGCAGGCCGGCCTGGAGGAGCTAAGCCAGGATGAGGAGCTGGACAGCGGCTTTGCCAATGGCAGCGCCAGGATGGGGGACTTCGGGGAGCGGGCATCCACTCCCCGCGCCCACCCTGCGCCCAGCCTCGTCGCCGACCTCTTCAGTGAGCTCAGCCTGGCCGAGGTGCACAAGCTGCAGCAGCAGCTGCTCCAGGTCAGGGGCGGGGCCTGGGGATTCCCTGCTGGGCTGGTCAGTAGCGGGTCTGGGGGCTCAGGGGCACCGCCTGCTCTAGGTTGTGGGCGGGGGCATGGGGGTTCGTTGCTGCCTCATGGTGGGGGCAGGGCCTGGGGCGTAGCTTGGGGCAGGTCTTGAGGTTCCAGCCATTCCAGGTAAGGGAAGACCCCAGAGCATCTCGTGTTAGGGGGAGGGGGCCTGGAGGCTCAGGGCAGGGTATGGGGTGGCAGAGCACCTCGCGGTGGGTGTCTTTGTGCCAGGGGCTCCCAGGTGAGGTGGGAGCTCAGGGGAGGGAGGCCTGGGAAACTCCCAGCCCAGGGGGTGGCCAGGTGTCTCCTCCCCTGTACCCGACCGCGGTTCAGATCCAGGAGTAGATGAAGGGCTGAGCCCATTAGGTGGGTGAAGAGGGGCCCAATTGGCAGGAGCAGCTGGGGGGGAATGTGTCATCAGTTAACCCCTTCATTGCCAACCCCCCCTTCTCTGCGCATTAATGGGGCCATTAAGACTTCAGTAACCAGGAAGCAGCCTTCCCTGTGGGAAACTCAGTCAGTGGGACTGGCTTCCAACTGGTGTGACCTGGGAATCCCTTGCGCTTGGTGCGAGCAGTGTGAGTCGCGCCCGTCTCCCAGCGTCGCCCGCAGCTGGCTCTCGCCTGCACTGTCGTCTTTGCTGAGGGGGTGGAGCAAGGCAGGAAGCCACTGATACACCCCACATCCTGCAGCAGCAGGCCCTCCGCAGAGCACATCTTGTCTCGCTTGGTGGCTGCACCTGGGCCATGCCAGGTTTACGCTGCGCCAGGCCTCCCTGCCAGCTCTGGCGTGGCTTGCAGGGGAGCTCCCCTCCCCCAAGTTGTCTCTGGCACCGAGCAGATCTCCAAGCCCCTGGCAAGTAAGTGCTGTAGCCATCCAGCCCCCTGGGGCTTTCCAAAACACGCCCTTGTGCTTGGTAGCCACAACGCTGCTGTTCTGGCTTCCCGTCGAACCCACACAGCACTTGGAGACATGGCCCGGGGGCCCCCCACCACTGGGGGCCCCACCCCCACTGGGTGCTGTATGCCCCCTTCCACCCCATGGAGACTGGCACCAGGCGCAGCGCGCACACACCAAGAGCAGGTCCCTGAACAGGCAACGCGGGGAGGGGAGAGAGGTGTACCAAAGATGACAGCCAATCTGTGGCAAATTGGGGATTGAACCCAGGAGTCCTGGCTCCCAGCCCCTGTCACGGGGTCCCCAGGCGATGCTCTGGAACTGCTCCCTACGAAGCCAGGCAGGACTCTGGGGGAGTCTCCTCTTGGGGAGCAGCCTGTCTGCAGGACACAGCTCACCCAGCTTCCCCCTTCCTGCGTCCGACCTCGGAGCCTTTAGCATCCTCTGCCCCTCCGTGCACTTCCCACCGTGAGTCCGCCCAGGCGGGGTCCTGGGGGGCCAGAGGGTCCTGCCCCCCAACTTTGCAGTCAGACGTGACTCTCAGCCAGCCAGTAAAACAGAAGGTTTATTAGATGACGGGAACATGGTCTAAACCAGAGCTTGTAGGTGCAGAGAACAGGACCCCTTAGCTGGGTCCATTTTGGGGGGCAGTGAGCCAGACAACCCCGTCTGCACTTCACTCCTCGTCCCCAGCCAGCCCCAACCGACTCCCCCTCCAGCCTCTGCTCCTCTGGGCTTTGTCCCTGTCCCGGGCCAGGCACCGGATTCCTTTGTTCTCCAACCCTTTAGCTCTCACCTGGCAGGGCAGAAGGGCCCAAGCCATCAGTGGCCAGGAGACAGTGTCGCCATTTACGTACCCTGGCCCTTTGCTCTGCAACAATGAAACCCCCTGCCTTATCCCACCCCCTAGAGACTTACGAAATGCCTAGGGGAAACTGAGGCACCCCTACAGTATTCAGAGGAAACATTAAGAACAGTCCCGCTTCGTCACAGCCCCTCCCTCCCATCTCTGCCACTCTAACACACAAGACCCCGCTCCCCTCCCAGAACCCATTAGAACCCAGGTGTCCTGACCCCATGCTCACAGGCCTGCCATCTCTCTCCCTGCAGGTGGATCGGGAGAAAGCCTCCCTGGCGGCTGATGTGAGGGTGGCCCGGGGGCAGCTGGACAGCTCCAGGGTGGCCTTGACGGATCAGCAGCAGCGCAGTGGCCTCCTCCTGGAGCAGCTCAAGGCCAGGCCAGCATCCCTGGAGCCTCAGCCCTGGCACGACCTGGTAGCACAGCTGGAGGGGCAGCTGCAGGCCTCCCGGAAGCTGGCAGGGGAGCTGCAGGCCCGGCTGGCCCAGGTGCAGGAGGAGCTGCTGGGGCTGACGGAGGAACTGGCCACCCTCTACCACCAGGTCTGCGCCTGGCATGGCCTGACACCACGGCGGGTGGTGCTGGATTATTACCGGGACGGGCGTGGCACCAGGGGGCTGCTGGGCAAGAGGGAGCCGGGGGGCAAGCCCCGTCTCCAGCCGGAGCCAGGGGCGGGGCCCTGTGAGGACCAGTCACCCCCTGGGGAGCCCCTTAATGTCTCCAACCTGGCGGTGGTGCTGCGGGAGCAGCTGGGGCACCTGCAGGGGGCACTGGTCTTGTGGCGGCAGCGGTCCCCTGGGCAGGGCCCGCCAGCCGCCGAGCTCGAGCAGGACAAGGAGGCGCTGGCTGAAGAGGTGATGAAGCTTCGCTCCCTGCTCAGCACCAAGCGGGAGCAGATCGCCACGCTGCGCACCGTGCTCAAGGCCAACAAGCAGGTGGGCGCGCTGCGGAGGGCTCGTCTGTGCCCCCTGGGCACCTTAAGCCCCTCCCTTTAAGGGGGTATGGGGCAGCCTGTCTGGATCCAGTCAGCCATCTCCTTTGATGGGGGGGAGGGGTTGTGGGAGCCGTGTGTGTGAGGGGCGCAGGCCCAACTGACTCCGAGATGCAGAGGCTCTGTGTATGGGGGGGCTGTGGGTGTGTCTGGGTACATGGGGGACGTGGGCTTGTCCAGGTCTCGCCCCAGAGGGCAGAGGCTGGGTTGGGGTGGGGGCTGTGGGCCCTCCGGCTCTCACCCCCCCTCTTCCCCCAGATGGCAGAGGCTGTGGGTGGGGGATGGGGATTGCATGCAGGGGGCGTGGGCCCATCCAGTTCTCACCTCCCCCCACCCCATCGTTGAATGGTGGGGGGCACAGGCCTGTCCAGCTCTCACCTCCCATCTCCTCCAGATGGCAGAGGGTGGGAGTGGGGATGCGGGAGGGGGGGCACGGGCCCTCCAGCTCTCACCCCCCCCACCCCAGATGACAGAGGGTGGGGATGTGGGAGGGGGGGCACAGGCCCTCCGGCTCTCACCCCCCCTCTCCCCCCAGACGGCAGAGGTGGCGCTGTCCAACCTGAAGGGGCAGTACGAGGGGGAGAAAGCCCTGGTGTCGGACACCATGCTCAAGCTGCGCCGTGAGCTGAAGGCCTTGAAGGAGGACGCCACCACCTTCTCCTCCTTACGCGCCATGTTTGCCAGCCGGTGAGGGGGAGCCCCCCAGCTGGGGCACAGGGCTGGAACTGCCTGTCAGGAAGCAGGACTACTGGGTGGGGATGGGGCTACTTAAGGGGTGGGGCTAGCCGCAGGGGACCAAGCCGGGGGTGGGCGGAGCCCCTGGCCAGTGCCACCTGACCCCCTGCGTCCCCCAGGTGTGACCAGTATGTGTCCCAGCTGGACGAGATGCAGCGGCAGCTGGCAGTGGCAGAGGATGAGAAGAAGACGCTCAGCTCCTTGCTGCGCATGGCCATCCAGCAGAAGCTGGCACTCACCCAGCGCCTGGAGAGCCTGGAGAGCCCAGCCCACGGCACCAGGGCCAGACCACGCAGCACCAGGAGCACTGCGGTAAGGCACAGGCTTGCCCCCTTCGTGGCTTCCTGGGGCACCTCCAGGTGGCACAGAACCAGGACGGGGCTTTGGAGGGCCTGGCTGCACCCCACAGCCATGGTCCTGTTCCAGACCTTGGGGCCAGAGGGGGTCCCTCATCCCCTGCCCCAGCGGTGGCAGCCTGGGTCCCCAGCAGTTGGGGGGCATGGACTGCTGTGCTCCGACCCCCAACAAAGCCCCTTGCGGGGTGGGAGTTGAGGTGCCTGGAGGTGTCTTTTTCTGTCTCTTGAAGTGAAGGGCTCAGGCTCTCTGCAGACTCAGGCAAATCTCCCTGGCTACCGGTTGTCCAGCCATGGGGCCTGTGTCCTGGCTGGTCTCTGCCCCCCAGGCAGGAAGGGGGCAGTGGGGCTAAGCTGTGAGGTGGCCTGGCCATCTCCTCTTGATATCAGTCCCAGCTTGGGGGGCAGGGATTGGTGCCGTGGGTGGTGGGGGTGTCCCCTTTGCTCTGCTCCCAGGGTAACTGGGTTTTTCCCACACAGAACTGAGACCTCAGCGGCCTTGCAGAGAAACACGCAGGATTGGTGCCAACCAGCACCAGGACCGGCACCGCCCTTCACCGCCCGTGCCTTCAATGCTGCAAACTGCCGACAGACCCTTGACCTCTGCCACAGCTGCCCCCGCCAGCGGGCAGCTGCCAGGCCTTAACCGCTCAGGGCTAGGTAGGGTGTAGCCAGCCGGCCCGCTGGGGGCAGAGCACTGGCCGGTGTCTCTGCCTTGCTGAGTGAGACCTCCTCCTCCTCCTCCTCCTGGGGGGTGGCTCAGGGTCCCACGCTTACAGGGCAGGGGCCAGGCCTGGTTCTTAGAGACCCCCCTCTCCCCCCCAATCCCCACACTTGCAGGGCGGGGGCCAGGCCTTGCATTCGGAGGCCCTCAACACCTGCACTTTTAAGGCACTATCCCCTTTTCTCACAGCACCATTTTGCACTTAGAGCTGGTGATCTCAGGGGAGTGGCTGTGGGGGGTACCTGGGGTATGGGGGCATGCGCTGTATGAACTGCTCTGTGTATCCCCCAGGGTCAGACAAGTGACCGGGGCCTGGTTACTTTGCCTCCAATTAAACAGCTTTTGTCTCCTCTTGGGCCTGGAACTCTGGTCAGGGGATGGGCAAAGGCGCTGTGTGGCCCATGCCACGCACCCCACAGCTGTAGGATGGGGATTGGATCAGAGTGGATATGCTGTGGGGAGCTTGCAGGGCAGGCTAGCTGTGAGGGCACATCATGCTGGCTTTAGCAGGGGCTGTGGGGGTCTTTTCTTCGGCCTCCCACCTGAAGTGCCAGGTGCTGCACTGACCCCCTGCCCAAAATCATGGAATCCCCACTGTGCTGACCACCCCATACACCTCCAGCCTCCTATGCCAGAGCTGGGTCAGGGCCCATATTGTGTGGAGTGCTACATTCCCACCCCTGATGATTGGTGTTCTCTTGTTGTATGGGGTCCCCTATAGACCCTTGGGCCTGAAATCAGGGCCCCCTATTGTGCTGGGTGCTGCATGGCTCCCCTGCCTGAGCTGGGGGTCCTAGTGTGGGCTGGGCATGGCGCAGTCCCTGCCTGCAGGAGCTCCTGGCCTGGAGCAGACAAAGGGGGGAAACTGAGGCCCAAGGAAGGCCATCCTTGCCCCTCGCTCATAGAGCAGGTCTGTGGCAGAGGTGGGGATAGAACCCAGGCGTCCTGGCTCCCAGCCTTCCCACTCCACCCCTGCCTGGGCCCCTGGCTTACCGGAGAGGAAATGAAAATCTGACCCGCCTGGGGCTGGCTTGGTCTAGACGGGCCCTTGGCAGGGGAAGCAGTGACTCAAACCTGGCTGGGAATATGAATGAGATGGGGGGAGGGTGCTGTCAGGCTGGCTGCTGTGCAGATCCCACCTGGGGGGGGCTATAGGGGCGGGTGCTGCGCAGCTCCCCTTGACCTGGCCATCTACAGCCCCTCCATTGGGTTTGTAAGGGTGGGCAGGGAAAATGAAGGACAGGGGCATGACTTCCCCCAAGGTTACATAGCAGCTCTGACCCAGAACCCAGGAGTCCTGGCTCCCAGCCCCCTTTCTGCTCTAGCTCCCTAGACCCCATTCCTCTCCCAGAGCCAGGGAGCGAACCCAAGAGTCCTGTGAGCACCCCTCCCCCTATTCTAACCACCAACCCAGGGGGAGCAGAGATCGCTGTTCAGCTGGGTCTCCCTGTCTGCACTTCCTGTCTTACATAACGTCCAACTGTTCACCAGCTGGCCTGTCCCAGCCTCCTGCCAGGGCCCCCTAACCAGCCCAGCCGGGGTGGGCCCCCTATAACCAGCCTGGGGGGCTGTCCTGTCATCAGGCAAGGGGCCCCTATAACCAGCCCCAGACAGAGGGGCCATGTCTCCGTGCCAGGCGAGGGGTCTCTGTACAACTGGCACCAGCTGGAGAGGCCGTGTCCCAGCGTCAGGCGAGGGGTCCCCTGTGACAAAGTGGGGGGTTCTCTTGGTTTTGTCAGTGGTTTGCATGCCGAGGGGGTGGGACTCAGTTTCCCTGAGTGTTATGGGTTTAACCAGGAGGTGGGAGAGGGGGTTTGTGGGGACACAGGGCCAGCGAGGGAATGTGGGACTCCAGCCAATGGCCTGGAGAGTGGAGACCCCAGTGACGGGATTGGGAGTCCCATCCGGGTCTCGCCAGTGGGGGGACAAGGGGCTGTGGGGACCCCGGTGACTGGACCAGCTGGGTCCAGCCAGAAGGGGCCCAGGTGACCCTGTTTACCAGGTGACAATGGATGAGGGGGCTTGGGGCCGGTGATAGCAGATGCCCAGCAGGGAAGCAGGGGGGCTTGGGACTGAGGGGAGGGAGCATCCAGTGCCCCCTGGATGCAGGGGAGACTGGGCTGGGCTGGGCTGGGCTGAGGGGGGCCTGGCCTGAGGCCGGAGAGTTTCCTGTGCTGGGTTCAGACGCTCACTAAACCCTCCTGTGTTACACCAGCTGAGTCGCTCCGGGCTAGAGACCAGGGGGCCTTATTCCCTCTGGGGGTGGGGAGCTCGGGGAGGGGGGCCTTATTCCCTCTGGGGGTGGAGGCCCCGGGGGTCTCCCTGAGGGGCCCACGGCAGAGACAGGCATGCTAAGGCTCAGAGCGGTGCGGTTCCAGGAGGCGGAGGGCTGGACCCCCAAGAAGGGCTCTTGCGCTGATGGGGGTTCCCCCCAGGGACCTCACGGGCCAAGAGTGGGCATGACCTGAGAGTGCGTGACATTCCCCTATAACCAGCCCCCGTGCCCACCCTGCACGGGCCATGTCTTAGCACTGGGCAAGGTGTCCCCCTATAACGAGCCCCTGCCCCACCCCAGAGGTGGCTGCGTCTCAGCTGTGGTCAGCTTCCCCCGTTTGTGGCGGGTGGCTCAGGCTTGGGGCAGCCCCCGGCAGTGTCTGTCAGTCACATTTAACAGCATTTTGCTCCTGAAAGTGGAAATCCTGCTGTAAACACAAGGGGCCCAGTGTGTCTGCTCCACCTGCAGGACGCCTGGGTTCTCTCCCCAGGCATGGGAGGGGACTGGGGCTTAGTAGGTCTGAGCCAGCAGTGGGCTGGGAGCCAGGACTCCTGGGTTCTGCCCTGGCTCTGGGAGTTCTCAGGGGTCAGGGGGTCAGAGAAGGGGTGGTTTGTAACCAAGTGGGGGCCTCTGGCTGTCACTTTCCCCCTCTGTGGCATTTCTGGCCTAGCTGATGCAAGGCTAATGCCGGCTCACCCCAGCCAGGGATCTGTTCCTGGCCCGGCCCCAGGGGGGACCAGGGTGTACTGGGGGCTCCCTGCGGCCCAGGGCCCCGTTCCCTGACAGTCGCTGGTTGTGTGCGGACAGACAGAGGGCCCATTCTTCCCCATTCCCCAGCGCCTGGGCCTGGCCAAGGCTAGCGGGCCAGTTCCAGGCTCCCCGGGCCCTGGACAAAAGGGCCCTGTCTCTCCGGGGCCAGATCCCTGCCAGCCTGCAGCGCCCATGGTGGCTGGGCCTGGGGAGGAGTCAAGGCCGATTTACACCAGCTGTGGAGCGTGGGGGGATCCGGCTTGCAGAGGTGATGTTTGCTTATGGGCTATGGCGTGTGGCCAAGGGGGGAGCATGGGGGGCGGGCTGCCGGACACGGGGGGGCCCCCGGGCTGGGCCATCCGGCAGTCGGCTGCTGGCAGGGGAGTTGGCTGGCTGCAGTCATGAAACTGGTGCTGTTGCTGGCCCTCTTCCTGTGGGTTCAGCTCGAGGGGGCCAGGAGGGGGGCCCCCAAGATGCCCTCCAAGGAGCTGAGCCCCCCATCTGCTCTGGGCCCCAAAAACCACAGCTCCCCATCTGCTCCCCTCCCCGAGGACCCAGCCCTCATAGGCGGCCCCCCAGAGCAGCTAAGTGCCCAGGATCCAACCTCACAACTGAGCCCCACGGAGGGTGAGTCTGGGGGTGGGGAGATGGGGGGTTAGGGAAGCAGAGCGAAGGGGTGGGGGTAGATGGAGGGATAGAAGAGGGTGTGTGGCAGGAGTGGGGATGGGAGGCAGGCAGATGGGGAGGGATGGAGGGGGGCAGGAGGACGGGGAGGAGTGGAGTGGGGCAGGCGGATGGGAAAGGTTGGAGGGGGGCAGGCGGGTGGGGAGGGGCAGACTGCTGTCCCTGCCCTATGCTGTATCTCACCCCTTGGCGCGGGGGGAGGCCTGGGGGCTCAACACTCCCCCCCAGCCACCTCTGTTCCCCCTCCCTCGCTGATCCCCTCTCCAGGCCCCAGCTGGAGGAAGGTGGAGGGACACCATGGGGCACTCAAGCGAGGGAAAGTGGCCCCAGAGGCGTGGCAGGAGGTCCTGGGGACCCGGAGGGGGTCCCTGCCTGGCGAGGAGACGGGGCCCCCCAGAGCTGCTGGGAAGGCACCGGGTGCCAAGGCCAGGTCAGAGCCCCCTGCCACTGCCAGGAATAGCAGCCACAGCGTTGGCGCGGCCCAGGACACTGGGGACCCAGGAGAGCTGGGAAAGGTGGGGGGAAGCGGGGAGGGAGGCCGGCATCTGTGGGGGATCTGGTCCCTACTACCCAGGATATCCCCTGCTGTGGGCTCCCATTACCACAATGCCACTTGCCCAGGCTGCCCGTGGCCGCCTCCTGCCTGGCGCTTAGGGCTCTTGGCTGGGATGTGGGCAACCCAGGTTCAAACCCACCCGCTGCTGGTTGGCGCCGTTCAAGTGGGAGAGAGAACCAGAGCTGCCGGCGGGGTGGGCCCGCTAACCACTGCCCCCCTCTGCCCCGGCCCCGCTGGTGTCCGCCCTCAGCACGGCTCCTGCGTTCGTGTTACAAGAGGGTGGCTTGAAAACCCCCCAAAACGTCTTGTGTAATTTCTGGCCAGCCCCGTGCGTAGCAGTGCTGCCGGCTTGCCGGGGGGAGCGTGCGGGTTTGCCGAGTGGAGCCCGTGGGCGGATGTCCCGGAGCCGGGCCGGGAAGGGTCTGGTGTGTGTTGGTGACCTTGAGGGGAGATGTAAACCAGCGATGCTAAGCGTGGAAATGGCCAGCCAGGCAAAGCAAGACGACGGCCGCTTGGCGGCCGACTCGGGGGGTTTCGACACTGGATTGTGACATCCCCGCCCTCCCCTTCATCAGTTTGCACAATTGAGATCATGCAAATCGATGAAAATGAAGAAAAAGCACCTCAGTCACCGAGCCGGGCAGGGGCGGGTTTGTCCTGCTTTATCCTTTGGAGATCGCTGCTGTTTCTTCTGCATTTTTATCGATTTCAACTTTTGTGGGGAGAAAATGGGGGTGCCAGGCAATGGGGGGGGGGCAGATAAGCGGAAGCTTTAGAATGGTTCAAACATGCGCCTGCTGCGTGGCGCGTCCGAAGACACCAGAGAAATAGCCGGGAAGCAGCCTCTGGCCCAGTCCCACGCACCTGCCTTCTCTCTTCCTTCCATAAGCCAAAGTTTCCTTCGGCAGGGGCCAGTCCAGCCCCCGGCGCCTGAAGCATGGACCTCAGCCGTCCTCCCTCGCCCCGTCTGGCATTTCGCCGTTTGCTGACATTTCCCCCCGTTTTTGGATTTGGGCCAAAATGATATTTTAAAAACACTTTTTGGAAGTGCCACAACCCCAAAAATCAGCTCTGCCCAGGGTGCCCCCTCTCTGGTGAGCCCGTCCCCCAGGGTGCCCCCCTCTCAGGGGTCCCGTCCCCCAGGGTGCCCCCCTCTCAGGGGTCCCTTTCCCATGGATGACCCTCTGTCTTGCTCCGCAGGGCAGCAGGTGCTGGGGAAGGGGCCACCCACCCGGCGGAGCAATGCCACCCGGCTGGAGACGGGCAGAGCACGGCCGGGTGCGCGGCCCGAGGGGGGATCCATCATGCCCTCGCTGCCCACCGCCTGCCTCCTCTCCGACTCGGCCATCGCCTGCGGAAATGTCCACATGAAGCAGGTGCCGGCGCTGAGCGACCCTGGGCTAAAAACGCTCTACCTGGCAGGTGAGAACACCGGAGCCGAGAGGGGACTGGGCGGGCGGGCAGTGGGGAGCAGCCAGGTATGGGGGGCAGAGCCAGTCCATCCACTGTACGTGCATCCCGCCCCTCCCTCCATCCCCCCACCCATATCTGTCCCCCCACCATCCATCCCCAGCCACGTCCCCCATCCATCCATCACCCCACATCCCCTATCCATCTGTCCATCCATCCATCACCCCTCCATGAACCTGTCCATCTGTCCCCAGCCACGTCTCCCATCCATCCACCCCCGCAGAAACCCATCCGTCCCCAGCCACGTCCCCCATCCATCCATCACCCCCCCCATGAACCCGTTCATCCGTCCCCAGCCACGTCCCCCATCCATCCATCCGTCCATCCATCACCCCACCATGAACCCATCTGTCGGTCCCCAGCCACATCCCCCGTCCGTCCATCCATCCATCCATCATCCCCTCAGGAACCTGTCCATCCGTCTTGAGCCATGTCCCCCATCCATCCATCTATCACCCCACCATGAACCCGTCCATCTGTCTCCAGCCACGTCCCCCATCCGTCCACCCATCCATGTCACAGAGTCCCCAGGTGATGCTCGGGAACTGCTCCCTACGAAGCCAGGCAGGACTCTGGGGGAGTCTCCTCATGTGAGCAGCGTGTCTGCAGGGTAAACAGCTCACAAGGCTTCCACCTTCCTGGGTCTGACCTTGGAGCATCCAGCATCCTCTGCCCCTCCGTGCGCTTCCCCCCACGAGTCCGCCCAGGAGGGGTCCTGGGGGGCCAGAGGGTCCTGCCCCCCAACTCTGCAGTCAGTTGTGACTCTCGATCAGCCAGTAAAACAGAGGGTTTATTAGATGACACGGACACGGTCTAAAACAGAGCTTGTGGGTACAGAGAACAGGACCCCTCAGCCAGGTCCATTTTGGGGGGCAGTGAGCCAGACAACTCTGTCTGCACTTCACTCCATGTCCCCAGCCAGCCTCAAACTGAAACTCTCTCCTGCCCCCTCTCCTCTGGGCTGATTCCTTTCTAGCTTTCACCTTGCAGGGGGGAAGGGCCAGGTCATCAGGTGCCAGGAAACAGGGTGTCGGCCATTCTCTGTGTCCAGACCCCTGCATACACCTGTCCTCTCGGGCTCTGCAATGATCATACACCCTTCTCCCACCACCTAGATACTTAAGAACTGCATGGGGGAAACTGAGGCACCCCCACACTATTCAGAGGAAACATTAAGAACAGTCCCGCTTCGTCACATCCCTCCCCACTTCGAGACCGAACTGAGCGAGGTCACTTCAGCCAATGACCTGGGGAAGTTCGACCCCATCAACATTTCCATGGATGCCCCAGCATCTCTCCCGTTCCTTAGCATCGACTTGCATCAGCCCCGCACCCAGCCCTGTGTCTGAGCGTCCGTGAACACTATAAAGGCCTTCGCAAGTCTGGGTTTACCAGATTTACCGGGCCCTGGAATAGAGCCTCCTTCAACGCACAGAGAGCCCTCTGGCACTGCTCGGTCCAGACCAGCTCATCTGGGTTCCCCTTCTTACATAGCTTAGTGATGAGGGCAGCTAGGGAGCTCAAGTGGGGTACAAATCTCCAGTAGTACCCCGCCATCCCAATAAAGGCCTGGACCTGTTTCATGGTCTGGGGAACAGGCCAATCTCTGATTATCTCCACCTTACACTTTTCAGCTTTTACCATCAGTCCTGCCTCCTTGAGGCACCCCAGCACCCTCTTCACATGGGCCACATACTGTTCACTTACAGAACTAGCATGAAGGCATCCCTTTCTCAACAATCTTGTCTCCCCAACAAGCTGGCCAAACACAGCCACTTGGTTATAGGACGGTTTAACTTTCTTAACAGCTTTCACTCCATCTGAGACCTTCTCAAAGCTATCCACACTGGATCCTTCAACAGGAAAGCCAGTAGATCCATTCACAACAGAAAATTTCTGGCTGTTAGGAACTGAAACTTTCTTGATTAAATCACTTTCACACCCTTCAGTTGCAGTAAACTGCTTGCAAAAATGACCATGAGGATTCCTTTCCCTAGGGGCTTTTCTATGCAACAATTCACCCTTCACAGAAATTCTGCCCTTACCCTCTTTACCTAGGGCTTGCTCTAGAGGAACACTTTCCTGAGCAACAACAGACTCTTTCTGGGTCTCATTTACATCCAGAATTACCTCTGGCCCATCAGGCGGATTCCTACACCATCCCCTTTCGGGCAAACTGACAGACTTCCTAGATAAAAGGTTAGAAGCCTTCTCCTTCCCTTTGCCACACACAAGTTCAGGAATCTTTTCCTTCTTGCTACAGGTTTCCACACCCTCAGAAGGTAACACAATAAAATCACCTCTCTGCTCTCCTTGTGCCCTGGCTAGGATCTCACCCTGATTAGACAGAGTTGTGACACCCTTTCCCAACAACACACTAGCAACAGGCAAAATACAAGCACCAGAATTGTCTGGGCTCTGGGATTTTACATAGACACTAACTGGATGCAACCTAGTTACAGGGCCATTCTCCCGAGCAGACACAAACTTAGGGCCATTCCCTTCCTGGGCTTTAGCTGAATCCAGAACCAACTCTGAGACAACTGCACTATTTTCCACCATCCCAGGCTGAAAGGCCCCTTCTGTCTGCTCCACAGACAAAGAAGAGCCGGAGACACTTTCTCCTTTCCCAGACACCCAGCTCGGGATCTCATTCCCCTGGTCCCAGCACACAGGGCTGTTCACTACTTGGAGACCGGGGTAGCTCCCTCCACAGGCAAGTCAATACCCCTGACAGACACAGGCACGTTTCCTTCCCTGTCCCACTTCTCCACCCAGTTAACAGGTAAGGTCCAGGGACACTCATCTGCCACTCTCCTGGCCTTCCCACCCTGCTGACTAGACACAGCCACAGCTCACATGGCTGCCTAGGCTCATCCAGACTTTCCTTACCAAGCACCTTGCCACTCCCCACAGATAAACTGCTGCTCTTCTCACTACCCTGAGCTACTTCCAGCAAATCGCAGTTACCCTTCTCAGGTTCCCTTTTACAAGCTGTGCTCTCAAAGTTCTTGTCCTTCCCTTACCAACCTCTGCTTCCACAAGGAACTAGATGTTATATTCACTGAGAGACGACAAGTCCTATCCAAAGTGCCTAGAGATGAGAATAGACCTGCCATCCCCTGCACTCTCGAGACATTAACTACCCAGCTGTTCTGCTCTGCAGATTCAGCTCCCCAGTCTCCCCTCTCGCTGGCTGAGCCTGGGGTCACAGCCCCGCTGAGCCCTGTCCCTGGTCGCTCCCTCCCTGCCGTGGGATCACTTCCCAGCAGCACCTCTGGACAAGGCAAACCTGGTTGGCAGCCGACCTGCCCTGCCTGTGGGTCCCCCTGTCAGCTGGGATCTCAGCTCCCCCCTTGCTCAGCCCTGCCCTTGCTGTCCCAGTGGGGTAGGCAGCGAGCTCTCTGCTCTCCTTACAACATCAGAGCCAGCCTGAGCCCCCTCTCCAGTGTGCAAGGGAGCGGGGAGCATCTCTCTGTCCCACCCAGCCCCAGGGGTCTGGTTACAGGCAGGCAGGTTTCCTGAGCCTAGCAGCTCCTCCCCGCTGCCAGCCAGGTCACCTGCATTTTCACCAACCATTTCCCTCTCCGCCGATTGGTTCCCTAGATTCAAATTCAAACCCTTGGCCGTTACAGGAGCAGGGGCTGGATCCTGTCCCAAAGAGACACAGTCATCCCCCAACAGGGTCTCACAGCTGCTATCCTGGAGAACCCCAACGACCAGCCAGCCCCACCCCTCCTGCACAGGGATCTGGGCCATAGGCAGGGTGAGGGGCTTCATCCCTGGGACCCTCACCCAGCTCACACAGCCCCCCGGCATCTGGTGGGGCTGCACCATCCGGGGCCTGACCACAGTTCTCTCTGTCCCAGGATCTCGCCACCCCAGGAATGTCTCCCCCTTGACCATCAGCTTCCACTCCCACTGGGGGTCCGAGGGGCCTGACCCCAGGAAACTCCACATAGACATATAGGTTGGGTCAGGAGTGGGAGCCTGTCCACCTCCCCACCCATCTGGCTGACGGAGTCTATGGCCTTGGGGCCCAGCAAGGGAGCTAAACACTGGGGCTGTTCCGCAGGGTCCCCCTCGTTCAAATCACCAGCCTGCTCCAAGGCAGAGAGGTGGCATCCACATCCTCCCCCTTAACCAGGGGCAGCAATTTAGTATCGAAGATCCCTGCGGCACTGGCACCCCGGGGTCTAGCCCCGCTCACCCCTGGGAGGTCCCTTCTGCCTCTCCGCTCCACCATCGCCAGTTCATGCTGCTGCTGCTTCTGCAGCTCTTTCTCGGGCTCTCGCTGTCTCTCCCAGTCCTCTTGCTCTCTCGGACTCAGCTCCAATCCCGTCTGTCTCCGATCCCCCGATGGGGAACCCGATCGTGAAGACCCCCGTCTGGTCGGGGACAGGAGTCTCGGGGGTGCCTGGCTACTACTACTGCTGTTCCCAGATCCTGCTATAGCCCCATTTGGGGTCAGGAATCTGCTCCTTAGAGTGATCATCCTCCTCCAGCTGTACGATTAACTGTGCTTTGGTGAACTTTCCAGTGCGTAACCCTCTCTTTTAGCACAGGGTTACAATGTCCTTCTTAAGGAGATGGTGAGAGGCCCTCACTCCGCTCTTCCCAAGTTGTTGTGGACTCACAGGCCTGTGTGCTCTCAGCTCCCCACAGTCTCCAGGGAGAACCCCTAGTGTGCCAGCCCTTCTCGAGGTCACCACCTCTTTGCAGGGTCAAGCTGCAGAATCCTCCGCCCCTGGGACTGCTCACTGCAATCCCCAGGGGAACCCTGTTACTGCTGAAGCCCTTCTCTCTCCCAGGGCCAAGCCGCAGGCTCCTCCGCCCCGAGACTGCTCACCGTAGTCCCCAGGGGGACCCCATTACTGCACAGTCCTCACTGGTCACACACTCCCAGGGGTTAACCGTCCCCCGAAACCGCTCCTCTCTGAGCCTTCAGCACACCTGATCCTTGTCAATCCCCCTTCATTTTCCTGCTCCTCAGTCGCTTACTGCAGGAAGCGCCATCCACGAGGTGCAGTACATCCCACTGCTGCCACCAGTTGTCACGGGGTCCCTGGGAGATGCTCTGGAACTGCTCCCTACGAAGCCAGTCAGGACTCTGGGGAAGTCTCCTTTCTGTGAGCAGACTGTCTGCAGGACACACAGCTCACACGGCTTCCACCTTCCTGGGTCTGACCTCGGAGCTAGTGCAGACGTGGTCGTCTGGCTCACTGCCCCCCAAAATGGACCTGGCTGAGGGGTCTTGTTCTCTGTACGTACAAGCTCCGTGTTAGGCCATGTTCCTGTCGTCTAATAAACCTTCTGTGTTACTGGCTGGCTGAGAGTCATGTCTGACTGCGGAGTTGGGGGGCAGGACCCTCTGGATTCCCCAGGACCCCACCTGGGCGGACTCGCTGTGGGAAGCGCACAGAGGGGCAGAGGATGCTGGATGCTCCGAGGTCAGACCCAGGAAGGTGGAAGCCGGGTAAGCTGTGTGTCCTACCGACAGGCTGCTCCCAGAAAGGAGACTCCCCCAGAATCCTGCCTGGCTTCGTAGGGAGCAGTTCCCGAGCATCGCCCGGGGACTCCGTGTCATTCCACATCCATCACCCCACCATGAACCCGTCCATCCGCCCCCAGCCATGTCCCCCATCCATCCATCTGTCCGTCCGTCCATTCATCCATTACCCCCCGCATGAACCTGTTCATCTGTCCCCCAGGGCTGAAGACGAGGGGCTGCTGATGAGGGGCCAGGGCCAGGGCTGGGGCCGGGGATGAGGGGTCCAATTTTAGCAGTGAGGCACATTCACCTTGGACAATTCCTCTAGGGGCACTGGCATGTCTCCAGCTGACGTGTGCTAGGGCTCATGGGAGGCCGATCTGTGGCCTGCCGGACAGGGGTCAGGCTCAATGATTACAACAGTCCTGCCTGGCCATGGGATCTGGGCTCCATCCCCAGGCACCCCCCAGCTCCGGGGCCAGGCGAGAAGCCAGCCGGGAAAGGTGCTAATCGCCCCTCCGCATCCCCCAGACAATGAGATCTCCCGGCTGCCGCACGGGGTCTTCGCGGGGCTCCCCAATCTGGAGTGGGTGGATCTCAGCAAGAATCAGCTGGACTCCAGGGGCCTGCACCCCAAGGCCTTCCAGGTGGGTGAACCCGGCCCTGCCACTCCCGATGGGTTCTGACCCACAGAGCACCCTGGGAAGAGAACCCAGGAGTCTGGGTCCCAGGCTCCCCTGGCTCTAACGACCAGACCCCTCCCCTCCCAGAGCCAGGGAGAGAACCCAGGAGTCCTAGCTCCCAGCTCCCCCTGCTCTGACCACTGGACCCCACTCCCCTCCCAGAGATGGGAAGAGAACCCAGGAGTCTTGGCTCCCAGCCCCCAGTACTCTAACCACCAGACCTTCCCCATACAGTTTCTCCTCCCCTGCCCCCCCCACAGAACCTGACCAAGTTGAAGCGGCTGAATCTAGATGGGAACCGGCTCACAAGGATCCCGGCACTGCCCCCATCCCTGCTGGAGCTAAAAGTGAACGACAATGTGCTCGAGAGCCTGCAGAGAGACAGTTTTCGAGGTGAGATGGGCCCCTGGGGGCAGGGGCTGGTTATCCGGGGACCCCTCGTCTGGTAATGAGCTAATTCCTGGGTTCTCTCCCTGGCTCCGGGAGGGGAGCAGGGGCTGGTGGGTTAGAGCAGGGGGTGGGAGGCCAGGACTCCTGGGTTCTCTCCCCCGCTCTGGGACAGGAGCAGAGTCTGGTGGTCAGAGCAGGTGGGCAGGGAGCCAGGTGTCACGGGGTCCCCGGGCGATGCTCTGACCTGCTCCCTAACGAAGCTGGGCAGGACTCTGGGGAAGTCTCCTCTCTGGGAGCAGCCTGTCTGCAGGGTCCTGCCCCACAACTCTGCAGTCAGACTCTTCTCAGCCAGCCGGGGAAACAGAAGGTTTATTAGACGACAGGAACATGGTCTAAAACAGAGCTTGTAGGTGCAGAGAACAGGACCCCTCAGTCAGGTCCATTTTGGGGAGCAGTGAGCCAGACAACCCCGTCTGCACTTCACTCCATGTCCCCAGCCAGCCCCCAACCGACTCCCCCTCCAGCCTCTGCTCCTCTGGGCTTTGTCCCTGTCCCGGGCCAGGAGGGCACCGGATTCCTTTGTTCTCCAACCCTTTAGCTCTCACCTTGCAGGGGGAAGGACCCAGGCCATCAGTGGCCAGGAGACAGAGTGTCGCCATTTATGTACAGTGGCCCTTTGCTCTGCAACAATTACACCCCCTTAACTCACCCCCTAGAAACTTAAGAAATGCCTAGGAGAAACTGAGGCACCCCTACAGGATTCAGAGAAAACATTAAGAACGGTCCCACTTCGTCACACCAGGACTCCTGGGTTCTCTCCCTGGCTCTGGGAGGGGAGGGGACTGGTGGGTTAGAGCAGGCGGGGCTGGGAGCCCGGGCTCCTGGTTTCTCTCCCCGGGTCTGGGAGGGGAGCAGGGTCGGGTGGTCAGAGCAGGGGGCCGGGGGGCCAGGACTCCTGGGTTTTTCCCCAGTTCGGGCAGGGGTGTTCTGGGGGTTCACCCTGAGGCCCCCCATCTCTCAGCAGGACTCTATAAGCTGTTGACCCTGGAGCTGGAAGGGGATGAGTTGCACGACGGGAACGTGATCCCAACCTCCTTCAAACCTTTGCGCAGCCTCATCTATCTGCGGCTGGATCGGAACCGGTTCCGGGCCATCCCCTCGGGCCTGCCCCCCTCCCTGCAGGTCAGCCCCAGCAGAGTTAAAGTGAAGGTATCAGAGTGTCTATGGGGAGTGTTAAGATGACTGGATGGGGTCTCTCTGGGGTGGATTTAGGGACTTGTGGGCTTCTTTGAGGTAGAGTAAAGGTGAAGCTGCGGGGGGTTTCTGAGGGGCAGAGTTAAGGTGAAGGTGCTGGAGGTCACTGTGGGACAGAGTTAAGGTGAAGGTGCTGGGGGTTTCTGATGGGCAGAGTTAAGGGGAAGAGATCTCTGTGGGCGGCTGTAACCCCAGGCTTTCCCCAGGAGCTGCATCTCGACTCCAATCACATTGAGGAAGTGCGGGAGGGGCTGCTCAACAAGACCCTGAACCTCAGCGTCCTGGTTCTGAGCAACAACAAGCTCCAAGAGGATCGGATTGCACCGCGGGCCTGGATTGACCTGCCGTGAGTCACCCTGCGGTGCCAGAGATCCAAGGCGTCCTGGCCCCCAGCCCCCCTGGGTCTAACCCACCAGCCCCCGCTCCCCTCCCAGAGCCAGGGAGAGGACCCTGGCGTCCTAACCCCACCCCTCCACCCCTGCAGGAAGCTGGAGTCCCTGGACCTCTCCTACAACCGGCTGGTGCATGTGCCGTCCTTCCTGCCGCGCCGGCTGCGCCAGCTGACCCTGCACCACAACCGCATCGAGCGCATCCCGGGCTACGTCTTCGCTCACCTGCGCCCCGGGCTGGAGTTCCTGCACCTGTCTCACAACTGCCTGCGGGCCGAGGGTATCCACGCCACCTCCTTCGCCGGGCTGGGCCGGTCGCTGGCCGAGCTGCTGCTGGACCACAACCAGCTGCAGGCCGTGCCCCGGGGGCTGCTGGGCCTCAAGGGGCTGCAGGTCCTGCGGCTGAGCCACAACCTCATCAGGTAGGGCAGGGAACCCTGGCGTCCGGGCTCCCCGCCACTCCACTGGGCACCCAGAGCTGGGGAGAGAACCCAGGCGTCCGGGCTTCCCCCCCACCCCACTCAGCCCACAGAGCGGGGGAGAGAACCCAGGCGTCCGGGTTCCCGCCACCCCCACTGGGTCCCCAGAGGTGGGGAGAGAACCTAGGGGTCCTGGTGCCCAGCCCCCACTCTAGCCGTGTGCCCCCTGTGCTGGGGCCGGCCCCTCACCCCGTTTCCCTGCAGGCAGGTCCCGCTGAACTCGGTGTGCGACACGCGGGTGGCTGAGGACTCCAGCCTGGTCTCCATGCGCCTGGAGCAGAACCTGATCGACCTGCGGCGCATCCCGCCCACGGCCTTCTCCTGCATCCGGGCCTACCACAGCGTGGTGCTGCACCCGCAGCGCGGCCAAGCGTAGGGGGATCGGGACCCTGGGCCTGTCGCAGCCTGGGGCTGCCCCCCCAGTGTGGCCGGGCCTAGCAGCACCGGAACCCTGGGCCTGTCACAGCCTGGGGCTGGCCCCGCTGGGCCTAGGGAGGCCGGGACCCCGGGCCTGTCACAGCCTGGGGCTGCCCCCCCAGTGTGGCTGGGCCTAGCAGTACCGGAACCCTGGGCCTGTTGCAGCCTGGGGCTGCCCCCGCTGGGCCTAGGGGGGTCGGGACCCTGGAGCTGGGGGCCCCTACAAGGCCATGCTTGGTGAGCTGGCCAAGCGTCTGCTGCCCCATCCATGCCCCTATGTCCAGTTGTCCGTCCCGCCCTGCACCTCTCCACCCCCATTCATCCCTCCCACCTCCCGTCTGTCTGTCTGTCACTCAGGCAAGGGGTCTCTCTGCAGCCCTGGAGCACCCGCCCAGGCCTGCCCCACTAGTGCTGGGGGGCAGGGTGCTGGGAATAAGGCGGGAGGGGCCCCTGCTGCTGTAACCAGACTCCTGTCTCCTTCGTGGCTGATAAACGGGGCTGCCGGGCGTGGTGGCCAAGGCTCGACGCGTGGATTTGTGCCAAGTGTGGGCGAGGGGGGTGTTGCGGGGTCCCCAGGCGATGCTCTGACCTGCTCCCTGTGAAGCCGGGCAGGACTCTGGGGGAGTCTCCTCTCTCGGTGCCGACTGTCCCCAGGGCAAGATGCTGCCCCAGCTTCCACCGTCCTGGGTCTTGCCCCGGAGCCTCCAGTCTCCCCTGCCCCACTGTGCGCTTCCCGCAGCGCGTCCCCCCGGGTGGGATCCTGTGGGGGCTAGAGGGCCCTGCCCCCCAACTCCGCAGGCAGACGTGAAAACAGAAGGTTTATTATAATCTCCTGCCCCTCCTCCGGCCTTTGTCCCTTTCCTGGGCCAGGAGCCACCTGATCTCTTTGTTCCCCAGCCCCTTCAGTCAGCACGGGGTGTCGGCCATTCTCTGTGCAGACACCATCACGCTGACCCCAGGGCTCTGCGACAATCCCCCCACCTGGGTACTTGAGAAATGCCTAGGGGAAACTGAGGCACCCACCCAGTATTCAGAGAGAACATTAAGAACATTCCCACTTCGTCACAGGGGTTTGCAGGCTGGGCCGGGCCCCCGGACACTTGGGTTCCGTGCCCAGCTTCGCTGCTGGGGCTGCATGCGGCACCGGGACTCAGTTTCCCGGCCTGGGGGATTCGTCCGGCCAGCACTGCTGTTCTCGCAGGCTGGCGGGGGTGGGGGTGGGGAGGTGTCCCTGCCCAGTGCCAGGCTTTTCCCTACAACTCGGGAATGGGGCTCTGGGGTGGGGCAGGGGGCTGGTTATCCGGGGACCCCTCGCCCGGTGCCGACATGCCTACAATCTCTGGGCAAACTAGCGTTCCAGGGTGCCAGGGCACAAGGCACCGCGAAGCAGACAGAGATGGCTCCCTGCCCCTTTTCTGTCTTCCCCACCTGCAACCGGGGGCATGCTCGTCTTTATCTGCCCCCCCCGGGGGCAGCTGGCTGGGGCAGGGGCTCCTAGCTGGGTTCGGCCTGGAGGGATGGGCGCTGCTCTACAGGGAGGGGTCAAAATGTTGCTGTGGGGCTGGTCAAGAGCCCCTGTGCCCCACCCCAGAGGCAGTTGCATCTCAGCGGCAGGCAAGGGGTCCCCACGTAACCAGCCCCCTGCCCCACCCCAAAGCCAGGCGCTGGTGCTGCTCAGCCAGCCCCTGGGCGCGGGCCCCGTCTTGGCGTCACTCTGCGCCCTGCCTGGTTCCAATTTGCAGCAGGACGGGGTTAGATAAACACAGCGTCCAGCTCCAGCGGCCCCTGGGCCGGCCAAGCACAACAGCTGCCCCCCCCCCCGGCCGCCATACAACAGGAAGTGCCTGTGATTAGCTGGGGGGGGAGCTGGGCATTAGCTGTTCCTTGAGGGGTGCCTCCTGGCTCGACTGGGCTCGGGGGGGGCATTTGCTGAGCCCCCATCTGCAGGAATGGGCCAAGTGCAGTGTGTCTGAGGCAGACAGCACCTGGGCCTGCCGCCCGGCCCCCCACCCTACGCAGCCCCACGGCGCTCCAAATACGGGATCCAGGGACCTGCCCCAGCTCCTGCCCGTCAGTGCCCCGAAGCACTGCCTCCTCCCCTAGCTCGAGCCCCCATCCCCTGCCAGCCCCCCATAGCCCTCCAGCCCTGCCAGTCCCTCCAGCCCCCCTGAACCTCCCAACCCCACCAGTCCCCCCAAAACTCCCAGCCCCTGCCAGTCCTCCCAGTTCCTCATGGCCCAATAATGGGAATTGGGAAGTGTTGGATGGAGGGGGGTGGCTGGAACTGGGGGGATGGGAGGAGCTGGGGGGATGGAGGGGGGCTTGCACTCCCTTCCCACCCCTACTGCTGAGGGCCTGCCCTGCTTCTCCCTAGGGCCAGGCCCTCATATCCCCCTTCCCTGGGCCCCTGACCTGCCCCGTCTGCCCCCGTTAGCATCACCTGCCTGCGTCTGGCCCCCAGGCACCCCAGGTGTGGCTGCAGCACCAGCTGCTGGGACCTGTCAAGGTAAATTAGAGCCAGGATGGCTGGTGCCCCCACCGCTGCCTGCCTGGGAGCACGGGAGGGGCACTGGGGAGCCAGCGGCTGGGTGGTAGGTCCTGTCCCCTCACAGTCGGCCAGGCAAGGGGTCCCCGGATAACCTGCCCCACCCCAGAGCCAGCCGCATGTCGGCACCAGGCGAGGCGTCCCTGGATAACCAGCCCCCTCCCCACCCCAGAGCCAGCCACATGTCGGCACCGGGCGACGCGTCCCCGGATAACCAGCCCCCTCCCCACCCCAGAGCCAGCCACATGTCGGCACCGGCGAGGCGTCCCCGGATAACCTGCCCCCTGCCCTACCCCAGAGCCAGCTGCATGTCGGCACCGGCGAGGCGTCCCCGGATAACCTGCCCCCTGCCCTACCCCAGAGCCAGCCGCATGTCGGCACCGGGCGAGGGGTCCCCGGATAACCAGCCCCCTCCCCACCCCAGAGCAGCCGTGTCCTGGTGCCTGTTGAGGGGACCCCAGTAACTGGCCCTGCCCTGCCCCTGGCTTTGCCAGTGTCCCGGCGGGTGGGTGCGGCTGTGTGGCGGCTGGCCCGGCTGGTCATGCCCAGGGTTATATATAGCCGGGCTGGGCTCTAGGCCCACGCACACTTGCTGCATCATCAGTTCCCTGGCCGGGCCATATCACCTCCCCCCGGCCTGGTCTGATGGGGTGGGGCACGGGGCCAGTGATCTGGGGTCCAAGTGTGGAGATGTGGCCCCTCAGGGGTGGAGCAGGGGGCTGGGCTGAGACAAAGGGGTCCTGCTTAGGGGGTGCCGCCAGCCCCCGCCCCGGGCGAGGGCAAAAGGGGGTGGAGCATGGAGGGCTGATGTGATGGGGAAGGCATGTACCAGCTGCAGCTGTGAAAACACGGCTGGCCTGGGTCCCGATGGGGGGCAGTGATGGGGGGGAGCGGCCCAGGGCTGGGGGGAGGGACAGAGCAGCTTGCTGGAGAGGTGGGGGAGACCCACAAGGGGCGGTCTCCCCTCTGAGCCCTCTGCTTGGCCTGATCCCACCCCAGTTCGAGGTTGGCATCCAGGACCCAGCTGCCCCCCAATTGCGGTTATATAAGGCCAGGGGATCCAAGCCCCCCAGGCAGGATAATGGGCTGGTTCCCCCCTGCAGCTCTGGCCCCATCAGCAGAAAGCAGGGGGCAGGGGCAGCTTGGGGAGGGGGACATGCTCCCCAGAGAGAGCTGGGGGCCTGAGTAGGGGCACAATCAGCAGCAGGGGACTGTACTCCCAGGAGTCCCCATATAACCAGCTCCCCCACCCTGCCCCACCCCAGAGGGGGCTGCATCTCAGGGCCTGAGGGGCTGGGGATTCTGCTGCCCTGCACAGTGGGATTATCCCAGAGGAAGTATCTGGGTGCGAGTCCCATCAGGTCCTGCTGTGAGGGGCTGAGGGGGGATCAGGCGGGAAGGGGGCTGGGGGAGCCCCCCCGCTGGTATTTGAGGAATGTGTCTTATCTCCAAAGCTCCAGGGTGGGGGGGTGGAGATGGTGCTCAGGCCATCTCTAACCACCAGCTCCCATTCCCCTCCCCGAGCCGGGAGAGAACCCAGGAGTCCTGGCTCCCAGCCCCCCTGCTCTCAGCACTAGGCCCCACGCCCCCCGCCCCCCCCGAGCTGGGGCTGGACAAATCCGTTGAGGCCAGACGCCTTCTCGGGCCAGAGATCAGTGCAGGAATTCGCTCTCCCGGCCTCACATCCTCTCCCTGCATTCCTGCCCCGGCCAGCTGAGCCCACGGCCCCCCGTGACCGGAGCTGAAGATGCCCGGCAGATGAGAGAGCGCGACACGGGACCAGATACAGGACTAGGCGGGAGCAAAACAGCCCTCAACCCCCGCCAGGGAGAGAACCCAGGAGTCCGGGCTCCCAGCCCCCCCCCCGCTCTAACCACCAGCTCCACTCCCCTCCCAGAGCTGGGGAAAGAACCCAGGAGTCCTGGCTCCCAGCCCTCTGCTCTACCCCACCAGCCCCGGCTCCCCTCCCAGAGCTGGGGAAAGAACCTAGGAGTCCTGGCTCCCAGCCCTCTGCTCTACCCCACCAGCCCCGGCTCCCCTCCCAGAGCTGGGGAAAGAACCCAGGAGTCCTGGCTCCCAGCCCTCTGCTCTACCCCACCAGCCCCTGCTCCCCTCCCAGAGCCAGGGAGAGAACCCAGGAGTCTGGGCTCCCAACCTTCCCTGCTCTACCCGAGCAACCCCACTCCCCTCCCAGACCCAGGAGAGAACCCAGGAGTCCTGTCTCCCAGACCCCCCTGCTCTAACCCACCAGCCCTGCTCCACTCCCAGAGCCAGGGAGAGAACCCAGGAGTCCTGGCTCCCAGCCCCTGCTCTAACCACCAGCTCCACTCCCCTCCAGGAGTCACCCCCTCCATCCGTCTGTCCATCCCCCTGCCCCTCTGTCACGGACTCACAGGTCATGCGGACTCTTGGACCCATACGGTCCCTGGGGAAACCCCCTTCACTGTGACAGCCCTTCTCGGGGGTCCAGCCCCTCCACCTCCTGGAGCCACACCTCTCTGAGCCCCCACCCTCCGGTCTTCCCAGCTGGGCATCTGACGCCACCTCCCCCAAGCTCCCCCCCCGTCCATTGTCTTCTCTCCAGGTAAACAGGTTGCCTGGGGCCCCTCTCCCCCCTTCTGGCTCCTCTGGCTGGACCTGGCTGGTCCGGTCACTGGGGTCCCCGCAGCCCATTGTCCCCCGACTGGCCAGACTCTGCTGGGGCTCCTGGTCTCCAGGTCCCCAGTCACTGGGGTCTCCACTCCCCATGCTATTGGCCGGGGTCCCACATTCCCTCACTGGCCCTGTGTCCCCACAAACCCCCTCTCCCACCCCCTCGTTAAACCAGTAACACCCAAGGAAACTGAGTCCCAACCCCTCAGCATGCAAACCACTGACAAAACCAAGAGACCCCCCCTCACATTGTCACCCCATCCGCCCGTCTGTCCATCCCCCACCCTGCATCTGTCTGTCCATCTCCACCCCCTCCATCCTCTGTCCATCCCCCGCCCCCTCCATCCATCCGTCCATCCCCACCCCCTCCATCCATCTCTCCGTCCTGTCACTGGATCCCCGGGCCATGCTCTGGACCTGCTCCCTTCGAAGCCGGGCAGGACTCTGGGGACCCTCCTCTCTTGGCACCGACTGTCCCCAGGGCAAGACACTAGCCCCGGCTTCCACCTTCCTGGGTCCGACCTCCAGAGCCTCCAGCCTCCCCTGCCCCACCGTGCACTTCCCGCAGCAAGTTCCCCCAGGCGGGGGGTCCTGTGGGGGCCAGAGGGTCCTGCCCCCCAACTCCGCAGTCAGACGGGACTCAGCCAGCCAGGAAAACAGATGACAGGAACATGGTCTAAAACAGAGCTTGTAGGTGCAGAGACCAGGACCCCTCAGCCAGGTCCGTCTTGGGGGGCAGGGAGGCCAGACCCCAGTTCTGGCCCCCCTCCATTTCCCCAGCCAGCCCCAAACTGAAACTCTCCTCCCCTCCTCCGGCCTTTGTCCCTTTCCCGGGCCAGGAGTCACCTGATCTTTGTTCCCCAACCCCTTCCGTCGGCACCTTGCAGGAGACAGGGTGTTGGCCATTCTCTGTGCAGACCCCATCCCACTGGCCCCCCAGGACTCTGCGACAATCACCCCCCTGATCTCCCCCACCTGGATATTTAAGAAACGCCTAGGGGAAACTGAGGCACCCACCAAGTATTCAGAGAGAACATTCCCACTTTGTCACACCCTTCAGTTGGCACCTTTGCAGAGGGCGGCCCAGGAGACAGGCCATCGGCCATTCTCTGTGCAGACGGCATCACATGGGCCCTCTATCCCCTCACCTAGATACTTAAGAAATGTCTAGGGGAAACTGAGGCACCCACCCAATATTCAGAGAAAACATTAAGAACATTCCCACTTCATCACATACCCCCAATTCCGTCCATCCCTCTGTCCATCCCTACCCCCTATCCACCCACAGACACCCTAACTGCATCTATACAAGGTCTCCCCCACAGCTCTTCACACCCCCCATAGATCCCATGCTGCCCCAAATGGGGCTTAGAATCCCCCCAGCTCCTCCTGCCCCACAGCGCCCCCCCATCTCTGTGTGGGTTTGACTTTCCCGGCCTCTGGCTTTTTGGCAGGTGGCTGATGGGATCCAGATGTGGGCCTGGCTTGTGTGTGCGCATCCGGCATCCAGCTCCCAGGGAGTGAATCCACCCAGCCAGACCCACAGTGCCGCCCGCCCTGTCCTGTCCTGCTCCCAGCCTGCGGGAAGGGGAGACGAGCAGACGCCCCCAGGAACGGCCGCATTCCCCACCTGAATCCCCCCGAAGGTAGGGCTCTGGCGGTGGCAGGGGCGGCTTTGGACCCAGCAATCTGGAGTGACTTTTTGGGGTACGGAGCACTCCCAAAGCAGATAGACCCCCCCTCACATAAGCTCACTGGACTCCTGGGTTTTAGGGGAGGCATATCTCCCATGGTGGGGGTGGAATTCCCTCTGCATCAGCTTCCAGGACTCCAGGGTTCTATTTTTTTGGAGAGGGTGGAATGGGGGCTCCTCACCTGTCCCAAAACAGACAGATCTTCCCCTGGGTTCTGGGGTTCGGTTTTATTGGGGCAGGGGGGCAGCCGCAATCCAGTGGGAGAGATTCCTCCAGCATCAGGTCCCAGGACTCCTGGGTTCTATTTTTCTGGGGGGTCAGCCCCCATTCATGGGGGGAAATTCCCTGGTATTGCTTTCCTGGGTTCTGTTGTTTTTTTGGTGTGTGTGTGTGGGGGGGGGGGCTGTAGCCTCAGTGCCGGGGGGCGATTCCCTCACAGAGCAGCTCCCTGGACTCCTGGCTTCTTGCACTATTGCCTTGGGGTTGTACGTTCCCCTCTGTGTCCCATGTTCTGTGCTCCCAGCTTGGCTTGTCTTGGCAGGCGCCGAGGGGATGGAAAACAGGATCTGTCGGTTTTTCCTCTGTCCCTGGCGCTCAGGGGAACGAGCGGGAGGGATTCCCAGCCGGCAAACAAGCTGTCTTGGACTGATGCTTTCTGGACCACAGGGGGTGGATCACATCCCAGATCCACCGCTGTACATCCGGAGTCAGCCCACTGCAGCACAGAACCCAGGAGTCCTGGCTCCCAGGCTCCCCGCACCAGACCCCACTCCCTTCCCAGAGCCAGGGAGGGAACCCAGGAGTGCTGGCTACTGGAGGGGGGGCTGCCTGGGCCACCCACCACCCAGTGGCATCAGGGTATGGTGCCACGTGGGAACCTGATGGCTGGCAGAGCCCTGGTGGAGCGGAGACACCAGGGCTGGGCCAGGTGATGGAGGCGGTGAATGGTGAGGCTGTGTGTGGCCACTGGTTGTGATGAACGTGCCCCTACCGGCCCCCAGAGCTGGGGGCACCGGAGGGGACATTTGAGGGGGGCTGCAAGGAAGGTTTAATCACAGGCTGCCTTGGTTCTCTCACGGGAGTGGGGTCTGGTGGTTAGAGTGGGGCAGGGGGTGTGGGGGAGCCAGGACTCCTGGGTTCCATTTGCAGCCCTTTGGTTGGCTTCAAGCAGAGACCCACAAATCGAGTCACAGGTTCTGTGTGTGCCCGAGTCAGCCCCCTTCCTAGATCTTAGAGCTGGGGAGAGAACCCAGGAATCCTGGCACCCAGTCTCCCTGCTCTGACCACAAGACCCCCCTCCCCTCCCAGAGCCAGGGGAGAACCCAGGAGTCCTGGTAGGGCTTGTGCTAGAGAGTTCCCAGGCAGACCGTGTGCTGGGCACTCCCAGACTCCTGGGTTCCCTGCTGCTCCATCCCTTTCCCAACGGCTATAGACATGCCCATGGAGCCCCACTCCAGCGACAGCCCCCCAGGAGACCTGCCCCCACCCTGGGTGGTTAGGTCGCCCCTTGGCAGAAGGGTTGGTGAGGTGGCATCTGCTGAGCTATCAGCCCTGGCCCTGTACCCGGAGTCGAATCCCAGGATCGACCCAGGACGCTGGGTTCCCTTCCCGGCGCCAGCCCGACTCCTTGGCGCTGTCACACGGTGCCTGCAGCTGGGAACTGCGGGCAATGACCCTGCGTTTGTCCGTTCGGCTCTCAGGGTGGGGATGTCTCCCCCCCAGGGGTCTGTGCAGCGTCCCACACAACGGGGCCCTGATCTCAGTCCGGGTGGAGGGGCGGGGTCTGGACACCTGGGTTCTCTCCCCAGCTCTGGGAGGGAAGTGGGGGCTGGTGGTTAGACCAGGGGGGAGCCAGGACTCCTGGGTTCTCACCCCGGCTCTGGGAGGGGAGTGGGGGCTGGTGGTTAGAGCAGGGAGGGCTGGGAGCCAGGACTCCTGGGTTCTCTGCCCGGCTCTGGGAGGGGAGTGGGGGCTGGTGGTTAGAGCAGGGGGGGCTGGGAGCCAGGACTCCTGGGTTCTCTCCCTGGCTCTGGGAGGGGAGTGGGGGCTGGTGGTTAGAGCAGGGGGGAGCCAGGACTCCTGGGTTCTCTCCCCAGCTCTGGGAGGGCAGGGGGGTCTGGTGAGTCAGAGCAAGGGGCTGGGTGCCCGGATACCTGGGTTCCGTTATTGAAATCAGGATCAGCCTTGACCCCCTGCAATCAGTTGAGTGACCCTCCCAGACCCCGACCCTGAGGCTGGATGGGAGCCGGCACCCTCCCGTGGGCACAGGCCCCGTCTCCCCCACCTCCCCCCCCGCCCCGTGGCAGTAACTCTGTGGTCTGCCGGGCCCAGTCCAGTCCCTGGCTCAGCCCCAGCCCCGCGCTGGTTCCAAACCCCTAGGCGTGACCCCCTTGTTCCGCTCCGGCCGCTGAGCGCAAACACGCCTCGGCTGCGGGGACAAAGGCTCTATTGTGGGCACTGGGGGGGGCATGGGGCTGGGGGGGGCCGCGTGGGTTTGGCCGCGGACAGCAGCCGGCTGTAATTGCTGGCTGCATCCCCAGAGCTGGAGCTGGTGCCGGGGCTGAGTCCTGGCCCGAGCTGCTGGACTGGGATAGGGTCATCCGGACGTACAGAGGAGCAGAACTGGCCCTGCCCCCAGCACAATCAGGAGTGACTCCAGATTGGCCCTGGGGGAGCTGAGCTCTGAACCGGGTCCTGCCCTGATGCTGTGCTCTGGGGCTGGGCCTGAATCGTGCCTCCTGCCCCCCACTCCCCTCCGCTGCCCCATGGAACATGAGTTGAGTCCCCACATCCCCGGCACCGAGTCAAAGCCAACAAGCAGCCAGAGCCGTGGGGAGCTCAGCCTGGGGAGAAGGGAGCCAGGCTCTCCCCGGGCAGCCAGGGCCGGGCGTGGGGGGCGCCGTGCTGCCGGGGGCTCGGCAGGGGGTGCTGTCTCTGCTTTTCCCTTTGGCCTTCCTGGGGCTGCGCCCCCCCCCCATAACCCAGCCTGTGAACCCCTCCGTGGCCGCGGCCAGGTGGTGGGGGGGCATGGAAAAAGCGAGGCAATGGGCAGCTCCCTTCCCAAGGTAACTGCTCCCCACAGGCTGCCTGGCTGGCGGCCCCCTCCCCTCGGCCCAGACACAGCCCCCTCTCGCTCCCAGATGGTGGGGGAAACTGAGGCACAGAATGGTGGGGGGTGAACCCCACTTCTCAGGACAGAACCCAGGAGTCCTGGCTACCAGCCCCCCGACACACTTTGACCCACCAGACCCCCTCCCCTCCCAGAGCTGACTGGGCTCCGGGATGGGGGACTCGTGCTGGGGCTGCGGGTGAGGATTTGGGGGGGGTCTGGTCCCCGCACTCCCTGTAGCCAGCTGTCTCCCCCTCTATCCCCCACCCCCCTCATCTCTCCCCCTGGCAGTGGGGTCTGTGGGCAGCTGTTTAGAGCCATCCCAGGCCCCGCCCCCCAGCTCAGGCGCTCGGGGCTGGTCCCTTGTGGAGTCTCTAATTGTGGCCCCAGCCCAGCCTGTCATTGTCGAGCTTATTTTATCCTGGCCGCAGCAGTGGGGTCACGGCCTGGCCCTGAGCCCTGGCTCACCCCACAGACCCTTCGCCTGCTGGGCACAGGCCCCATGGAGCTGCCCCCTGCTCCACCCCAGAGCCAGCCGCAGCCTGGCGCTGGGCGCGGGGTCCCCATATCACCAGCCCCTGCCCCCATGCTGCCCCTAACCCCATCCTCCCCTCTCGCCCCCAGCCCCACCATGCTGCGTGTGCTGCTGCTGGCCGCCCTGCTGGGCCTGGCGGGGGCGCTGCCCTTCGAGCAGGCGGCCTTCTGGGATTTCTCCATGGACGACGGGCCGGCCGTGCAGAACGACGAAGAGGAGGCTTCGGGCATCTTCCCCACCTCGGGGGTCCCCGACTTCGAGGACGTCATCACTGCCTACGGGGGGCTGTGCCCCTTCGGCTGCCACTGCCACCTGCGGGTGGTGCAGTGCTCTGACCTGGGTATGCCCGGCACCGGGGTTCCTGTCCCACAGCGGGGGAGAGGGGGCGAGCGGGCTGGGGGCCAGGACGCCTGGGTTCTCGCCCCAGCCCTGGGAGGGGAGTGGGGTCAGGATATAGACTGTGGGTCTCCCCCCTGCAGTGGTGTCTCCGAATCCCAGTTTGCGGGGGGAATGTTTGGGTTTCCCGGTGCCCCGTCTCACCCCCCGTCTCTTCCCCCAGGCCTGAGGTCAGTGCCCAAGGAAATCGCCCCCGACACGAAGCTGCTGGATCTGCAGAACAACCAGATCACGGAGCTGCGGCCTGAGGATTTCAAGGGGCTGCATCACCTCTATGTGCGTCCCCTGGGGCCCCCTGGCCTCCACAACACCCCACGGCTCGGCCCCGCCCCACAGCGCCCCCTGCCTCCCCCACGGCCCTGCCACACAGCCCCCCCAGCCTACCCCATGGCCTGGCCCCGCCCCACAGCCCCCCCTGCCTCCCCCATGGCCCTGCCACACAGCCCCCCCTGCCTACCCCACGGCTCTGCCACACAGCCCCCCCTGCCTCCCCCATGGCCCTGCCACACAGCCCCCCCTGCCTACCCCATGGCCTGGCCCTGCCCCACAGCCCCCCCTGCCTCCCCCATGGCCCTGCCACACAGCCCCCCCTGCCTCCCCCACGGCCTGGCCCTGCCCCACAGCCCCCCCTGCCTACCCCACGGCTCTGCCACACAGCCCCCCCTGCCTCCCCCACGGCCCTGCCACACAGCCCCCCCTGCCTCCCCCACAGCTCTGCCACACAGCCCCCCGTGCCTACCCCATGGCCTGGCCCCGCTCCACAGCCCCCCCTGCCTCCCCCACGGCCCTGCCACACAGCCCCCCCGCCTACCCCACAGCTCTGCCACACAGCTCCCCCTGCCTCCCCCATGGCCCTGCCACACAGCCCCCCCTGCCTACCCCATGGCCTGGCCCTGCCCCACAGCCCCCCCTGCCTCCCCCACGGCCCTGCCACACAGCCCCCCCTGCCTCCCCCACAGCTCTGCCACACAGCCCCACCTGCCTACCCCACGGCCCTGCCACACAGCCCCCCCTGCCTACCCCATGGCCTGGCCCCGCCCCACAGCCCCCCCTGCCTCCCCCACGGCCCTGCCACACAGCCCCCCCGCCTACCCCACGGCTCTGCCACACAGCCCCCCCTGCCTCCCCCACGGCCCTGCCACACAGCCCCCCCTGCCTACCCCATGGCCTGGCCCCGCCCCACAGCCCCCCCTGCCTCCCCCATGGCCCTGCCACACAGCCCCCCCTGCCTCCCCCACGGCCTGGCCCTGCCCCACAGCCCCCCCTGCCTACCCCACGGCTCTGCCACACAGCCCCCCCGCCTCCCCCACGGCCCTGCCACACAGCCCCCCCGCCTCCCCCACAGCTCTGCCACACAGCCCCCCCTGCCTACCCCATGGCCTGGCCCCGCCCCACAGCCCCCCCTGCCTCCCCCACGGCCCTGCCACACAGCCCCCCCGCCTACCCCACGGCTCTGCCACACATCCCCCCCTGCCTCCCCCACAGCTCTGCCACACAGCCCCCCCTGCCTACCCCACGGCCCTGCCACACAGCCCCCCCTGCCTACCCCATGGCCTGGCCCTGCCCCACAGCCCCCCCTGCCTCCCCCATGGCCCTGCCACACAGCCCCCCCGCCTCCCCTACGGCCCTGCCACACAGCCCCCCCTGCCTCCCCCACAGCTCTGCCACACAGCCCCCCCTGCCTACCCCACGGCCCTGCCACACAGCCCCCCCTGCCTACCCCATGGCCTGGCCCCGCCCCACAGCCCCCCCTGCCTCCCCCATGGCCCTGCCACACAGCCCCCCCTGCCTCCCCCACGGCTCTGCCACACAGCCCCCCCGCCTCCCCTACGGCCCTGCCACACAGCCCCCCCTGCCTCCCCCACAGCTCTGCCACACAGCCCCCCCTGCCTCCCCCACGGCTCTGCCACACAGCCCCCCCGCCTCCCCCACAGCTCTGCCACACAGCCCCCCCTGCCTACCCCACGGCCCTGCCACACAGCCCCCCCTGCCTACCCCATGGCCTGGCCCCGCCCCACAGCCCCCCCTGCCTCCCCCATGGCCCTGCCACACAGCCCCCCCTGCCTCCCCCACGGCCTGGCCCTGCCCCACAGCCCCCCCTGCCTACCCCACGGCCCTGCCACACAGCCCCCCCTGCCTACCCCATGGCCTGGCCCCGCCCCACAGCCCCCCCTGCCTCCCCCACGGCCCTGCCACACAGCCCCCCCTGCCTCCCCCACAGCTCTGCCACACAGCCCCCCCTGCCTACCCCACGGCCCTGCCACACAGCCCCCCCTGCCTACCCCATGGCCTGGCCCCGCCCCACAGCCCCCCTGCCTCCCCCACAGCTCTGCCACACAGCCCCCCCTGGCATTGACAGCGTACCCCTGCCCTGCCCTCCCACAGCACTCTGTGACTCTCACAGCACCCCCTGCTGGGAGAGGCTGGTACTGCAGCCTCCTGCCGGCTTGGTAACCCTTGTGCACCTCTGCCCATAGGCCTTGATGCTGGTGAACAACAAGATCTCGCGGGTGCACGAAAAGGCCTTCAGCCCCCTGCACCGGCTGCAGAAGCTCTACATCTCCAAGAACCAGCTGGCCGAGATCCCGCCCAACCTGCCGCCCTCCCTGGTCGAGCTGCGAATCCACGACAACAAGATCCGCAAGGTGCCCAAGGACGTCTTCAAGGGGCTCAACAACATGAACTGCATCGGTGAGACGGGCTGCCGGGCCCATCGCCCCGGCATCCGGCCTGCCAGGGCCCCATCTACCCTGGAATCCCACCTCCCAGCCTATCTACCCCATCATCCGACCTGCCAGCCCATTGCCCTGGCATCCCGCCTGCCAGGGGCCCATCTATCCCAGCATCCCGCCTCCCAGCCCATCTACCCCGGCATCCCGCCTCCCAGCCCATCTAACCCGGCATCCCACCTGCCAGCCCATCGCCCCGGCATCCCGTCTGTCAGGGGCCCATCTACCCCGGCATCCCGCCTCCTAGCCCATCGCCCCAGCATCCCACCTGCCAGGGGCCCATCTACCCCAGCATCCTGCCTCCCAGCCCATCGCCCCGCGTCCCGCCTGCCAGGGCCCCATCTACCCCGGCATTCCGCCTCCTAGCCCATCGCCCCAGCATCCCACCTGCCAGGGGCCCATCTACCCCAGCATCCTGCCTCCCAGCCCATCTACCCCGGCATCCCGCCTCCCAGCCCATCTACCCTGGCATCCCGCCTGCCAGCCCATCGCCCCGGCATCCTGCCTGCCAGCCCCCCACGGGCCCATCACCCCACCATCCTGCCAGGGGCCCAGCTATCCCAGCATCCCGCCCCCCATGTGCCCATCAGCCTGGCATCCTGCCTCCCAGCCCCCCATGCGTCCATCGCGCCAGCATCCCGACTGCCAGCCCCCCAGGGGCCCAATCCTGATCACCAGCACCCTCTGCCCTGCTGCCCACTCCCCCAGCGCCCGCCCCGACAGCCTGGGGAGAGCGCCCCCTGCCCTGCCCCCTGCCCCACTGCCCACCCCCTGGTGCCCCCCAGCACCTGGCCATGACCACTGGGGGAGAGTTCCCCCAGGCTGGATGAGCTGTGGGTGACTCCAGTCTCTCTTCCCCTAGAGATGGGGGGCAACCCTTTGGAGAACAGCGGATTTGAACCCGGCGCCTTCGATGGCCTGAAGCTGAATTATCTGCGCATCTCAGAGGCCAAGCTGACGGGTATCCCCAAAGGTAACCGCCCAGTCCCCCCTACAGCCCCCCAGTCTGCCCCACAGCCCCCTGCTCTTCCCCCAAACCCCCCCAGCCCTTGCCCACCCAGCCCACTGGCTGACCCCATGGTGTCTTGGGACCCCCAGTGCTGCCGTCTCCATGTCTGGGACCTCTCCCCACCCTGCTCCTCAGGTCTCCCCAGATCCTTCCCCTACACATCTGAGATCCCCCACTCCGCAGTTCAGAGACACCCCACTCTGGCTGGGACCCCCCACTCCCCGGAGCACTGGGGCCCCTCACCCCACTGGCTGGGGGGTGGGAAGAGCTGGAGGTCAGGGCCTCAGAGCCCCCCCTGCACCGTGCCCCCCCAGCAATCCCCTCCTGATCAAACCCAGCTCCCCCCACTTCCCCACTCTTGGGATCCTCCCGAGTCTGCCCTGCATGTCACCTGCCCCTGGCTCCCAGCCCCCTGACCCCCCTTCTCTGCCCCCCAGACCTGCCCGAGACCCTAAACGAGCTGCACCTGGATCACAACAAAATCCAGGCCATTGAGCTGGAAGACCTGATCCGCTATGGGAAGCTGACCAGGTAACTGCCCCCAGCCCTCCAACAGCCCCCGGCCCCCAACTGCCCCGGCCCCTCCCGATCCGCTACAGGAAGCTGGCCAGATAACTGCCCCCAGCCCCCCAATAGCCCCCGGCCCCCAACTGCCCCGGCCCCCCGATCCGCTACAGGAAGCTGGCCAGGTAACTTCCCACACCCCCAACGGCCCCTGGCTCCCAACTGCCCCGGCCCCCCCGATCCGCTACGGGAAGCTGGCCAGGAAACTGCCCCGCACCTGCCCCCCGGTCCCCAGAAATAGCTTCACATGGTCCAGCCTTTAGAGGGAGCCACAGAGCCCCATGGCATGAAGTGAGGAGACTTGTCTGCGTCCACTCGACCCCCAACATCCCAGGTACCCCACCCCTCTGCCCATCCTCCATCCCATAGACACCCCACCCCTTTGCCCAGCCCCCACCCCATAGGCACCCCACCCCTTTGCCCAGCCCCCACTCCATAGGCACCCCACCCGCCCCGTCCATCCGTCCATCCCCCGCTCTCCCCGCAGGCTGGGCCTAGGGCACAATGCCATGCGGATGATCGAGAACAGGAGCCTGGCCTTCGTCCCGGCGCTCCGGGAGCTGCACCTCGACCACAACCGGCTCTCTCGCGTACCCCCTGGGCTGCCCGGCCTCCGCTTCCTGCAGGTGAGAATGATAAAGGGGGGCAGAGGGGCTTATGGGAAAATCTCCCTCTCCCTTTCCACAAGCCTGGGGGAGTGGGGGAGCCCCCCCATGAACCTCTTCTCGCCTCCCTCTGATGGGGGGCTCTGTGGGGGGCTGGCCAAACTCTCCTATTCAGCCCCACTATGCCTTCCCCCAGGTGGGCATTAGAGGGTTTGGGGGGGGGCTCTGTGGTTTTGGGGGGCTGTGCAGGAAACTGAGGGGTTCTGAGGGGTTGAGGGGGCTGGGGGGTTCTTGGGAGTAGGGCTGGGAGGGTTGGGGTGTTCTGGGGGGCTGTGATGGGGGTCTGGGGGGATGTGATGAGACGGGAGGTTCTGGGGGTGCTGGGGGCTGTGATGGGGGTCTGGGGGCTGTGCTAGGGAGTCTGGGGGTGTGACGGGTGGGGGGCCTGGGGGTGCTGTCTGACCCCCCCATCTCCCCTCCCCCCAGGTGGTGTACCTGCACGCCAATGACATCACTCAGGTGGGGGTGAACGATTTCTGCCCCGTGGGATTCGGAGTGAAGCGAGCCTATTACAACGGAATCAGCCTCTTCGGGAACCCGGTCCCCTACTGGGAGGTGCAGCCAGCCACCTTCCGCTGCGTCACCGACCGCCTGGCCATCCAGTTCGGCAATTACAAGAAATAAGGGGGCTGGGGAGGGGGGACAGGGTGGGGGTGCAGTGGGGAGGGGGAGCCAGGGGAGGTGTAGGGGGAATAGAAGGAGGCAGCAGGGGATCTGGGGGTGCAGAGAATGGGGAAACCTGAGGCCTGTTGGGTCCAGCGCTGTGGCCCCATTACCTGCCATGCTGGGGGGCTCCATGGCACGGGGAGCGGCTCTAACTCAGCTCCCTCCCACAGCGGCGATACCCCAGCTCTGCATTGTCCCATTGGCATCGACTCGGTAACCCACAAAGCACATGCCCCAGTATCGGCAGGATCGGGGCCGCTGGGATCTTACTGCCAATCCTTGGAAAGTTCCCCAACTCCCCCCGCCCCAATCACCCCTGGGACCACTTGTCCCCCAAGTCATGAAAACGGGATGGGAAGGTTGAGGGTTTGGCCCCAAACCAGTTAGAATTTTGTAACTTGGGGGGGAAGGCCCCCAAAGGTGACAACATCTTGCAAGAGAATTGCAAACAAATTGACAAAGAAAATCTTGAAACCATCAGGGAGAAAATGTAGGGTGAAAAATGGAGAAAATTTGTAACAATTGTGGCAGAATTTTGCAGGCTGACTTCTTTGCAAATTGCCAAGAAACAGCCAGGAAATTGGTGAGCCAAAGCCATGGAGAATATTGCATTTTTTGGGGACACACATTTGCATGAATATTTTGCCCTAAAAGCATCATGGAGGAAATTGTAAAAATTTTGCAAAAAAGTTCTTGCCACGTTTGCATGAAAAGATTGAAAAAAAGGAAAGTCATGAAGAAAAGTACAAAAAGTGTATCATACATTTGCATACATATGCATGAGCTTCGCTACAAAAAGCAAACCAAACACCCCCTTAATTTTGAATGAAAATCCAAGAAAAATTTATCCCCAAAAAATTAAATTTTGCATTAAAGTACAAAAGTATTTTGCAAAAAATTCATTGGGAAAATTGCAAAAGAAAACTTATAAATTTGCATGAGAAAGGGGAAATGGCTAATGCTGTCACGCAGGAAATGGCAAATATTTTGAAGAATGTCTTGAATGCATTGAATGCATGTGTGTGAAAATGCATGACACTTTTGCAAACCAGTGATAACTTGGCGATAAAACTCAAGAATGTCACAGAGAAAAGAGCAAACATTTGTTTTAAAAATATTTGCAAATTTGCACGAACACTCCAAGATCTGCACAAAATGGCACCCCCAAAAGTCATGAAGAAACCTGAAAACAGTTGGTGAAAATAAATATTAAAACCAGCCTGTAACCATTTACGAGAAACATAATGGCAAATTCTGGCCAAAATGTCGCAAACGGTTGCTGAAAATATTGCAGAAAATGGGGCCACCGATCGTGCAAAATGCGCAAAGCAACTTGTGAAAATCTGGCAAAGGCAAAAACGTGGAAAAGACAAGAGGAGATCGTGCAAAGCTGGTGCAAAAGAATCCCCCTGTCCCCACATGGCAAACCCTCTGCACACAAAACGCGCTCCGTTCTGCACTAATTAGTGCAAATGTTTCCCGCGCGATTCTGCAGCACCCACCTCGCAAGCTGCCTGTGAGAGCAGAGCACTGCCCGCCCCCCCCCCCGAATGGCCCCTACGGGGGTGGCTGCGGAACTCATGGGGGGCCCCTGTTGCTGGGGGGGAGGGCAGATTTGCATCCCTGCTTCTTCAAAGACCCGTGGGGGCGGGGGCAGGAAACTTCCCGCTTTGCACCAACTTTCAGCCTCCTGGGTTTTCCCTTCTTCTTCCGGCTGGGGCCCCGATCCAGCCCTGTCAAGGCCCGATTTCCTCGGGCTAGGGTAGCTGTGGCCAGGGCCTGCAGGGCCATGGGGAGGGGGCACCCCCCAGGGTGGGGTCCGGACGACCAAGTAACTGTGGGACGGGGTGCCCAGGGGCTCCTCGCCATCCTCAGAGTTGACCCCCCCGGCCCCCCGAGCTGCGAGCCGAGCCCCCCCCCGCGGTAGTGACTGTGCGTGTGTAAAATGTGCAAGAGACACGCCGAGAACGGCGGTGAATAAAAGTTATTTAGCGTCGGGCTCTGTTGCGCCCCTGCATGGCGTGGCCGGGTCTGCGAGAGTGGGGCAGGGGCCTGGCCCCTCTGGGGGGTGCGCCTCCCCCCCGCCCCAGGAGGGACTGGCTGGCTTGGGGGGCAGGGAGTGAGGCAGGGGCCTGGTCCCTCTGGGGCAGGTCTCCATGGATGGCATCCAGCCCCCCGCTTTTCCAGGATGGGGGCGGCCTGGGCGCTGGGACGGGGGAACCAAGCATCGAAATTGCAACCAGCGCGAACGGCAGACCGAACCAGGTGCCGGGGTTTGGGGCCAGAAGAAAGAGAGACTGCCCCCAGTCCCCGCCCCACAGTGCCCCCCCTGAGCCCTCCGCCCCACAGAGCCCCCCACGGAGCCCCCATCCCACTCCTCACGGCCCATCCCTGCCTGCCGGGGAACAGCACACGTTGCCCAGCCCCATCTCCAGCCCCGGCCCCGCCTGTGCCCCAGGCTGGGAGAACCCGGCTCCAGCTCCAGGCCGCGATGGAGCCGGGCCCAGTCCCATTAGCTGAGGGCCCCTGGCCAGCCAGGCCCAGCACCCACTGAACCAGGCTCCTCGGGCCTCTGGCACCCGGCCCGGACCCAGCCCAGTGCCAGGAGACGGCTTGGAGCCATGGATGGCTCAGCCCGACCCTGGTATCCATCCCCCCTCCACCCATCTGTCCTTCCACCCACAGCCCTGTATCCATCCCTCCATCCCCCCACAAACCTGTATCCTTCCCTCCATCCCCCACTGCCCTGTATCCCTCCCTCCATCCCCCCATAACCCTGTATCCCTCATTTCATCCCCCTCGATCCCCCCACAGCCCTGTATCCCTCCCTCCATCCCCCCTCTGCCCATCTGTCCATCCCCCCATCGCCCTGTATCCTTCCCACCATCCCCCACAACCCTGTATCCATCCCTCCATCCCCCCACAACCCTGTATCCTTCCCTCCATCCCCCACTGCCCTGTATCCCTCCCTCCATCCCCCCATAGCCCTGTATCCCACATTTCATCCCCCTCGATCCCCCCACAGCCCTGTATACCTCCCTCCATCCCCCCTCCGCCCATCTGTCCATCCCCCCATCGCCCTGTATCCATCCCTCCATCCCCCCACAACCCTGTATCCTTCCCTCCATCCCCCACTGCCCTGTATCCCTCCCTCCATCCCCCCATAGCCCTGTATCCCTCATTTCATCCCCCTCGATCCCCCCACAGCCCTGTATCCCTCCCTCCATCCCCCCTCCGCCCATCTGTCCATCCCCCCATCGCCCTGTATCCTTCCCTCCATCCCCCCACAACCCTGTATCCTTCCCTCCATCCCCCCATCGCCCTGTATCCTTCCCTCCATCCCCCACAACCCTGTATCCATCCCTCCATCCCCCCACAACCCTGTATCCTTCCCTCCATCCCACTGCCCTGTATCCCTCCCTCCATCGCTCCGTCCCCACAAAGCCCTATATCCCTCCTTCCATCCCCCTATAGCCCTGTACCCCTCCCTCCATCCCCACAAAGCCCTATATCCCTCCTTCCATCCCCCCACAGCCCTGTATCCCTCCCTCCATTCCCCCTCCGCCCATCTGTCCATCCCCTCATTGCCCTGTATCCTTCCCTCCATCCCCCCACAACCCTGTATCCTTCCCTCCATCCCCCCATAGCCCTGTATCCCTCATTCCATCCCCCTCGATCCCCCCACAGCCCTGTATCCATCCCCCCTCCGCCCATCCATCCATCGCCCTGTATCCTTCCCTCCATCCCCCACAGCCCTGTATCCATCCCTCCATACCCCACAATCCTGTATCCCTCATTCCATCCCCCGCGATCCCCCCACAGCCCTGTATCCTCCCTCCATCCCCCAATAGCCCTGTATCCCTCATTCCAACCCCCTTGATCCCCCCACAGCCCTGTATCCCTCCTCCATCGCTCCGTCCCCACAAAGCCGTATATCCCTCCTTCCATCCCCCCATAGCCCTGTATCCCTCTCTCCATCCCCCTCAATCCCCCCACAGCCCTGTATCCCTCCTTCCATCCCCCCATAGCCCTGTATCCCTCTCTCCATCCCCCTCGATCCCCCCACAGCCCTTTATCCCTCCCTCCATCCCCCCTCCGCCCATCTATCCATTCCCCCATCGCCCTGTATCCATCCCTCCATCCCCCCACAACCCTGTATCCTTCCCTCCATCCCCCACTGCCCTGTATCCCTCCCTCCATCGCTCCGTCCCCACAAAGCCCTATATCCCTCCTTCCATCCCCCATAGCCCTGTATCCCTCCCTCCATCCCTTCTATCCCCCCACAGCCCTGTATCCCTCCTCCATCCCCCCACAACCCTGTATCTTTCCCTCCATCCCCCACTGCCCTGTATCCCTCCCTCCATCGCTCCCTCCCCACAAAGCCCTATATCCCTCCTTCCATCCCCCCATAGCCCTGTATCCCTCATTCCATCCCCCTCGATCCCCCCACAGCCCTTTATCCATCCCCCCTCCGCCCATCCGTCCATCCCCCCGTTGCTCTGTATCCTTCCCTCCATCCCCCACAGCCCTGTATTCATCCCTCCATACCCCACAATCCTGTATCCCTCATTCCATCCCCCGCAATCCCCCCACAGCCCTGTATCCTCCCTCCATCCCCCCTCTGCCCATCTGTCCTTCCCCCCACAGCCCTGTATCCCTCCCTCCATCCCTCCATCCCCCCACAACCCTGTATCCATCCCTCCATCCCCCCATAGCCCGGTATCCCTCATTCCAACCCCCTCGATCCCCCCACAGCCCTGTATCCCTCCCTCCATCCCCCCTCCGCCCATCTGTCCACCCCCCATCGCCCTGTATCCATCCCTCCATCCCCCCACAACCCTGTATCCTTCCCTCCATCCCCCACTGCCCTGTATCCATCCCTCCATCGCTCCATTCCCACAAAGCCCGATATCCCTCCTTCCATCCCCCCATAGCCCTGTATCCCTCATTCCATCCCCCTCGATCCCCCCACAGCCCTGTATCCCTCCCTCCATCCCCCCTCCACCCACGTGTCCATCCTCCCATTGCCCTGTATCCATCCCTCCATCCCCACACAGCCCTGTATCCCTCTCTCCATCCCCGTCGATCCCCCCACAGCCCTCCCTCCATTCCCCCTCCGCCCATCCATCCATCCCCTCATCGCTCTGTATCCTTCCCTCCATCCCCCCACAACCCTGTATCCATCCCTCCATCCCCCACAGCCCTGTATCCATCCCTCCATCCCCCCATAGCCTTGTAACCCTCTCTCCATCCCCCTCGATCCCCCCACAGCCCTGTATCCTCCCTCCATCACCCCTCCGCCTTTCCTCCATCCCTTCATCTTCCCACAACCCTGTATCCTTCCCTCCATCCCTCCATCCCCCCACAACCCTGTGTCCCTCCTTCCATCCCCCCTCCGCCCATCCCTCCATCCCCTCACAACCCTGTATCCTTCGCTCCATCCCTCCATCCCCCACAGCCCTGTATCCCTCCCTCCATCCCCCCACAGCCCTGTGTCCCTCCTTCCATCCCCCCTCCGCCCATCCCTCCATCCCCCCACAACCCTGTATCCTTCCCTTCATCCCCCCATAGCCCTGTATCCCTCATTCCATCCCCCTCGATCCCCCCACAGCCCTGTATCCCTCCCTCCATCCCCCCTCCACCCATGTGTCCATCCTCCCATCGCCCTGTATCCATCCCTCCATCCCCACACAACCCTATATCCCTCTCTCCATCCCCCTCGATCCCCCCACAGCCCTCCCTCCATTCCCCCTCCGCCCATCCATCCATCTCGTCATCGCTCTGTATCCTTCCCTCCATCCCCCACAGCCCGGTATCCATTCCTCCATCCCCCCACAACCCTGTATCCATCCCTCCATCCCCCACAGCCCTGTATCCATCCCTCCATCCCCCCATAGCCTTGTAACCCTCTCTCCATCCCCCTCGATCCCCCCACAGCCCTGTAACCTCCCTCCATCACCCCTCCGCCTTCCCTCCATCTTCCCACAACCCTGTATCCTTCCCTCCATCCCTCCATCCCCCCACAACCCTGTGTCCCTCCTTCCATCCCCCCTCCGCCCATCCCTCCATCCCCCCACAACCCTGTATCCTTCACTCCATCCCTTCATCCCCCACAGCCCTGTATCCCTCCCTCCATCCCCCCACAGCCCTGTGTCCCTCCTTCCATCCCCCCTCCGCCCATCCCTCCATCCCCCCACAACCCTGTATTCTTCCCTCCATTTGCCCCCATCCCGATCTCTCTCTACCCCCCCCGCCCGCTGCACACACCCTCTATCCGTGCGTCGACACCTGTCCTGTCCCATGGGTCCCTTTCCCAGTTCCTATCCGCCTCCCACCTTCATTTCCCTCCTTCCCCCCTTCAGGGATCTGCCCCCTCTGCTCCCCCGTCCCGTCCCCCGTCCCAGGAGGGGCTGTCGCTCACGAAGGCTGCTGCTCCAGTCAATGTGTTCGTCTCTGGGGTGCCCCAAGGCCCGTTCTTTCTCCAGAGAGGGGAACTCGAAGAAATTGACACGGTGAAGGGGGGGTCCCTGGGTCCCAGGCTGATGGGGGGCCCCTAAGTCCAGGTTAATGGGGGGCCCCCTGGGTCCCAGGTTAATGGGGGGCCCCTGGGTCCCAGGTTAATGGGGTGTCCCCTGGGTCCCCGGCTGATGGGGGGGCTGCCCTGGCGGTCAGTGTCGGACACTAGGGGGCGCTATTTTGCTGGCGGGGGGGGGCGATGCATCCAGTCCTCCTTCAGCATCCTTCCTCCCATCGCCCCCCCGCCCCCGGCCCAGCGTCGGGTGTGCCTGGGGGGTCCCTGCCCTCTCTTTCCTGGGGGGGACGGGGACCCCTTCTGGGTGGGGCGGGGAGAGGAGGAAACATCGGGCCTCTCCGCTGCCGCTGTCACCTGCTCCTCCCCCCGCCCTCCTCCCTCCCCCCATCTCTGCCTCAGCATCTGGACCAGCCCCGAGGACCGCACCATCGATGCACCATGTAAAGCCAGGCGGGGATCCCGGAGCCTGCCGCGCCCTCAGCCCCACACAGGACCCCGCCCCACGGCCGTGGGGAAGCCGGGAACGTCTCCCTCCGCCCCCCCGCCCCGCGCCGGCTGCAGCATGGCCTGGTAAGTAGCCAGCTCTCGATGCTTCTCTCGGATGTGATTTAAGGGGGGGGGTTCCCGGATTGGGGACCCCCCTCGCTTGGCAGGATGGATGGATCTGCAGGGACTGGAGGGGGGACGGTGGAGAAAATCCCCCCCCGCAGCGCCCATATTCCGTGTCCGGTGCAGAGATGCTGTGTATTGGGGGGGGGAGGGGGATGGGCTGTTCACTGCAGAGCTGCCTGCAGGAGGGGGCTGGGGGGGCAGAGCAGGAAGGGAATGTGCGGGGGAGATTATTGACGGGGATGTGGACAGAAACCCCTTGTTGCAAGGGTCGGCAGGTTACATTGACCCCCCCCACCGCAGTTCATAATTCTCCCAACCTGCCCCCCCATTGCCTGTCATTCCCCCCCACACACGCACCCTCCCACAGCGCCCAGCTCTGCCAGCGGTCCCCCTTCCCCCCCGCGCAGTGGAGTCGTTAGCGGAGCATTATTGGCAAAGCCGGCCGGGGTGTCAAGGGGACAGAGACACCCTCGGCGGGGGGGGGGGGGGGGCTCACCTGGCCCGTGCAGGGGGGGAGCTGCAGAGAACCGGGGAAGGGCAGCGGTGTTTCCTAGCCAGCGAGGGTCTCCCCGTCCCCCCCACACACACACTGCAGCAAGCCTCCTGCAGTCAGTGAGGGCGGGGGTCTGCTTCAGCCCAACACCCCCAGTGCAAGCTACGGGGAGAGGGCTCTGGGGGCCTGCCACAAAATGAAACCCCATTGTTTTCTGGCCACTGGGCTCAGAGAATCCCTGGAATAGAGGGATGGAGGGATGGATAGGTTGATAGAGGTATGGAGAGATGGATGGACACAGGTGTGGGGATGGATGGATGGATAGCAATCTGGGGGGATGGATGGAGGGGTGGGGGGTGGATGGATGTGGAGTTAAGTATGAGGGTACACGGATGAGGGAGGGAGGGAGGAAGGGGTAAATATGATATATTTGGATTGATGGATGGATAGATGTGTGGGTGTGGATGGATGAGTTGGGAATTGTTGGGCTGGGATGGCTGGAGGGATAACACAGTGGTTTATTGGGTGGGGAGAGATGTGGAGATGGCTGGATGGAAGGGTAAATAGGATGTGCTTTGGCGGGATGGAACGGTAAATAGGGTGTGCTTTGGCAGGATGGAAGGGTAAATAGGGTATACTTTGGCGGGATGGATGAGTAAATAGGGTGTACTTAGGCAGTACTTAGCGGTTAGATGGATGGATGGATGGGTGGATGGATGGGAAGAGATAGAGGGATGGATATGGGGTAGATGGATGGATGGATAGATGCAGGAGAATGGGTGGGAACAGATGGATGAGTGGATGAATAGATAGGAATTTATGGGCTTGCCTGGATGGATGGATGGATGGATGGATGGATGGATGGATGGATGGATGGATGGAAAGAGAGGTATGCATGGGCACTAGAAAGTCAGATAGATAAACAGACAGATAAATATGCAGGTGGAGGTATGGATGGAGGAATATTTAAGAGTTAGATCCTTAAATCATAGAATCATAAACTCATAGAGTATCAGGGTTGGAAGGGACCTCAGGAGGTCACCTAGTCAAACCCCCTGCTCAAAGCAGGACCAATCCCCAACTAAATCATCCCAGCCAGGGCTTGGTCCAGCCGGGCCTTAAAAACCTCTAAGGATGGAGATTCCACACCTCCCTAGGGAACCCATTCCAGGGCTTCACCACCCTCCTAGGGAAATAGTGTTTCCTAATATCCAACCTAGACCTCCCCCACTGCAACTTGAGACCATTGCTCCTCGGGCTGTCATCTGCCCCCACTGAGAACATCCGAGCTCCATCCTCTTTGGAACCCCCCTTCAGGTAGTTGAAAGCAGCTATCAAATCCCCCCTCACTCTTCTCTTCTCCAGACTAAACAAGCCCAGTTCCCTCAGCCTCTCCTCATAAGTCATGTGCTCCAGTCCCCTAATCGTTTTTGTTACCCTCCGCTGGACTCTCTAAATGATGGATAGATGTAGGATGTTGAAAGTATTGGGGTAGATGGATGGATAGAGGAGTATTTCTGAGGCTAGATAGATAGATGAGGGTGTCTGGGGATTGGGAGGTGAGTGGCTGGCTGAGTGGGTGGGCAGTGTATGGATGGACGGGGGCCTCAGGGCCAGAGGAGTCTGGGCGCAGGGCATGGGCTGTGGTGGCAGTGGATGGATGGATATTGTGGTGCAGAGGATGGAACTTGGGGGTCACTGGTTGGATCGTGGGGGGCAGTGGGTTGATTTGGGGGCCAGGGGCTAGATCTTGGGGGGGGGGCTGGATGCTGGAGAGGCAGAGGATGGACCCAGGAGGTTGTTTGGGGTCCATGGCTGGATTTCGGGGGGTCCATGGCTGGATCCGGAGAGCCGGATTTGGGGGGGCAGAGGCTGGATCTGGGGGGCCTGATTTGGGAGGGTCCGTGGCTGGATCCGCGGGGCCGGATTTGGGGGCGTCCGTGGCTGAATCCGGGGGGGTCTCGTCGCCCCCACCCCCGGCTTTGCCGCATTGCTCCGGCCGGCTGCGCTCGCAGCTGCAGGGGCGGGGGCGGGATCAGGGCGGTCCCTGAGCGGCTCCCATTGGCTGCTGAGCTGTGAGTGACAGCGGCGGGGTGGGGGGAGGAGAGGCCGAGCGCTCTGCCCGCCAGGGATCGGGAGCGATGGATTCTTGGGTTTGCCCCGGCCCGTCTAATGTAGCCCCGGGGGGCCGGGGCCGGGGCGGCGGGGGCTGCGGGTCGGGAGTGAGGGGCACCGGCAGAGCTGCGGGGGGCTGTGTTCCCATAGCCTCTCTCCATGGGGCTGCCTAGTAAAGCCCTTGGAAGGATTTGGGGGTGGTGGGCGGAGGGGGGTTACAAGCGGTTTCCCAATGGAACCGAACCAACCAGCTGGGAGACCCCAGGGCGAAGGCGCAGCTGGGGAAACCTCCCAGCTGGGAGCATCGGGGGGAAGGGTCCCGGGCTGTGCAGGGGAGCTTGTCCCAGACCCTCCTGTTGCATCGTCCCCTCCCTAACCTGCCCCAGCTCCATCTGCCCCCCTCACCCCTCTGCTGAGGGTCAGACCCGTCTTCCCCATCCTGGCCTCGGTGGGTCCCTGGCCAGTTTATCCCAGCATCTCCTTTAACTCCCCCCCCCATGTCCCTGAGGGGTGGCCAGCCCCTCTCAGCCCAACCCAGGGACCCCCCCTCGGGAGATCGGCTCCCATCCCCGCCGCTCTCTGCACCCGGCCCGCTCTGGGCTTGACTCGGGCATGGGGTTCCAGGCATGGCACTCGAACGTCCCAGTTTCCCTTGGTGTGTCGCAGCCGCGTCCCATCAGGGGCTCACGGCGATTGATGGAGCCACCTGGCCTCTGTCTCCCCCTGCAAGGGGCAGAAATTCTTGTACTTCGCCCTCGCGTGTGAGAGTCCCCGGGAGAGGGCGCAGAGGAGCTGTGACGAAGTTGGAATGTTCTTCATGTCTTCTCTGAATACTGGGTGGGTGCCTCAGTTTCCCCTAGGCGTTTCTTATGTATCTAAGTGAGGAGATAGAGGGCCCATGTGATGCCGTCTGCACAGAGAATGGCCGACGGCCTGTCTCCTGGGCCTTCTTCTGCAAAGGTGCCAACTGAAGGGTGTGACGAAGTGGGAATGTTCTCTCTGAATACTTGGTGGGTGCCTCAGTTTCCCCTAGGCGTTTCTTAAGCATCTAGGTGGTGGAATCAGGGGGGTGATTGTCGCAGAGCCCTAGGGGACCAGTGTGATGGTGTCTGCACACAGAATGGCTGACACCTTGTCTCCTGGCTACTGATGGCCTGGGCCCCTCCCCTGCAAGGTGCTGACGGAAGGGGTTGGGGAACAAAGAGATCAGGTGACTCCTGGCCTGGGAAAGGGACAAAGGCCAGAGGAGGGCGGGAGAGTTTCAGTTTGGAGCTGGCTGGGGAAATGGACGGGGGCCCAGATAGGGCACTGGCCTCCCTGCCCCCCAATTCAGACGTGACTGAGGGGTCCTATTCTCTGTATCTACAAGCTCTGTTTTAGACCATGTTCCTGTCGTCTAATAAACCTTCTGTTTTCCTGGCTGGCTGAGAGTCCCGTCTGACTGTGAAGTTGGGGTGCAGGACCCTCTGGCTGCCCCAGGAGCCCATCCGGGCGGACTCGCTGTTGGAAGCGCACGGTGTGGACGGGGATGCTGAATCTCCGAGGTCAGCCCCAGGATGGTGGAAGTTGTGTGAGCTTCTTGTACTGGGGAGAGGAGGCTTCCCCAGAGTCCTGCCTGGCTTCGTAGGGAGCAGCTCCAGAGCATCGCCCGGGGACTCCATGACAACTGGTGGCAGCTGTGGGATGTACTGCACCCCATGGATGGCGCTTCCTGCAGTAAGTGACTGGAGAGCAGTAAAACGAAGGGGGATTGACGAGGACCAGGTGTGCTGAAGGCTCAGAGAGGAGCGGTTTTGGAGGGCGGTTAACCCCTAGGAGTGTGTGACCAGTGAGAAGGACTGTGCAGTAATGGGGTCCCCCTGGGGACTGCAGTGAGCAGTCCCAGGGGCGGAGGAGTCTGCAGCTCGACCCTGCAAAGAGGTGGTGACCTCAAGAAGGGCTGGCACACTAGGGGTTCTCCCTGGAGACCGTGGGGAGCTGAGAGCACACGGGCCTGTGAGTCCACAGCAGCTTGGGAAGAGCGGAGTGAGGGCCTCTCACCATCTCCTTAAGAAGGACATTGTAACCCTGTGCAAAAAGAGAGGGTTACGCACTGGAAAGTTCACCAAAGCACAGTTAATCGTGCAGCTGGAGGAGGATGATCACTCTAAGGAGCAGATTCCTGACCCCAGTAGGGCTATAGCAGGATCTGGGAGCAGCAGGAGTAGTAGCCAGGAACCCCCGACTCCTGTCCCCGACCAGACGGGGGTCTTCACGATCGGGTTCCCCATCGGGGGATCGGAGACGGACGGGATTGGAGCTGAGTCCGAGAGAGCAAGAGGACTGGGAGAGACAGTGAGAGCCCGAGAAGGAGCTGCAGAAGCAGCAGCATGAACTGGCAATGGTGGAGCGGAGAGGCAGAGGGGACCTCCCAGGGGTGAGCGGGGCTAGACCTCGGGGTGCCAGTTCTGCAGGGATCTTCGATACTAAATTGCTGCCCCTGGTTAAGGGGGGGGGATGTGGATACCACCTCACTGCCTTGGAGCAGGCTGGCGATTTGAACGAGGGGGACCCTGCGGAAAAGCCCCAGTGTTTAGCTCCCTTGCTGGGCCCCAAGGCCATAGACTCCATCAGCCAGATGGGTGGGGAGGTGGACAGGCTCCCACTCCTGACCCCAACCTATATGTCTGTGGGAGTTTCCTGGGATCAGGCCCCTCGGACCCCCAGTGGGAGCAGAAAGTGACGGTCAATGGGGAGACATTCCTGGGGTGGCGAGACCCTGGGACAGAGAGAACTGTGGTCAGGCCCCGGATGGTGCAGCCCCACCAGATGCTGGGGGGCTGTGTGAGCTGGGTGAGGGTCCCAGGGATGAAGCCCCTCACCCTGCCTATGGCCCAGATCCCTGTGCAGACCCAGGAGGGGTGGGGCTGGCTGGTCGTTGGGGTTCTCCAGGATAGCAGCTGTGAGACCCTGTTGGGGGGTGACTGTGTCTCTTTGGGACAGGATCCAGGCCCTGCTCCTGTAACGGCCAAGGGTTTGAATTTGAATCTAGGGAACCAATCGGCGGAGAGGGAAATGGTTGATGAAAATGCAGGTGACCTGGCTGGCAGCGGGGAGGAGCTGCTAGGCTCAGGAAACCTGCCTGCCTGTAACCAGACCCCTGGGGCTGGGTGGGACAGAGAGATGCTCCCCGCCCCCTTGCACACTGGAGAGGGGGCTCAGGCTGGCTCTGATGTTGTAAGGAGAGTAGGGAGCTCACTGCCTGCCCCACTGGGACAGCAAGGGCAGGGCTGAGCAAGGGGGGAGCTGAGATCCCAGATGAATGGGGGGACCCACAGGCAGGGCAGGTCGGCTCCCAACCAGGTTTGCCTGGTCCAGAGGCGCTGCTGGGAAGTGATCCCAGGACAGGGAGGGAGTGACCAGGGACAGGGCTCAGCAGCGCTGTGACCCCAGGCCGAGCCCGCGAGAGGGAGCAGGTCCCGCTCCCTGCCCCAGCCGCTGAATTCCAGACCGAGCCGCAGGAGGATCCCTCCTTGGAGGAGCTGAGGGGACTTGCTGGCCACAGGCTGCAAACCCCCGTGGGGAAGGCTGCAGGGGCAGATCCCCGTGGGAGAGGGGATTCCTGGACCGGGAAGGGGCTCCCCCAGGGGAAGTAGAACTGTGGGGATCAGGAGGCAGCTGGGGGTGCCCCAGAAGTGTCGCCGCCGGCTGTCGTACCTGGCCCACGATTTCCCTCTCTCGGGACGCCAGGGGATCCAGGCCCCAGGCAGTGGCTGCAGAACTGTGACTGGCCCGGAGTCTGAGATGCAGCCCAGCGGCCTGGCAGGTCCTGCAACCCCGGCCAGAGGGGGGGAAGGCCGGGATAAGGGTGAAGCCCCCTTGAGACCCCTGCCCATCACAGAGGAGCCTTTCCAGAAGGGGGCTCTGGACATAGTGGGGCCCCTCAGCAAGGCGACCCGGTTGGGGAAGAAATACGTCCTGGGGGGGATGGATCTCGCCACCTGTTACCCAGGGGCGGGGGCTCCGTCCTCCACCAAGGCAGACACCAGGGCAGCTGTGCTGCTGACCCCCTTCAGCAGAGGGGGTGTCCCCAGTGGGGTCCTTTCAGACCAGGGGTCAGCCCGGCTCCGGGGCTGGTGGGAGAGATGGGGGGGTCTGGCCCACCTGGGTCTCTGCAGGTCACCCTCCATCCCACGGGCTGGTGGAGAGAGTCTATGGGACCCTGGGGGATGATGCTGAGAACTTCTATGAATCAGCTTCCGCAGGACGGGGACAAACACCTGCCCCACCTGTGGTACGGGGAAGTGCCCTGGGAATCCACTGGGTTTTTCCCTTTGAGCTGCTGTATGGGAGGAGAGTGAGGGGACCCCTGCACCTGGTAAGGGACAGTCGGGAGGAGAAGGGGGAAGATCCCTGGTGGATCTCTACGCTGAGATGGGAGCCAATCCTCCCATCAGGTGTCCCCCATTCAGAGTCCCTGGGAAAACAGCCCAGAGCCTGGAGAGAGAGGTCAAGGACATGCTGGCTTTAGAGGTGATCCAGCTGTTCAACAGCCCATGGGGCTCCCCAAGGAAGACTGGTCGATCCAATTCTGTGGGGACTATCGGAAGCTTAATGCCATCACTGTGTCCGATGCCTACCCCAGGCCTGGTGAGATCCTACACAAGCTAGGTGGGGCTCATTACCTCTCTACTATGGATCGCTCCAAAGGCGACTGGCAGGTGCCTTTGGACCCAGATGCCAGGTTGAAAGCTGCCTTCACCAGCCCTTTGGGGCTCTTTGAGTTCATGGTCCTGCCTTTTGATCTCAAGGGGGCATCGGCCACACCCCAGCGCTGGGTGGATCCGCTACTGAGGGGGATGGAGAACTTGGCCCTGGCGTCCATTGATGACATCTGTGTCTCTAGCCAGACCTGGGAGGAACACGTGTCCCAGGTGAAGAGGGTGCTGGGTTGCCCCAAGGAGGCAGGACTGTCGGTAAAAGCTGGAAGATGTAAGGTGGGGATGGCAAAGGTGTCGTACCTGAGCCACAAGGTGTGGAGTGGCTGCCCAAGCCCAGAGCCGGCCAAGGTGGAGATGATCAGAGAGTGGCCTGTTCCCCAGGCCAAGAAACAGGTCCAGGCCTTAATTGGGATGCTGGGGTACTACTGGGGGTTTGTACCCCACCTTAGCTCACTAGCTGCCCCCATCACTGAGCTATGTAAGAAGGGGAAGCCAGATGAGCTGGTCAGGACCGAGCAGTGCCAGAGGGCTCTCTGCGCTGAAGGAGGCTCTAATCCAGGGCCTGGTAAATGTGGTAAACCCAGACTTTGCCAAGCCCTTTTCAGTGTCACCAATGCTCAGACGCAGAGCTGAGCACGGTGCTGATGCAGGTCTATGTGAAGTGGGGGAGACACCCCATTGGGTACCAAGCAAGAAGCTGCTGCCCCAGGAGCAGAACTACATGGCCATAAAGAAGAAATGCCTGGTCGTGGGGCGGGTCCTTGAAAAGCTGCGGATGGATCTCTTGGGGCGGCACTTTGCTGTGTATCCTGACCCCTCTGCCTTGACATGGCTGCATGAAATGAAAGGGGCTGATGCCGAACAGTGGGGGACAGAGACACCTGGTCAGAGGGTGGCCCAGGTCAAGATGGGGGTTCTTAACCAAGAGAGCCCAAATCGCAGCCCTCCAGACTGGAGCGCTAGGAGAAGACCCAATCCCCTTTTGAACCCCAGGGGTTTTGGGGTGGCAAAAGGGCATGGGCCGCATAAACCTTCCCACATGCAGCCTGCAAGTGCCATTGAGCAGGACCCTCTGGCCCCCCAGGAGCCCACCTGGGCGGACTCACGGTGGGAAGTGCACGGAGGGGCAGAGTATGCTTAATGCTCCGGGGTCAGACCCAGGAAGGGGGAAGCCGGGTGAGCTGTGTGTCCTGCAGACCGTCTGCTCTCAGAGAGGAGACTTCCCCAGAGTCCTGCCTGGCTTCGTAGGGAGCAGGTCCAGATCATCGCCCGGGGAACTCCATGACAGGAGCCTTGCTCAGCACCAACAGGCCAGGCTCCAGGGGCTGGAAACCGAAGCGAGACAAATCCAGACTAGAAACAAGGTTCAGTTGTGTCCCAGGAAGAGCGACACATTTCCCAGCATCGTGATGGATTCTTTAGCTTCTCTTAGCTTGTGGCCAAAAGGGCAACCAGGCCGGAGAAACGGGGCAAGTGCGAGGTGGCGCCGGGAGATTATTTTCCCTCTGGGTTGGGCCCTGGCATGGCTATGGCTGGGATCTTGTGCCCAGTTCTGGTGCCCACGTGAAGGATAGTGACACATCAGAGAGGGGTCAGAGATGAGCCGGGACTGAAGGAGCAGAAAACCTGCCTTAGCAGGAGAGAAGCCAGGAGTGCCTATTATCTGGAGATGGCCAGGGACAGAAAAGCTCTGATGAGATCCAGAGGCTGGACAGTAACGCTGGACAAAGCCAGAGGGGAGACAAGTGACGGATTTTGACCAGTGCAGGGAACTGACCTTGGAAGAGGAACCTGGGTCACGGGAGGCTCCATCCCATATAAATCAAGCTGGGAAGTTTTTCGAAAGCTCTGCTCTAGGGGAAGCAGGGATGAATTTAGGGCAGGTCTTGGGCCTGCGTTCTGGGGAGTCAGATGAGGGGGTTGCAGGAGCAGGGTGTCTGCGGTGGATGCTGAAGGGATCCCAGTGCTGGGGGAGATGGGGTGAAATGTAAGAAGCAGGAGGTTTGACTGGACTCGATCGTCTAATGGCTTCTCCTGCTCTTCCCTCCCAGGAACCAGTGGCCTGAGACAAAGTGAAAACTGTTGTCAGTTCCCTGGAGAAAAAATCTCCTTTTGTGCGTGGGATGTGTGTGTGTGTTTCACGTTTGGGTGGGAAAAAATTGGGGAGGGAAAAACGAATTGGGGGATTCCCCCCCAATATCTGGGTCTGGTTGGTTTTTCAAACTGGAATCTGGATGCTTCATGGTGTCAGGAAAGCAAAAAACCTGTTTGGATGGCCGACATGTTTGTCCTGCTGCCCTGGACTCCTACCTCCCTGGGCTCTCTCGGCGCCGTACGGCCCCTGGGAGGAGCCCTCTCTGGTATGACGACCCTTCTCGGGGGGGCTAAATAAGGCCGAGCAACTGATGTGGGCCTGGCGAAGCGCCCCCCAGGTGAGTGCAGAGCTGGAGAAATGCCTTGCCGTGGGAGCGGTCTGGAGTGCCCCCCCTTTCTAATCTGTCAGGCGTGTGTCACGGGGTCCGTGGGCGATGCTCTGACCTGCTCCCCATGAAGCCAGTCAGGACTCTGGGGGAGTCTCCTCTCTGGGAGCAGCCGGTCTGCAGGACACACAGTTCTCCCGGCTCCCCGCTTCCTGGGTCTGACCTCGGAGCATTCAGCATCCTCTGCCCCTCTGTGCGCTTCCCACAGCCAGTCCACCCAGGCGGGCATCTGGGGGGGCCAGAGGGTCCTGCCCCGCAACTCCGCAGTCAGACGGGACTCTCAGCCAGCCGGGGAAACAGAAGGTTTATCAGACGACAGGAACAGGGTCTAACACAGAGCTTATAGGTGCAGAGAACAGGACCCCTCAGTCAGGTACATGTTGGGGGCCAGTGAGCCCAGTGCCCCATCTGGGCCTCCCGCCATTTCCCGAGCCAGCTCCAAACTGAAACTCTCTCCCCCTCCTCCGGCCTTTGTCCCTTTCCCAGGCCAGGAGGCCACCTGGTCTGTTTGTTCCCCAACCCCTTCCGTCAGCACCTTGCAGGGGACGGGGTGTCGGCCATTCTCTGTGCAGACCCCAACATGCTGCCCCCCAGGGTTCTGTGACAATCACCCCCCTGATGCCCCATCTGGATACTTGAGAAATGCCTAGGGAAACTGAGGCATGCACACAGTATTCAGAGAAAACATTAAGAACAGTCCCACTTCGTCGCAGCATGTAACCGACATCTCAGCCATGACAGTCTGAACAAGACCCACCAGCCGTCTTCAAACACTGGGCCCCCTTGTCCGCTGCCCACTCTCCAGCTGTGAGGCTTCAGAGGACAGTGATATTAACCCCCCAGGATACCTCTGGCCAACTGGGAATGGGAATTTCTTGGGCTCAGGACAGAGGGACCCTGAACAAAGCCCACCGCTTGTTACAAACGGGAGGTTGAAGGAGACAGTCTAATGGTCTCTGCTGGCCTGGGACTCAGGGTTTCGGATCCCATGAATTCGTCTCTGATTGGAAGCCCTGGGATCCCAACTGGCGTCTCCCAAGTCCTTTGAGGGGCAGGAGATCTGGGCTCATTGACTCCACGGAGTGGACATGTGGGTAGCTGATGGGTCGTCGGCGACGGGGCTGGCCACGGGGCTATGTGCATCCAACAGACTCGCAAGGGTGGAGCCTGGGGAGAAGGGGGGAGGGGCACGTTAGTCAAGGAGGGGAAACTGAGGAACAGGAAGGGCGACGGCCGGGTGGTTCAGCGGCATGGACTGGAGATCGGTTTCCACCCGTGGAGAAATTTAATGGGGCCTCGTGGGTTAGATTGAGGTGCAAGGGGGCGGGGAGCTACGACTCCTGGGTTCTCTCCTGGCTCTGGGGGGGAGTGGGGGCTAGTGGTTAGAGCCGGGAGTAGGGCATATTTCTGAGACCATCCAGAAGAAAGTTAATGGGGATTGAAACTTTCCAGAATCGTGGACGTCAGTGGGGAAAAGGGAATGACAGTAACTGTGGATTTCTGGCCTTTTCCTCTGCAGCAGCCTGGGCTGGGGCAGGAGACACGAAGCCAGGATAGATGGGCAGCAGAATTCGTTTATCCCAGGGCAGGGGCTACAGGTCAGGAGTGAGGGCCACCGCCAGGGCTGGGGGGGAGGGCCAGGCTGGCAGGGGCTGCGGGTTGGGAGTGAGGGGCACTGGCAGAGCTGGGGGGACCCAGGGCTGGGCTGGCAGGGGGCTGCAGGTTGGGAGTGGGGGGGGCACCGGCAGGGCTGGGGGGACCCAGGGCTGGGCCGGCAGGGGCTGTGGGTCGGGAGTGGGGGGGCACCGGCAGGGCTGGGGGGACCCAGGGCTGGGCCGGCAGGGGCTGCGGGTCAGGAGTGAGGGGCACCAGCAGAGCTGGGGGGGCAGGGCTGGGCTGGCAGGGGGCTGCGGGTCGGGCGTGAGGGGCATCGGCAGGGCTGGGGGGACCCAGGGCTGGGCCGGCAGGGGCTGCGGGTCGGGAGTGAGGGGCACCGGCAGAGCTGGGGGGGCAGGGCTGGGCTGGCAGGGGGCTGTGGGAAGGGAATGAGGGGCACCGGCAGAGCTGGGGGGGCAGGGCCAGGGTGGCAGGGGCTGCGGGTCGGGAGTGGGGGGGCACCGGCAGGGCTGGGGGGACCCAGGGCTGGGCTGGCAGGGGGCTGCGGGTCGGGAGTGAGGGGCACCAGCAGAGCTGGGGGGGCAGGGCTGGGCTGGCAGGGGGCTGCGGGTCGGGTGTGAGGGGCACCAGCAGAGCTGGGGGGGCAGGGCTGGGCTGGCAGGGGGCTGCGGGTCGGGTGTGAGGGGCACCGGCAGGGCTGGGGGGACCCAGGGCTGGGCTGGCAGGGGGCTGCGGGTCGGGAGTGAGGGGCACCGACAGGGCCAGGGTGGCAGGGGCTGCGGGTCAGGAGTGAGGGGCACCGGCAGAGCTGGGGGGGCAGGGCCAGGCTGGCAGGGGGCTGTGGGTCGGGAGTGGGGGGGCACCGGCAGGGCTGGGGGGACGCAGGGCTGGGCCGGCAGGGGCTGCGGGTCGGTAGTGAGGGGCACCGGCAGGGCTGGGGGGACCCAGGTATGAGCTGGCAGGGGGCTGCGTGTTGGGAGTGAGGGGCACTGGCAGGGCTGGGTGCTGGGGGGCACTATGCTGGGGGTCAGGGGCCATATTTCCAGTGGGAAGAAAAATTCATTTCCTGATGTTCTGAGGTCACTAAAAGAAAAGATCCCTTGGCCCCACTCTAATGGGTCAGAGCGGGGGGCTGGGAGCCAGGACTCCTGGGTTCTCTCCCTGGCTCAGGGAGGGGAGTGGGGTCCAGTGATTAGAGCAGCGGGGGGCTGGGAACCTGGACTCCTGGGTTCTCTCCCTGGCTCTGGGAGGGGAGTGGGGTCTAGTGGTTAGAGCAGGGGGGGTTGGGAGCCAGGACCACCCCGCAATCCTGCAGTCCATGGATCTGTTGCTCTGTTGGGATTCGATCCCTTTTCCCCAGGGTGGGATCGGCCCCCGCAGCCCCCTGTGTGCTGCCCTCCCCAGAGCAGGCGCCTTCCGCTGCCCTGGTCGCTCCCAGCGGCTGCTCTCAACGTGCTAATGAGTAAACAGCCTGACTGGAGCCACCCAGACACCTGAGCAACGCCTGCAGTGGGGGGAGTGGGGGGCACTGGCAGGGCTGGGTTTTCAGGGGGCTGCGGGTCGGGAGTGAGGGGCACCGGCAGGGCTGGGGGTGGCAGGGCTGGGTTAGCAGGGGCTGTGGGTCGGGAGTGAGGGGCACCGGCAGAGCTGGGGGTGGCAGGGCTGGGCTTTCAGGGGGCTGTGGGTCGGGAGTGAGGGGCACCGGCAGAGCTGGGGGGGGGCAGGGCTGGGCTTTCAGGGGGCTGTGGGTCGGGAGTGAGGGGCACCGGCAGAGCTGCAGGATGGATGAATGTAGGAGTTGTTGGGTGGTTGGATGGACAGGGTGTCACGGCTCCACCAGCTCTGGTCTGTGCCCCAGCCTGGAGCCAGTGTCCCGGGAGTGACCCCTTTAGCAGGCTGGGCCCCAAGGCCCACATAGTTGCATCAGGGGAGGCCCATGGGTCTTTTGCACCAGTGCTCCCTGTCCCTCTCTGGAGTGAATCCAGCCCAGTCAGCTCCCTGTGGGAGGCTGATCCAGGCTGCTTGGCTCTAGGGTCCCACCATTTTTAGGGAAGTGGGGAGAAGGGAAGGTCCAAGCCCAGCCTGGTCTTGTGAGTGTCCGGCCACGTAGCAGGGAGCCCCAAGTTTCATGTCCCCCACAGGCTGCCTCCTCGTGTTCGTTTCCATGGTGGGTGGGTGGGTGAAGGTGCTGTTGGGTGGGGGGAATGGGTGAGCAGCTGGGGGGATAGGTGCAGTTGGGTGGGGGGGATAGGTGTAGTTGGGAGGTGGGATGGGTGGGCAGATGGGTGAAGGTGCTGTTTGGTGGGTGGGTGAAGGGATAGGTGCGGTTGGGTGGGGGGATGGGTGGGCGGGTGGGTGAAGGTGCGGTTGGGTGGGGGATGGGTGGGGGGATGGGATGGGAGGGCAGGTAGGTGAAGGTGCTGGTTGGTGGGTGAAGGTGCGGTTGGGTGAGGGGGTGGGTGAAGGTGCTGGTGGGTTGGGGGATGGGTGGGTGAAGGTGTGGTTGGGTGGGAGAGTGGATGGGTGAAGGTGCTGGTGGGTGGATGGGTGGGTGAAGGTGCGGTTGGGTGGGGAGATGGGATGGGAGGGCAGGTAGGTGAAGGTGCGGTTGGATGAGGGGGTGGGTGAAGGTGCTGGTGGATTGGGGGATGGGTGGGTGAAGGTGCGGTTGGGTGGGAGAGTGGGTGGGTGAAGGTGCTGGTGGGTGGATGGGTGGGTGAAGGTGCGGTTGGGTGTCAGTTCAGGTTGAGGTGCCATTAGGTGGGTGAGTGCTCCTGGGGATGGATGAATGTGGGTGCCAGAAGGGGTCCCCCAATTCTGACTCACACCCTGTGACACTCCTGTCTGTGTGACTCCCACAGGTGCCCCCAGAGCGGCGGGGGGCACGGTGCTGCCCAGCTCTGACCAGGGTCCCCCCAGACTGACCAGCCCGGCCTTGTCCATGGATTGGCCCCTTGGCCGTGCTCTGCCCGCCGGCCGCGGCTGCTAGGGGGGACCTGGCTTCGGAGGATGGAGACCCCGGCAGAGAGCAGACGCTGAGCAGGTGAGTGAGGGAGGAGATGTGACTGCCGGGGGAGAGCCCCCCCTGCCCCGCCCCCCACCTCCCAGCCCTGCCTGCCGGGGGAGAGCCCCCCCCGCCCTGCCGTGACTGCCAGGGGAGAGCCCCTCCGCCCTGCCCCCCCAGCCCTGACTGCTGGTCGAGAGCCCCCCCGCCCCCCCCAGCCCTGACTGCCGGGGGAGAGCCCCCCCGCCCCGCCCCGCCGTGACTGCCGGGGGAGAGCCCCACCCCCCAGCCCCCCACACCATGGTGCCCCCTGGTGCCGGCACAGACTCACTCCTCCCCTGCCAGCTTCTCCGTTCCCTGACTCTCCTCTGCTCCGGTGTAGGGTTCCCCGTCCACCCCTCCCGCTGCCCCAGCACCAGGCCCACCGTCCGCCCGCCTGCCGCCCCCGGGGGCGCTGCCCAGAGCCATGGGTGACCTGGCGAACAGCGCGGTGGATTTCTACCCCAAGAGCCAGCGGCAGGAGCTGAACCATGTGGCTGGCCTGGGCTGCACCCTGCCCGAGCTGCGGGGCCTCATGGAGCTGCGCGGGGCCGAGGCCTTGCAGAAGATCCAGGATGGCTACACCAACGTCAGCGGGCTCTGCCGCCGGCTCAAGACCTCCCCGACCGAAGGTACCAGCTCATCCATCCTCGGCATGGGGGGCGGGGGGGAGAGAGAACCCAGGAGTCCTGGCTCCCCCGGGCGATGCTCTGGACCTGCTCCCTACGAAGCCAGGCAGGACTCTGGGGGAGTCTCCTCTCTGGGAGCAGCCTGTCTGCAGGACACGCAGCTCCCCCGGCTCCCACCGTTCTGGGTCTGACCCCGGAGCATCCAGCCTCCCCTGCCCCTCTGTGCGCTTCCCACAGCCAGTCCGCCCAGGTGGGGTCCTGGGGGGCCAGAGGTTCCTGCCCCCCAACTTTGCAGTCAGACGGGACTCTCAGCCAGCCAGTAAAACAGAAGGTTTATTAGACGACGGGAACATGGTCTAACACGGAGCTTGTAGGTGCAGAGAACAGGACCCCTCAGCCGGGTCCATTTTGGGGGGCAGTGAGCCAGACAACCACGTCTGCACTTCACTCCTCGTCCCCAGCCAGCCCCAAACTGAAACTCTCCCCAGCCCCCTCCTCTGGGCTTTGTCCCTTTCCCGGGCCAGGAGGTCACCGGATCCCTTTGTTCTCCAGCCCTTTAGCTCTCACCTTGCAGGGGGAAGGGCCCAGGCCATCAGTGGCCAGGAAACAGGGTGTCGGCCATTCTCTGTGTCCAGACCCTTGCACCCACCTGCCCTCTAGGGCTCTGCAATGATCATACACCCTTATCCCACCCCCTAGATACTTAAGAACTGCCTAGGGGAAACTGAGGCACCTCCACACTATTCAGAGGGAACATTAAGAACAGTCCAGCTTTGTCACACAGCCCCCCTGCTCTGACCCACCAGAATCCACTCCCCACCCAGAGCCGGGAGGGAACCCAGGTGTCCTGACATTATGTCTTCTTCAAAGGGTTAAAATTTGGAATCCCAGGTGTTTTACCTGGGGACCCCTCACTGAGACACGGCCCCTCTGTGGTGAGCAGGGCGGGGTGCGAGCCTGGACTCCTGGGTTCTCTCCCCCTTCTAAGGAAGCTCCATTCAGGTTCCGCAGGTGGCTCCAGCCCTTGGAGAGGCGGGGTGGGCGGGGTGGACTCCGCTTTGGGTCAGGGAGAGACGGAGCCGGGGGAGATGGCCCGGGGGGTCAGAGCTGGTGGAGGGGCTGGGGCAGGGCCGGGGCGGGGGGGCTGGCTGGCTGGGGAGGGCCGGGGATGGACTCGGGGCGGGGGGCCTGAGGGGAGGCAGACCTGGCTGGGGGGGTGGGGCGGGGGGGCTGCAGATGGAGCCAAGCTGGGGGGGGTTGCAGCATTGGCTTCTGTGCCAGGTTCCCCTTGAATCGTCCTTCAGGCTGCGGCAGAGACTTGCTGGCCTGGGGATGGAGCCGCTCCAGGCGGGGGAGACAGCGGGAGGGCAGTGACCCCCCAAGAGCCCCCCCCAGCACGGAGCAGAGAAACCTGCACCAACCCCCCCCCGCGAGCGCCCCCCACCCAGCCCCCAGTACTGCCTAGTGCCCAACTCTGCCTGCCAGCCCCCCACCCTGTTCCCTGCCCCCCGGTGCCCCCCAGAGCCCCCAGCCTCCTACTTCCCCCAATGCCCAGCCCTGCCTGCCTGGAGAGTGCGCCCCCTACAGGACACAACTGCGAAGGTCTAAAGGCGTCGGGGGCTGGAGCTCCGGGGGAATGAGCAGAACCAAACTGCTGCTGGTCTGAAGCTCAGGGTGAAGGTCCCCAGACCAGGGAGGGATGCGAGACAGGACACCTGGGTTCTCTGCCTGGTTCGGGGCGGGGTGGCTGGGAGCCTGGACACCTGGGTTCTCTGCCTGGCTCGGGGCGGGGGGGGACTGGGAGCCTGGACTCCTGGGTTCTCTGCCCTGCTCGGGGAGGTGAGGGAAGGGGGGGCTGGTGGGTTGGAATGGGGGGGCTGGGGGCCTGGAGTCCTGGGTTCTGTGACATCTGTGCCTTGCTCTGCAGAGGGGGAGCGCTGCCCCCCCCCGCTCTGTGTCAGTCATTCATTTCAAAGGGTTTCCCTGGGTGGCCAGGACAGGGCAGGAGGCCCAGCTGCCCAGGACAGGATCCGAACCCCTGGGCGATCAAAGGCCCCCAGGGTGGCCCTGCCCCACCTCCCCGGCTCTCACCTGCCAGCTCGTTAAATATTTAAAATGTCACCAGTCCCAGGGTATAGCTGCAGCCCACGGACCATCCACAAATTCTCCACCACGCTGACCTGGCTCTGGGACCCACAGCGAAATACATGAGAGTCCCGGCTCCCAGGCCCCTTGCTCTATCCACCAGCCCCCACTTCCCTCCCAGAGCCAGGAGAGAACCCAGGCGTCCGGGCTCTGCCTTCATCCCCCATCTCTGTGCCCCTGTTCAGGCCTGTCGGACAACGCAGCCGACCTGGAGAAGCGGCGGCAGATCTACGGCCAGAACTTCATCCCACCCAAGCAGCCCAAGACCTTCCTGCAGCTGGTGTGGGAGGCTCTGCAGGACGTGACCCTGATCATCCTGGAGATCGCGGCCATCATCTCCCTGGGGCTGTCCTTCTATGCCCCGCCAGGAGAGGAGAGCGAAGGTCAGTCTTGGCCCGGGGGCTTGCCTCGAGATGGGGCAGGGCCAGAGCCCAGCTCAGCAGCTTGGGGAGGGGAAGGAAGGAGGCAGGCGGGGGGGCGTTTTCCACACCTGGGAGGTAGCTCGGGTGTGGTTGGGTCATGGGGCTGCAAGGAGGGATGAGGGAGAAATGAACATCTGTCCACCTGCTGAGCCATCCATCTGTCTGTCTGCAACTCCTCCACCCACCCGTCCGTCCACCCACTGCTCCATCCATCCATCCACCCGCTGGTCTATCCGACCGTCCACCCGTGCAACCGCTGAGCCATCCATCTGTCTGTCTGCTACTACTCCACCCACCCATCCGTCCATCCATCCACCTGCTGTCCGTCCATCCATCCGTCCACCCACTGAGCCATCCATCTGTCTGTCTGCTACTCCTCCACCCACCCGTCCGTCCACCCACTGCTCTGTCCATCCATCCACCTGCTGCTCCGTCCGTCCATCTACCCGTTGGTCCACCCATGCATTTGGTATTTCTCCATCCGTCCATCCAGTGACCTATCCGTCCACTCGCTGCTCCATCCGTCCATCCATCCGCTGAAACAACCATCCATCCGTCTGCTACTCCTCCATCTATCCATCTACCCTCTGACCCATCCATCTACCCTCTGACCCGTCCATCCATCCATCTGGTACTCCTCCATCTCTCCATCCACTGACCTACCCATCCACCCGCTGGTCCAGCCGTCTGTCCACCCACTGCTCCATCAGTCTGTCAACCCTCTGGTCTGTCTGTCCTTCCATCCATCCACTGACCCATCCTTCTGTCTGTCTGCTGCTTCTCCATCCATCCATCCGCTGACCCATCCATCCATCCTTGTGGCCACTGATCCGTCCATCCATCTGTCTGCTATTCCTCTATCTGTCCATCTCTCCGGCCACTGATCCATCCATCTGCTGCTTCATCTCTCTGCTATTCCTCCATCCATCTGTCTGTCCATCTATCTGCTGCTTCGTTCTTCCATCCATCCACTGACCCACCCATCCATCTGTCCGTCCATCCACTGACCCATCCATCTGGCCACTGGCCCACTCACCCATCCCCTGCCCCGTCCCCGTGCTCGCCCATCTGCCCACCCATGCCCTGACACATTCCCCCGCTGACCCACTCACCCATCCCCCGACTCCGATGGAGGATGGAAGGAGCAGGTGTCGCACCCTTTGCCCCATGCAGATCCTTCCCACCCCTGGCCGGGGGCTCCCCACCCTAATGCCACCTAGCCTCTGGGGGGAGGGGAGCAAGACCATGCAGGGGGAGGGGAACTTCCTCCTCCACCATCCCTGTCTGTCAGCCTCAATGCACTGTTAGCTTTGCTTGGCTCCGGCCTGCCCTCCAACTCCTCCTTCCTGTGCCATCCCTCTCTCTCTCATCCCTCTGCTCCACCCTGGTCCCCGTCCCGTGGCGCGGTGCAGCCTGCGGGAACCTGGCAGCGGGGGCGGAGGATGAGGGCGAGGCAGAGGCCGGCTGGATCGAGGGGGCGGCCATCCTGCTCTCTGTTGTCTGCGTGGTGCTGGTTACGGCCTTCAACGACTGGAGCAAGGAGAAGCAGTTCCGGGGGCTCCAAAGCCGCATCGAGCAGGAGCAGAAATTCGCCGTCGTCCGAAATGGGCAACAGATTCAGATCCCCGTGGCCGAGCTGGTGGTGGGAGACATCGCCCAGATCAAATACGGTGAGTGCGTCCCGCCGCCAGGCTGGGGGGATCTGGACAGCCCAGGGCAGAGGGGCTTAGTAGGGGGGAGGGTGATCCAGGGCAGCCCCGATGCCAGGCTCGGGGGGATCCAGGTAGCCCCGCCACTGGGTTGGGGGGATCTGGGTAGCCCCACTGACGAGCTGGGGGGATCCGGGCAGCCCCGCCGCCAGGGCAGAGGGGCTTAGCAAGTGGGAGGGTGATCCAGGGCAGCCCCGACGCCAGGGCAGAGGGGCTTAGCGGGGGGAGGGTGATCCAGGGCAGCCCCGACGCCAGGGCAGAGGGGCTTAGCGGGGGGAGGGCGATCCAGGGCAGCCCCGACGCCAGGGCAGAGGGGCTTAGTAGGTGGGAGGGTGATCCAGGGCAACCCCAACGCCAGGGCAGAGGGGCTCGTGGGACTGATCTGGGAAGGGAAGATTTGTGTGTGGATCTGATCCCAGGTGCTCTGATGCTGGGTTAGATGGGCACTTGGGTCTAGTCTGGGAAGAGGTGGTGGGGCATGTGTGTACCATCTGGGGCAGAGGCAGAGGGATATCCAGGTCCCATCTGGGGGGCAGAAGGACTCATGGGTCAAGATCCATGATGACTGGGCCGAGGTGACAGAGGGTCTGATCTTGGGGCAGCCCAACGCCGGGGAAGATGGGCACATTGGTGTGATCTGGGAAGGGGTTGTGGGGCATGTGGGTGCCATCTGGGGTATGCAGGTCCCATGTGGAGGGATGGGGGGCAGATCCAGGGACGCCCGACATGGGCACACAGGTCTCATGGGGCCATTTTCTACCCTTCGCCAGGCGACCTGCTCCCGGCTGATGGGGTTCTGATCCAGGGGAACGATCTGAAGATTGACGAGAGCTCCCTGACCGGGGAATCGGACCATGTGCGGAAATCGGTGGAGAAAGATCCCATGCTGCTCTCAGGTGTGTGTGTGGGGGGAGGCCTTAGGTCAGACTAAGTGCTGGCCCTAGGGGGCACAGTGCTGTGGGGCAGGGGGCTCAGTGGGGGGCGCTCTCCCCTGGCAGTCCATGCCAGGTGCTAGGGGGCGCTGTGCTCTTGGAGGCCGTCCGCTGCAGAGCCGCGAATGGAACCCAGGTGTCCTGCATGGCAGAAGGGAGCGGACAGCCTGAGCTCACGTAGCCTCCTGCTCATTCTGCCTTTGCTTTCCCAGGCACCCACGTCATGGAAGGCTCGGGGCGGATGGTCGTCACGGCCGTCGGGGTGAACTCCCAGACTGGGATTATCTTCACCTTGCTGGGAGCCAGTGGGGAGGAAGAGGAGAAGAAGGATAAGAAAGGTGAGGGGCCTCTTTGGTCTTCCTTGGGCTCGTTCTTGGTGTCCATAGTCATGTCCTCCTCCTGAGCTGGTTCCACCAGCTCCCGTCTTTCCGTGGTCAAGGTCTCCGCTATGTCATGCCTTAAGCGGGCTCCAGCAGCTCCTGATGGCACCTCATTGCGTGTGGACTCAACATTGTTCATGGAGACTCTGCGCCATCGTATGTTGACATGTTGACAGTCTTCACCATCCCACAGTGACTCTATGAGTTTGGTGTGGCCAGCGCTGGTCCATGTTGACTCAAAGCCTTTTTCTTGGGCAGACCCCGTTCCCTCAGCTCCAGCCCACAGTGGGTTAGTATCACGCCATTTTGACTCGATGGCGCTGGCTTTAGACTCACTGGGTTTCATTGTCCGTTCAAGGTGCCACTTCTGGATGCCCTGACAGCAGTTAAATCCACAATCCTAGCAATAGACTCCAACCCAACTGCAAACTCTGCCCTACACCCTCCCTAAACAACCAGCTGCCAAGAAAAGCTCTGCTAGCCTGACTCCCCCATTTCCACTCTCCACAGTGGCCTCTGAATCCCAAGGATCAGGCAGCGAAGAGCTTTGACACACTCTCATGTATTAGCTCCCCGTCAGTTCATATTGACCATCCCAGTTCCTGACTGACTCGTCCCCATTGTATGTTCACTCCACACAATCAGTGTGGATTTGCACGGCCCCACTGAGTGGAGGACATGGTGCACCCAACTGAGTGGATGCAGCACCACTGGGTGCTGGCCCAACACCGTCCCTAATTGACTTGTTCTCCATCTGTGATGACATGGTGCCATCACTGATGGACTTGTCCTCCATTGGTATTGACCCAGCACTGATGGACTCATTCTCCATCAGTATCAACCCAATGCCAGTAGATTTGTTCTCCGCCAGTACTGGCCTGGCACCAGTACTGATGGACTCTCCATCCATATTGGCCCAACACCATTTGGAATGGACTCATTTTCCATGTGTATTTACCCAACACCATCACCAGTCAACTCATTCTCCAACTGCACTGGCCCGATGCCGCCCCTCACAATCATTCTCCACCTGTATTCATCCAACACAACTGCTGATGGACTCATCCTCTGTCCACACTGACCTGACACTGCTTGAAACCGATTCACCCTCCATCTGCACCAACCCAACACCTTCACCAGCCAACTCATTCCCCTTCTGTATTAATTGTGTACTCTTGCTAATGGGCTCACGCTCAATCCCTACAGACCCAACTGACTCATTCTGCATCGGTGTGGACCCCATGACATCCTCAACCAAGTCATTCTCTGTCTATTGACCCAACAGCATCACGGATGGACTCTCTCTCCATCCATATCGACTGATCGCTAATTGACTCATCTTCCATCTGTACTGACCCATTCCTAATTGACTTCCTCTCCACCCATGCTGACCCAATGCTGATGGACTAATTCTTTCTCTGTACTGGGCCAGTTAGCCAGTTAGCCACAGCTTGGGGTCAGCATGGCTGGAGAATGACCCATCGCCAATCAACTCCTTTTCTGTCTGTATGGACCTGACCTCATCCCTAGCCAGCTCATTAGCTATCTTTACGGACCTGATGCCACCCCACAGGAACTCATTACGCCATGTTGCCTTCATTTCAACAACAGTTGACTTCTTGTTGATCCACAGGGGCCTCACATCCTTGCTAAGTGTTATGGGGTCCCCGGGTGATGCTCGGGAACTGCTCCCTATGAAGCCAGGCAGGACTCTGGGGGAGTCTCCTCTCTGGGAGCAACCTGTCTGCAGGGCAAACAGCTCACCTGGCTTCCACTGGATTCCTTTGTTCTCCAACCCTTCAGCTCTCACCTTGCAGGGGGGAAGGGCCCAGGCCATCAGTTGCTAGGAGACAGAGTGTTGGCCATTCTCTGTGTCCTGACTCCTGCACCCACCTGCCCTCTGCGGAGTTGGGGGGCAGGACCCTCTGGCCCCCCCAGGACCCCTCCTGGGCGGACTCGCGGTGGGAAGTGCACGGAGGGGCAGAGGATGCTAAAGGCTCCGAGGTCAGACCAGGAAGGGGGAAGCCGGGTGAGCTGTGTGCTGTGTGCTGCTTCCCAGAGCCGGGTGAGCTGCTTCCCAGAGAGGAGACTCCCCCAGAGTCCTGCCTGGCTTCGTAGGGAGCAGTTCCAGAGCATCGCCTGGGGACCCCGTGACAGGGCAGGGCCGGGTGCTGAGCTCAGTCCCCTGGTGTGAATCCAGAGTCACCCCTCATTGCAATGGGGGCAGGGTTGGATTCTGATTTCAGCTTCCGTGGAGTCAATCCAGAGTCACTCCTGATTGCAATGGGGTCAAACCCCTAACGCCCCCCGTCACTCCTGTACCATTGCTAAACTGGCAACCCCTCTTTCCTGAGGTCTTATTAACTCAGTGTCGGTCTCTCTCCCCATGTGTGGGCCCCCCACAGACCCTCCCACTTCCCTTGGGCCCCAATCTCTCCCCCCACCCGAAAATCTGCATCCTCCCCTTTCACCCCTGACCCCACCCCAGAGTGCTGAGCATGGCTGGACCGCGGAGAATGGGAGCCCATCATGTGGGTGTCATCCCGGGCGCATGGAAGGATGGGCACAGAGAGCAGGGCTCATTGCCTCCAACAGCGGGCGGCAGGGACACCTCCTCCCCCGGTACTCCCCGGGGAAACCTCAGTTCTAAGCGGCGCTGGGGCGGATCCTGCTATCTCCCCGAACTCAGAGCCCCCTTCCAGCCCTCCCCCAGCGCCGACTCCCCGCGTCTCAGGTGCTCCATCGTCTGTGTTGTCCCGTCCGTCTGTCTGTCTGGGCTCAAGTGTCCTGTCTCTGCTGTCCCTTCTTCTGTTGTAGGGAAGCCCCAGGACGGTGTGGTGGAGAATATTCAGAACAAAGGTAATGGGCCAGGGGGATCCAGGCCCAGCTGGGGTCTCAGGGGGTGGGGAGGACTTGAACTGGGATACTCTGGTGGAGTAGAGCAGCGGGAGCTGGGAGGCAGGACTCCTGGGTTCTCTCCCAGCGTTGGGAAGGGAGTGGGATCTGGTGGTTAGAGCAGGGGGGGTCTGGGAGCCAGGACCCCTGGGTTCTCGCCCCAGCTCTGGGTGGGGCTGTGGCGAATCCCACTCCCATCCCGCTTTGGTGGGGCATTGATCCGCTTCCCTCCCTCTCTCGGCACAGCCAAGAAGCAGGATGGGGCAGTGGCAATGGAGATGCAGCCACTGAAGAGCGCCGAGGGTGGCGAGATGGAGGATCGGGAGAAGAAGAAAACCAGTGTGTCCAAGAAAGAGAAATCTGTGCTGCAGGGCAAGCTCACCAAACTCGCTGTGCAGATTGGGAAAGCAGGTGTGGATCCCGTCCGTGCTCGGGGCGCAGCTCCCATCTGGCCCCAGGGTGGGGACTGGCTGGCTCAGGGGGGTGGGGAACGGGGCAGGGGCCTGTCTCCTCTAGGGGGCACCGGCTCCCATCCGTCCCAGGGTGGGGACTGGCTGGCTTGGGAGGTGAGGAATGGGGCCTGGGGCCTGTCCCCTCTAGGGGGAGCCAGCTCTGATCAGGGGCTGGACCCTCCCCCGCCACTAACCCCTCTCCCGCAACCCCTGGGCAGGTCTGGTGATGTCGGCCATCACCGTGATCATCCTGGTGCTGTACTTCGTGATCCAGACCTTCGTGTTGGACGGGCGGGTTTGGCTAGCCGAGTGCACTCCTGTCTATGTCCAGTACTTCGTCAAGTTCTTCATCATCGGTGTCACCGTGCTGGTGGTGGCCGTGCCCGAGGGGCTGCCCCTGGCTGTCACCATCTCCCTGGCCTACTCCGTCAAGGTGAGGGGGTGGCAGGCCTTGGCGTGGCCTTGTGGGTTCTGTCTGTAACACCTGGGACTGCTGCCGTGTTGGATGGCGCCCACTGATGGATTGGTGCCACCACATTTGCTTGGGTCCATCCATACAAAGGCGCCACCATGTTGGCTTGTGTTCATCCATCCGTCCATCCAACCCTCCCTGGGTGCCACTATGTTGGCTTGTGTTCATCCATCCGTCCGTCCAACCTTCCTGGGCACCACCATGTTGGCTTGTGTTCATCCATCCGTCCATCCAACCCTCCCTGGGCGCCACTATGTTGGCTTATGTTCATCCGTCCGTCCGTCCAACCCACCCTGGGCGCTGCCATGTTGGCTTGTGTTCATCCATCCGTCCGTCCAACCTTCCTGGGCGCCACCATGTTGGCTTGTGTTCATCCATTCGTCTGTCTAACCCTCTCTGGGCGCCACCATGTTGGCTTGTGTCCATGTGTGGATGAGCACCATGTTGGATTATACTCATGAACACATGGGTGCTGCCATGTTGGCTTGTGCCCATTGGCCCATGGGCGCCGCCATGTTGGCTTGTGCCTGTCCACCTCATCCATCCATGGGCACCATTTTGGCTTTTTCTCATGGCTGTGACCATATTGATTTGTTTCCATCCATTGGTGGGCACCACGTTGGCTTGTGTCCATCCACTGATGAACATCATTTTGGATTATACCCATCTGTGCACTGGTGCTGCCCTGTTGGGTTGTGCCCATCCATCCATGGGCATGGCCATTTGTGCTGATGGACGCCACCAGCAGATGTAGCAGGGCTGGTGGGCTGTTGTGGGGTGGTGGGACGCAAGAGCAAACAGAAACAAGGGGGCATGGGGAGGGCAGCTCCATGAGAAAGGGATCCTGGCAGCGGGAGACCGTTGCCCCTATGGGTGTTGCTCCGGATCCATCTCTGAGCACCCCCGTGGGCAGACTTGTATGTTCTGGCACCGGGAACATAGCACACGGTGACTATGTGCCGAGAGAGTGCCCACTAGTGGGCACAGCTGAAACCAGGTCCCTCACCCTACTGAGAGCATGGGGCACCCTGGACAACCCCCCAAAACCTCCCCCAGGTGTCTCCGGCCAGCTCCCAGCATCAGATCTGAGGCTGACGCGGGGCTGGGGGTGTCCTCTCTGCCCTTCAGAAAATGATGAAGGACAATAACCTGGTGCGGCACCTGGACGCCTGCGAAACCATGGGCAACGCCACGGCCATCTGCTCCGACAAGACGGGCACCCTCACCACCAACCGCATGATGGTCGTGCAGGCCTACCTGGGTGACACCCACTACCGCGAGACGCCCGCCCCCAGCAGCCTGGCGCCCCGCATCCTTGACCTGCTGGTGCATGCCATCGCAATCAACAGTGCCTACACCACCAAGATACTAGTGAGTGGGGGGCCCTGTGAGTCCCCTGCCCCTCTGGGAACCCAGAGCCCCCGAACCTCCCACCCGATCTTCCCCTGGAGCTCTCGAACCTGCCCTTGGCACCTCCAAACCTCCCCTGTCTCCCCCAAACCTCCCCCTGGTGCCTTCCTGAAGGGGGAATTCAGCAGAGCTGGGAGGCTGGAGGGGGGACCCCAGCTGGGTGAGTCTCAGGATGGCTGCGGGGGGGATGTGGCAGGGCTGGGGAGGGCAGAGGTGGGGGTCTAGGAGGGGAATGCGGCAGGGCCGGGGGGAATGAGGGGGAATGTGGTGGAGCCAGGGGGCTGGGGGGAACAAGGGGAGACATGGCGGGGCTGGGGAGGGCAGAGGTGGGGGTCCAGGAGGGGAACACAGCGGGGCCGGGGGGAACGAGGGAGGACGTGGCAGGGCTGGGGAGGGCAGAGGTGGAGGTCCAGGAGGGGAATGCAGTGGGGCTGGGGGGAACAAGGGGGGACGTGGCAGGGCTGAGGAGGGCAGAGGTGGGGGTCCAGGAGGGAAACACGGCGGGGCTGGGGGGAACGAGGGAGGACGTGGCAGGGCTGGGGAGGGCAGAGGTAGAGGTCCAGGAGGGGAACACGGCGGGGCCGAGGGGAACGAGGGAGGACGTGGCAGGGCTGAGGAGGGCAGAGGTGGGGGTCCAGGAGGGGAACACAGCGGGGCCGGGGGGAACGAGGGAGGATGTGGCAGGGCTGGGGAGGGCAGAGGTGGGGGTCGAGGAGGGGAACGTGGCAGGGCTGGGGGGAATGAGGGGGAATGTGGTGGAGCCGGGGGGCTGGGGAAGAACAAGGGGGGACGTGGGGAGGGTAGAGGTGGGGGTCTGGGAGGGGGACGTGGGGAAGCTGGGGGGCCAGGGGGAACGCGGCCGGGCCGGGGGGAGCCCACAGCCCTGATGCCCGTCGCCCTGCAGCCTCCAGAGAAGGATGGGGGCCTGCCGCGGCAGGTGGGCAACAAGACGGAGTGTGCCTTGCTGGGCTTCCTGCGGGACCTGCACCGCGACTACCAGCCCGTGCGCGACCAGCTGCCGGAGGAGAAGCTCTACAAGGTCTATACGTTCAACTCAGTCCGCAAATCCATGAGCACCGTCACCCGCCTGCCCCAGGGCGGCTTCCGCGTCTTCAGCAAGGGCGCCTCCGAGATCCTGCTCAAAAAGTGAGTCCCACCTGCCCAGCCGCTGCGTCCCACCCCAGAGGTGGCTGCATCTCAGTGCCTGGCGAGGGGTCCCCGGACACTGGCCCCCACACCCTGCCCCAGAGGTGGCTGCCCTGGCTGTCGGGCGAGGGGGCCTCTTATAAGTGACCACCCCGCCCCAGGGGTGCTGCGTCTCCATGCCAGGCAAGGGGTCTCATCTAACCAGCCCCCACCCTGCCCCAGAGGGGCTGAGTCTGAGCCAGGCGTCTCCCCATCCAGGTGCTCCAACATCCTGAGCAGCAGTGGGGAGGTGCGCAGCTTCCGCCCACGGGACCGGGATGACATGGTGAAGAAGGTGATCGAGCCCATGGCGTGTGAGGGGCTGCGCACCATCTGCCTGGCCTTCCGGGACTTCGCCGCTGGCCCGGAGCCCAACTGGGAGAACGAGAACGACATCGTGGGCGAGCTCACGTGCATCGCTGTGGTCGGCATCGAGGACCCCGTCCGGCCCGAGGTACCACCGGCCCAGCTGGAGTGTCTGAAGGGAGCGGGGTCGGGTGGTTAGAGCAGGGGGCTGGGACCCAGGACTCCTGGGTTCTCTGCCCACCACTCGGAGGGGAGGGCGGCTGGTGGGCTTAACGATGCTGCCTTTGGTGGGACACTTCTGAGAGTATCAATTCAGGAGAAACTGCTTAGAGTAGGGAGGTTACAGTCTTAGGCTGGTGGGTCTCCTCTTCTAAGGCACCAGAGCAGCCAGCCAGAGAGGACTTCGGTCTCACCCCACTGGCTAACCACAAGTCACCCAAGCAATTCCCTTAGACACCCCAGTTTCCCAGTATCCCCACCAGTGCCATTTGTTATGGGGACAGATGATTATGAAAACCAATACTCCAGTAAAAGAAAAAAGGTTCTCCTGATCCCAAAGGACCAAGCCCCAGACCCAGGTCAATATACAAGTCAGATCTTACCCACAAATCACGCTGTTGCCAATCCTTTTGAATCTAAAATCTAAAGGGTTATTCATAAAAGGAAAAAGATAGAGATGAGCGCTAGAATTGGTGAAAGGGAATCAATGACATCCAGTCATGGCAAAGTTCTTGGTTCAGGCTTGTAGCCGTGATGGAATAAGCTGCAGGTTCCAGTCAAGTCTCTGGAGCTGGGATGGGTCCTTCAGTCCTTGGTTCAGAGCTTCCGTGTAGCCAAGTCCCTCCAGAGGCCAGACGCAGGACTGAAGACATGATGGAGGGGTCTCCAGGGCCTTTTATAGTCTCCTGCCCATGGAAGGGCCCCTCCGTTCTTACTGTGGAAAATCACAGCAGCAAGATGGAGTTTGGAGTCGCATGTCCAGGCATGAGTCAGTTTGCAGGCAGCCGCCATGGTGCACATACGAGTCTCCCAAGGTCCATTGTCCGTGAAGTGTTTCTTGATTGGGCCCTTACTGAGAAAAGTCCTTTCTGACCAGGTGCTTCACTGAGGCCTTAGAATCAAAACGCAGTGAGGCACCAGTACAGAGCCCGTCAACGACAAAGCCGGGACACACGCAGGCAGAACATCCTGCCCAGCAACTCACCGCCTCCTCGAGACACCTCACTGGACCGTCTTTGTACAAGATTTGGTGCCACTTTATGACTGTGATTGCAACAATGATCTATATGCTCCCCGTTTGTGTCCAAAATGTCACAGTGGGTCAGAGCAGGGGGGCTGGGAGCCAGGACTCCTGGGTTCTCTCCCCGGCTCTGGGAGGGGACGGGGGTTAGAGAGGTGTCAGGACTCCTGGGTTCCATCCGGTCCCGTTGCCCCACCCCAGGTCCCCGAGGCCATCTGCAAATGCCAGAAGGCCGGGATCACTGTCCGGATGGTGACGGGTGACAACATCAACACAGCCCGGGCCATTGCCGCCAAGTGCGGGATCCTCCAGCCTGGGGAGGACTTCCTGTGCCTGGAGGGGAAGGACTTCAACCGGCGCATCCGCAACGAGAAGGGAGAGGTACGGGGATAACGGCCCCACTAGCGCTGCCGGCCCCCAGGGGGGATAACAGCCCTACTCCCACCGCCGGCCCCAAGGGGGGATAACGGCCCTACTCCCGCCGCTGGTCCCAAGGGGGGATAACAGCCCTACTAGTGCTGCTGCTCTAGGGGAGGGTTCATACTTTGGGGTTGGGGGGTTGTCCCAGGCTGGGGGGCGGTGGTCCTGTTGAGGGATGGTCCTATGGGGGGCTCCCCCACCACGAGCTGCTGTCTCCAGCTGTGTCCCCTCCCCCCCAGATTGAGCAGGAGCGACTGGATAAGATCTGGCCCAAGCTGAGGGTCCTGGCCCGATCGTCCCCCACTGATAAACACACCCTGGTGAAAGGTACAGATCCCCTCCTCCCCACCTCCCAGGCAGGCATGTGGGGGGGATGGGGGAGGGGGCTTTGGGGGTGTGGCGGGAGGGGACAGGGTGTGGGGTGAGGATGGGGAGCAGAGATGAGGTCACGGGAGAGGGGTGCTCATGGGGCCTATGCAGGGTGGGGAGCTGGTGGGGGAGGAGGAAGGGGGTGGGTTGTAGGGGCTCCCACCCCCAGCTGAGCCCCCCGTCCCTGGCAGGCATCATCGACAGCACCATCGGGGAGCAGCGGCAGGTCGTGGCCGTGACGGGGGACGGCACGAACGATGGGCCAGCGCTCAAGAAGGCCGACGTCGGCTTTGCTATGGTGAGATGCCCCGCAGGGCCCCCCCAGCCCCATGCCCCCTTCAAGCCCCCTCCATCTGCCTGGCCCTGTCTGGCGTCTGAAGTCCCAAGGGGTGCAGCTGGGCCTCCCCCCAAACTGCCCCCGCCCCAGAAAGGGGATTTCCCACAATGCATTGCTGCACTTGCCCATCCATCCCCATGCAAACACCCCCCTCTGGTGTTCCCGGCCTCTTGTCCGTCTCGGGCGGGTGTGAGGGGCCGAGCTCCCGGCCCTGCCCTTGCTGGGTGGTGGGTGGGGGGAACTGGGCCACTGCCCCCCCCGTGACCCTACTGTGCCCCCCCGCAGGGCATCGCCGGCACCGACGTCGCCAAGGAGGCCTCGGACATCATCCTGACTGACGACAACTTCTCCAGCATCGTCAAGGCGGTGATGTGGGGCCGCAACGTCTATGACAGCATCTCCAAGTTCCTGCAATTCCAGCTCACCGTCAACGTGGTGGCCGTGGTGGTGGCCTTCACCGGCGCCTGCATCACCCAGGTGGGGCGGGGGGCGCGGGAGGGAGGGAGGGAGGGAGGAGGGTGGCGGGTGCAGAGGGATGCCCCGCCCCCTCCCTGTGCTGGCTCCGCCCCTCCGTGCGCTGACCCCGCCCCCACCTCCCTCCAGGACTCCCCGCTCAAGGCAGTGCAGATGCTGTGGGTCAATCTCATCATGGACACCTTCGCCTCCCTGGCGCTGGCCACCGAGCCGCCCACCGAGTCGCTGCTGCTTCGCAAGCCCTACGGGCGCGACAAACCCCTCATCTCCCGCACCATGATGAAGAACATCGTGGGCCATGGCGTCTACCAGCTCAGCATCATCTTCACCCTGCTTTTCGCGGGTAGGCGCCCGGGGCCGGGCCAGGTGGGCGGCGGGAGGCCGGGGTAGATGGGCCCCTGTGCAGGGGGAAGGCGGGTCAGACAGGCCGGTGGGGTCGGGTCTGCCCTGGGCTGGCGGGGAAGCAGGGGTCTCTGTGTCTGCCCCTGACGCCCCGCCCTGCCCTCCCCCAGGGGAGATTTTCTTCGATATCGACAGCGGGCGGAACGCCCCCCTGCACGCACCTCCGTCGGAGCATTACACCATCATCTTCAACACCTTCGTCCTGATGCAGCTGTTCAACGAGGTGAACGCCCGCAAGATCCACGGCGAGCGCAACGTCTTCCAGGGCGTCTCCGGGAACCCCATCTTCTGCGCCATAGTGCTGGGCACCTTCGCCATCCAGGTGCCCTGGGGGGCTGGGCAGAGCCTGACCCCCCTGAGCCGCTGCATGGACCCTGACCCCCCCCATACCAGAGCACGGCCCCCCCGAGCCGCTGCATGGACCCTGCCCCCCCTGAGCCGGAGCGCGGCTGCGCCAGGCGCTGCAAGGACCCTGCCCCCCCAAGCTGGAGCGTGGCTGTGCCAGGCGCTGCATGGACCCTGACCCCCCTCCCGACCCAGAGCACGGCCCCCCTGAGCTGCTGCACGGACCCTGACTCCCCCTGACCCAGACCCTGACCCCCCCGACCCAGAGTGCGGTCCCCCCGAGCCGCTGCACGGTCCCTGCTCCCCCTGAGCTGGAGCGCAGCCGTGCCAGGCGCTTCACGGACCCTGAGCCCCCCGACCCAGAGCGCGGCCCCTCCGAGCCGCTGCACGGACCCTGACCCCCCTGAGCCGGAGCGTGGCTGCGCCAGGCGCTGCATGGACCCTGACCCCGCAATCCAGAGCGCGGCCCCCCCGAGCCGCTGCACAGACCCTGTGAAACTCCCCTGCCACATTCCCAGGTCAACACTCCCTGCTCCCTGCTGCATCACACCCTGACCCCCCGCCCAGACCCGGACCCTGACCTCCGTCCCGAACCAAAGCACGGCTCCCCCGAGCCGCTGCACAGACCCTGCCCCCCCTGAACTGGAACGCGGCCGCGCCAGGTGTTGCACGGACCCTGATTCCCCAGACCCAGAGCACTGCCCCCCCGACCCGGACCCTGTGTCACGGAGTCCCCAGGCGATGCTCTGGATCTGCTCCCCATGAAGCCAGGCAGGACTCTGGGGGAGTCTCCTCTCGGGGAGCAGCCTGTCTGCAGGACACACAGCTCCCCCGGCTTCCACCTTCTGGGGTCTGACCCCGGAGCATCCAGCATCCTCTGCCCCTCTGTGCACTTCCCACAGTGAGTCCGCCCAGGCGGGGTCCTGGGGGGGCCAGAGGGTCCTGCCCCCCAACTCTGCAGTCAGACGGGACTCTCAGCCAGCCGGGGAAACAGAAGATTTATTAGACGACAGGAACATGGTCTAAAACAGAGCTTATAGGTGCAGAGACCAGGACCCCTCAGCTGGGTCCATTTTGGGGAGCAGTGAGCCAGACAACCCCGTCAGCACTTCACTCCATGTCCCCAGCCAGCCCCAAACTGAAACTCTCTCCAGCCCCTCCTCCTCTGGGCTTTGTCCCTGTCCCAGGTGAGGAGGCCACCGGATTCCTTTGTTCTCCAACCCTTTAGCTCTCACCTTGCAGGGGGAAGGGCCCAGGCCGTCAGGTGCCAGGAAACAGGGTGTCGGCCATTCTCTGTGTCCAGACCCTTGCACCCACCTGCCCTCTAGGGCTCTGCAACGACCATACACCCCCATCCCACCCCCTAGATACTTAAGAACTGCATCGGGGAAACTGAGGCACCCCCACACTATTCAGAGGAAACATTAAGAACAGTCCCGCTTCGTCACATCTCTCCCCCCTTTGAGACCGAACTGAGGAGGGTCACTTTAGCCAGTGACTTGGGGAAGTTCAAAGCCACCAACGTTCCCATGGATGCCCCAGCATCTCTCCCGTTCCTTGGTGGGAGTTACACCAGGCCCTTCCAGTTTCACACCCTCCCTTAGGTCGGGGGTGGTCGATAGCACTCGCATGCCGCATATGGGAAGGTTTATGCGACCCGTGCCCTTTTGCCACCCCAAAACCCCCGGGGGTCAAATTGGGATCGGGTCTTCTCCCAGCTCTCCAGTCTGGAGGCCTGCAATTGGGCTCTCTTGGTTAAGAGCCCCCATCTTGACCTGGGCCACACAGACTGTTCACTTACAGAACCAGCATGGAGACATCCCTTTCTCAACAACCGTGTCTCCCCAACAATCTGGCCAAACACAGCCACTTGGTTATAGGACGGTTTAACTTTCTTAACAGCTTTCACTCCATCTGAGACCTTCTCAAAGCTATCCACACTAGATCTTTCAACAGGAAAGTCAGTGGCTTCATTCACAACAGAAAATTTCTGGCTGTTAGGAACTGAAACTTTCTTGATTAAATCACTTTCACACCCTTCAGTTGCAGTAAACTGCTTGCAAAAATGACCATGAGGATTCCTTTCCCTAGGGGCTTTTCTATGCAACAATTCACCCTTCACAGAAATTCTGCCCTTACCCTCTTTACCTAGGGCTTGCTCTAGAGGAACACTTTCCTGAGCAACAACAGACTCTTTCTGGGTCTCATTTACATCCAGAATTACCTCTGGCCCATCAGGCGGATTCCTACACCATCCCCTTTCGGGCAAACTGACAGACTTCCTAGATAAAAGGTTAGAAGCCTTCTCCTTCCCTTTGCCACACACAAGTTCAGGAATCTTTTCCTTCTTGCTACAGGTTTCCACACCCTCAGAAGGTAACACAATAAAATCACCTCTCTGCTCTCCTTGTGCCCTGGCTAGGATCTCACCCTGATTAGACAGAGTTGTGACACCCTTTCCCAACAACACACTAGCAACAGGCAAAATACAAGCACCAGAATTGTCTGGGCTCTGGGATTTTACATAGACACTAACTGGATGCAACCTAGTTACAGGGCCATTCTCCCGAGCAGACACAAACTTAGGGCCATTCCCTTCCTGGGCTTTAGCTGAATCCAGAACCAACTCTGAGACAACTGCACTATTTTCCACCATCCCAGGCTGAAAGGCCCCTTCTGTCTGCTCCACAGACAAAGAAGAGCCGGAGACACTTTCTCCTTTCCCAGACACCCAGCTCGGGATCTCATTCCCCTGGTCCCAGCACACAGGGCTGTTCACTACTTGGAGACCGGGGTAGCTCCCTCCACAGGCAAGTCAATACCCCTGACAGACACAGGCACGTTTCCTTCCCTGTCCCACTTCTCCACCCAGTTAACAGGTAAGGTCCAGGGACACTCATCTGCCACTCTCCTGGCCTTCCCACCCTGCTGACTAGACACAGCCACAGCTCACATGGCTGCCTAGGCTCATCCAGACTTTCCTTACCAAGCACCTTGCCACTCCCCACAGATAAACTGCTGCTCTTCTCACTACCCTGAGCTACTTCCAGCAAATCGCAGTTACCCTTCTCAGGTTCCCTTTTACAAGCTGTGCTCTCAAAGTTCTTGTCCTTCCCTTACCAACCTCTGCTTCCACAAGGAACTAGATGTTATATTCACTGAGAGACGACAAGTCCTATCCAAAGTGCCTAGAGATGAGAATAGACCTGCCATCCCCTGCACTCTCGAGACATTAACTACCCAGCTGTTCTGCTCTGCAGATTCAGCTCCCCAGTCTCCCCTCTCGCTGGCTGAGCCTGGGGTCACAGCCCCGCTGAGCCCTGTCCCTGGTCGCTCCCTCCCTGCCGTGGGATCACTTCCCAGCAGCACCTCTGGACAAGGCAAACCTGGTTGGCAGCCGACCTGCCCTGCCTGTGGGTCCCCCTGTCAGCTGGGATCTCAGCTCCCCCCTTGCTCAGCCCTGCCCTTGCTGTCCCAGTGGGGTAGGCAGCGAGCTCTCTGCTCTCCTTACAACATCAGAGCCAGCCTGAGCCCCCTCTCCAGTGTGCAAGGGAGCGGGGAGCATCTCTCTGTCCCACCCAGCCCCAGGGGTCTGGTTACAGGCAGGCAGGTTTCCTGAGCCTAGCAGCTCCTCCCCGCTGCCAGCCAGGTCACCTGCATTTTCACCAACCATTTCCCTCTCCGCCGATTGGTTCCCTAGATTCAAATTCAAACCCTTGGCCGTTACAGGAGCAGGGGCTGGATCCTGTCCCAAAGAGACACAGTCATCCCCCAACAGGGTCTCACAGCTGCTATCCTGGAGAACCCCAACGACCAGCCAGCCCCACCCCTCCTGCACAGGGATCTGGGCCATAGGCAGGGTGAGGGGCTTCATCCCTGGGACCCTCACCCAGCTCACACAGCCCCCCGGCATCTGGTGGGGCTGCACCATCCGGGGCCTGACCACAGTTCTCTCTGTCCCAGGATCTCGCCACCCCAGGAATGTCTCCCCCTTGACCATCAGCTTCCACTCCCACTGGGGGTCCGAGGGGCCTGACCCCAGGAAACTCCACACAGACATATAGGTTGGGGTCAGGAGTGGGAGCCTGTCCACCTCCCCACCCATCTGGCTGACGGAGTCTATGGCCTTGGGACCTAGCAAGGGAGCTAAACACTGGGGCTGTTCCGCAGGGTCCCCCTCGTTCAAATCGCCAGCCTGCTCCAAGGCAGTGAGGTGGCATCCACATCCCCCCTCTTCTTAACCGGGGGCAGCAATTTAGTCTCGAGGGTCCCTGCGGAACTGGCACCCCGGGGTCTATCCCCGCTCACCCCTGGAAGGTCCCCTATGCCTGGGGAAGCCAGAGGGTCCTGCACCCCAATTTCACAGTCAGATGTGACTCTCAGCCAGCCAATAAAACAGAGGTTTATTAGATGACAGGAAGATGGTCTAACAGAGCTTGTAGGTGCAGAGACAGGACCCCCTCAGCTGGGTCCATTTTGGGGGGCAGTGAGCCAGACAACCATGTCTGCACTTCACTTCTCATCCCCAGCCAGCCCCAAGCTGACTCCTGCCAGCCCCCCTCCTCTGGACTTTGTCCCTTTCCTGGGCCAGGAGGTCACCGGATCCCTTTGTTCTCCAGCCCTTTAGCTCTCACCTTGCAGGGGGAAGGGCCCAGGCCATCAGGTGCCAGGAAACAGGGTGTCGGCCATTCTCTGGGTCCAGACCCCTGCACCACCTGCCCTCTAGGGCTCTGCAACGATCATACACTCTTCTCCCACCACCTAGATACTTAAGAACTGTATCAGGGAAACTGAGGCACCCCCACAATATTTAGAGGAAACAATAAGAACAGTTCCGCTTCATCACACCCTCCCCCCCAAGCCGTTGCACAGACCCTGCCCCCCCGAGCTGGAGCGCGGCCCCCCCAAAGCCACTGCACGGACCCTGCCCCTCCTGAGCTGGAGTGCAGCCGCGCCAGGCGCTGCATGGACCCTGATCCCCCCCAACCCAGAGCACAGCCCCCCGACCCACTGCACAGACGCTGCCCCCCCAATCCAGAGCGTTGCCGTGCCGGGCGCTACACAGACCCTGCCCCCCGACCCGCTGCACGGACTCTGATCCCCCCAACCCAGAGCGCGGCCCCCCCCATCCACTGCACGGACCTTGCCCCCCCCCAGACCCAGAGCGTGGCTGCGCCAGGCACTGCACAGGCTGTCCCCCCGACCCGCTACATGGACCCTGACCCCCAACCCAGAGCATGGCCCCCCCCCAACCCGCTGCACGGACCCTATCCCCGACCCCGAGTGTGGCCCCCCCTGACCCGCTGCACAGACCCTGCCCCCCCAACCCAAAGTGTGGCCCCCCCAACCCGCTGCATGGACCCTACCCCCCCAACCCCAAGCGTGGCCCCCCCGACCCGCTGCACGGACCCTGCCCCGCAACCCAGAGTATGGCCCCCCCCGATCCAGTGCACAGACCGTGCCCCCCTGACCCAGAGCGCAGCCGCACCAGGCACTGCACAGACCCTGCCCCCCAACCCAGAGCGCAGCCACGCCGGGCACTGCACGGACCCTGCCTGAGGCTCGGCCCAGCTGTCCCAGGCTGCCCTGCAGCTCAGCCCCATTTCCTTTCCCTGCAGATCGTCATCGTGCAGTTCGGGGGGAAGCCGTTCAGCTGCTCACCTCTCGACGCCGAGCAATGGCTCTGGTGCCTCTTCGTAGGGGTCGGCGAGCTCGTGTGGGGACAGGTGAGACCCCCTCCTCTGACTGGACCCCGCTCTGACCCCGCCTCCCCCAAAACCCTCAGCCTCCCCTCCCCCGCTCTGACGCCCCGACCCCACCTCCCCCCCAACCCCCAGCCTCCCCTCCCCTGCTCTGATGCCCCAAGCCCCCTCCCAGAACTGGGGTGGGAACCCAGGAGTCCTGGGTGCCTATCCTACCTGCTCTCACCCACCAGCCCCCACTTCCTTCCACAGCTAGGCAGAGAACCCAGGCATCCTGGCTCCTGGCACCGCTCCCCGACTCTGAACACCAACCCCTCCCCACCCCACCCTCAGCTGGAGAGAGAACCCAGGAGTCCTAGTTCCCAGCCTCCCCTACTCTAACCACCAGACCCCCCCCTCCCCGCCAGCTGGGGAGAGAACCCAGGAGTCCTGGTTCCCGGCCTCCCCTATTCTAACCACCAGACACACACACACACACCCCTGAGCTGGGGAGGGAACCCAGGCGTCTGGGCACCCATTTCTCTGTTTAGTGACTCCCCAGCAGCAGAGCAGAACCCTCCCATCCTGAGACTTTAAATAGGCTGTGAGCCCTCGAGGGGGGCTCACTGGAGTCATAGATGTCACCCAGAGTTGGATGGACAGAGCTTAGGAGCCAGGACTCCGGGGTTCTCTCCCCAGTTCCAGGGCGGTGATTGTGGGGGGTTCAGGGTTCTGTGTGCGCTGAGGGCGGGTTTAACCCCTTCTCTGATTTCCCCTGCAGCTGATCGCCACCATCCCCACCAGCCACCTGAAATGCCTGAAGGAGGCAGGGCATGGGCCCGGCAAGGACGACATCACGGATGAGGAGATGGCAGAGGACGAGGAGGAGATAGACCATGCCGAGCGGGAGCTGCGCCGTGGCCAGATCCTCTGGTTCCGCGGCCTTAACCGCATCCAGACCCAGGTAGGTCCCTGGGTATCCCACTGCCCCCACCAATGCATTAATCCGCCTCCCTTTCTGACCTCCCCTCCACGCCCCTTCACACTCGTGCCTGGACTGGGGAATCTGGGATCCCACTTACCCCACCAATGTGTCAACAAGCTCGCTCACCTCCCTTCCCCACTCCCCTTTTTGCTTTTGTGCCTACATATGACAGGAGGAGAGAGACAGCCAGGAATCTCCTAGCCCTGAGCAGGGGATCCGGTAGCCACTTGGCTCATGGCCCTGTTGTTTCTGCCTTCAATTCCTGCTCAAACGAATAGGAGACCCAGATGTCCTGAGTCTGATCTGGGGGTAAATGGGCACCCATGGTATTATCCATAGGTGGGTGGGAGGGCATCTCCTAAGCCACTCAGGATACCAGAATGGGATGTTTCTTGTCACTCAGTTCATAACCTGCCCCCTCTAACTTGCTGTGGGTACGGACATTGGGCATCAGAGTTCGCACCCTAGTGAGATGAATGGGGCAGCTCCCCCCTTCTCAGAGTGATTGGGTCAGGCTCTCTGCAAACTCAGGCATGGCATGTGAGGAGCCAGGACCCCAGGGTTTTTGCTGTCATTTGACCCTCCCTCTGCCCAGAGAGTTTATCTCCAACCCATCATTTACATGTAGTTCCATAGTGCCCCCTAGCAGGGCTCTGCACGGATCTTATATCCTAGGGGATGGATTTCAGCCCTGGCCCTGTAGCCGAATGAGCCCCGGATGGGAGATGTGAATTCCCCTGCCCCCAACCTTAACTCTGCCCCCTGCATGGCTCTCTCCTGAGCCCAGTGCTCTCCATCATGTATCTCTGACCCCAGGGTATGGGGGGGTGCCCTTCAAGATGAGGAGTGGGCAGAGTTAAGGTTATTTTGGGAAATGTCGCCATCATCCCCCATAGGATGCGGGAGAGGTAGCTGGACTGGCTGTGGCTGGCTATAAGGTGCCAGTTCTTAAGGGGGTGACAGCTCAATTCACTCTGGGGCCATCCCCGGGCATCCTTGTCTGGCTGCTGGGAGGAATTCCCCCGGCAGAAGCTCAGCAGATGTGATCAGAGAGACCCGAGGAATATCAGTGACCGGACCTGGTTGATGATTCCTCCAGCGTTGTCTACAAAACAAGGATTTCGTTGGGAGGGGGCCCCGAAGGTTTCAGCTGGAAATATTCAAAGTGTTTGGTTGCTGGGGCAAAGAATCGTTCTGGCCTGAGAAATGTTCAGATTTTGGGCCCAAAGTACTCAATGCTGGAGTGAAACAAGGCAGTTTTCAGCCAGGTTTACACCACTTAGGGCCACATGTGGGGTTGGTCAGACACTTTCTGGTTTGGGCAAATTCTGGTAACTGGTTTTCAGACCAAAAACTGCAGTTTTCGGTCAAAAACATTGGGTTTTGGCCATTTTGTGTCAAAAATATCCAGTTTTCAGAAGTTTTCAACCAAAAATTCTCTCTCTGAGGGGAGGGGATGAAAATAATTGGGGGGTTTTTCACCTAAAATAGAGTTTTGGGCCCAAAATACACAGTTTGGGGTCATCTTCAGCCCAACCAAAAATACTCCGAAGTGTATTGCCGAAATGATCCAGGGTTCAGTCATCAAAGTGAACGGGTTTTGAAATAGGGGCTGAAAAATTTATTTTTCTACCAATCCCCTTTTTTTAAAAAACTAGGAGAAGTTGACATTTTCCCAGGACAGTGTTGTGGAAAACGGGGGGAAAGGTGAATGGAACTTTTCTACAGAGAGAGAAATCCCTAGCTCCCATTCTGGGCCCAGCTCTGGGCGGTCTGAGGAACTAACTGAGCGTTGGGGAGGGTATAAACCAACCTCCGACAATCACGGGATCAGACGATGTTTCTCCCAAGGGCTGGGCGGCCATAAGCTCCTACGAGGGCATCCTGAAGCAGCGAGGCAGAATGCCATGCTAGAGGGGAGAGGACCACAGTTACTAACCTGCTTTCTGATTGCAGCCAGCATCTCTTGGAGGGACGTGGCGGCTTGTAACTCGTTTCCTTCCCTTTCTTAACATGAGGGACAGAACCCTGCTTATGGTGGCTTGGACAGAGAGCTGCTCATCTTTGCATCCCTGCACGCACCCAGCTCTCCTGTTCCCAGCCCCCCTGCTCTGACTGCTCCGAGCTGGGAGAGAACCCAGGAGTCCTGGCTCCCAGAACCAGCTGGTGTCAATCGGCCATCGCTCCTTTGAAAGATGCAGCCGCGCCCTCTAAGGGATGGATTTAAACTGATTTAGTTGCAATCCATGTGGATGCACTCAATCTGGTTTAGCAGAAGTTGATTTAAGGAATCGGACAGGGATCTTGATTTGAAATCGGCGTGTCCATACAAGTTGGAGCGCATCCGTTTCCAAACCAATTCAAATTCAATCCTGGGAAGCCAGGACTCAGCAAAGGACTTGGGGCGGGGCAGATAATCTGTGGGGCCAAAGGGCCAACGAGACCTGGGGGTAGGTGACTTTCCCTCTGGATGTGGCCCTGGTGCGCCACTGCTGGATCCTGCCTCCAGCACCGGGGTGATCAGTGGGAGCAGCTCCGAGCGGAGCCATGGGGCCGATGGAAGGGTTAGGCCCAGAGGAGCCTGAGGAGTAAGTTGATCTCCATTGGGAGGGAGCAGTGAGAAATCTGCCCCCCTCCCCCCCGTGCAGCTCTCCCCTTCCAGCCAGCAACACTTTCTGACCCTACCCTGGCAGCCGCACGGTGCCCCCCCGCACCACAGGCAGCCGCCTGAGGGGCACAGCCCTAAGGCCGGTCCTGAGGCTGAGGGGTGAGTGGATCCCAGCCCTCCCCGGGGAGCAGACATGGGGTACCCCATGAGCCAGCAGCCGCAGGTCGAACCAGACTTGTTTAGGCTGGGACGAAGGGGCCGATGTTTAAGGCCAAGGGGAGTTAGCTCCTGGGACAGTTTCTGCCGGGGTCGTGGTGGATTCTCCTTCACAGGTGCAGTGTAAATCACGACGGGACGTTTCTCTTCCAAGCCTGCTCTGGTTCGGCCGGGAACTGATCCAGGGCCACCCTGTGGCCGGGTCAGACAGATGGTCCCACGGTCCCTTAGCCAGCAGGAACCTCCACACAAGCCAGCTGCCGTCAATGGAGCGAGGCCGATTTCCATCTAGCCCCCCCCATCCCCCCCATTTACCCAGCCTCCTCAGCTCCAGCCATAGCTTGGGGGAGGGGGAACCCCTCCAAAATCATCAGTGTGGCTTGAAAACGGGGCTGCTTCCCAAGCCCCTGGTGGGTGCCCCAAGGCGTTTCTCCACCACCACAAGCTGATTCGAGACGGGTTCGTTGTTTTGACCCCAAGCCGAGATTCCCCCCGACCCCAGCAGCCAACCTGGGCTTCTTTTTTTTAAAGTCCTCCCTCCAAAGTCCCCAGATCTCTGCAGCCACCGCCTCCCCTGCCGACGCCCAGTGCCAACCGTGGACGACGTCTCTGTGTGTCTCGTTTTCTCTCTCGTAGATGGAAGTAGTTAGCACCTTCAAGAGAAGCGGCTCCTTTCAGGGGGCTGTGCGGCGCCGCTCCTCGGTCCTCAGCCAGCTGCACGAAGTAACCAATCTTTCTACCCCTACTCACGTAATTCTCTCCGCTGGCAATCCCACTTCTGCCACCATCGGGAGTGAGTCACCGTTTTGCTCTTACTGCTTGTGTGCTGTTGAACAACAAAAAAAGGCAGATTTAACGTCTCCCTCCTTCTCCTATGGCCCCCCCATTCCGCCCACCGCCCCAGCCCCCCCATGCTCACTGTTGGTCTCCTATCTATTTTCAGTTCTCTCTCTGCTCTCTGTCTGACCTCAGGCAAGCCGGATTTCCATTCCTAAAGCCATACGGTCACTTTCTCTCTTTCACCTTTAGCCGGTTGATTCAAACACCCGCCCCCCACCCCTTTATTGGTTCCCTTTTCTTTCCTTCCGGGGCGGCTTCCCCAGCTGCATCCCCGTTCAGCTGGGGATCTGGCCCCATTTGCAGTCAGGGTTTGGGTCTGTCTCCTTTTCTCCTTGTTTCTGTGCATGCCCGTTTGGGAATGGGGAGAGGTCAGAGACCTCCATGCTGCCCTGGCCCCTTGCAGACCCTCAAACAGGCCAGATTCCACCACCGAACGCACCCATGAATGAACAGTGGAATCAAATTCTGATTTGGTGTGAATCTGGAGGGACTCCCTTCGCGTGAGCCAAGCTTGTTGATGGGCTACTGGGGCATGGCTGGGTTAGAGAAATCAGATCAGGAATTTCTGTTTCCTGTGGGGCTACATTAGCCAGGGGGCACACTCAGACGGGCAGGGGAGAGGGTTAACATTGGGGGTGGTCTCTATTCCTCCTCTGAGACGGGGCAGGCAGGATACTGGGCTAGATGGACCTGCATGGGCCGCTCAGCCCCCCTCTCCCCCAGCCTCCCTGAAAATCTGCTGCGCTCCCTCCCCCAGTAAACTTCCTTTTTCCTCCTCTAAGAAGTGCATGGTGACAAGCCTAGGCCGCGAGGTAAGCGGTGACCGTCGCTCCCTTCCCCGGGGTGGAAACCCGGCGTCCTGGGTGACAAAAATACCTCCAGGCCAAGTAAGGGGGCTGTGGGGTTTGCTCCGGCCGGGTAGGGACGGACTCTTGGTGCCTTCTTCTCATGTGGTTCCATGTCATCCTTTCGCTTCCGGCGCCCCGTTCCCTGCAGGGTAAGCCTTCGAGTATGAGCCCGCCCGACTTTTTGCTGTCGATGCTTTTTTTCCGATCTCGATCTCTAGCTGCTTTTTCTCTCCACACAGCTCTGTGTCTTGTTCGCCTCTGCCCCCCCACCACGCATCCCTCCTACCAGCACCCCCACCTCCCCTCTGCCGGCGCCCAGTGGGGTCTTGACAAAGGCTGTGTTTCTTTTAGGAACTGATCAGCGGCCGGGCGGCCTGGCAGGATCATTTCAGGAGCGATTGGAAACCGAATATGAACCCTTCCCCTGCCCTGGCCCCTCCAGAATACAAGAGGGGGGTGGGGATCAGGGAGGGAACCTGGCTGTAATGTCCCCCTGTCCCCTTCCAAGCAGGGCTGGGCTCAAAGCAACGTTGATTTCAGATCCAGCCCTTCGTAAACACAGTGGGGTCAATCCGGGTGGGGATTGAGGTTGGCCACGGTCACGGGGTTCAGACTGGGAGCTCTCCCAGGTGCACATGCAGCACCTTGCACAACGGGGTCCCTGTCGCACCAGGAGCGGCACCAACCCCTCGTGGCCAAGAATGGGGGCCCCTGTCGTACAGGACGCTGAACGGCCCCTGCCCTCGAGAGCTCACCCCCTGAACAAACAAAGACAGGGTCATTGGCTCCATTTCCCAGACTGGGAAACTCCATATCGGGGAGGGCAGGGGGGAGCTGCCACCTTACGGTGTGCAAAAAAAAAAAAAACCCTAACCCTACACAAATACAAACCCATGAGCAAGCTGCCCCCCCTCCCTCCCGGGATTCCCCCCCCCCCAATTTCAAAACTGTCACCACCCACAGCCTGAAATGAACCCCAGATGCTCCCCCCATTCCTGCCTTCCCCCCTATCCTCCCATGTCAACCCCCGTTTTCCCCCCCTTTCCAGCTGCCACGAGGAGCCGGGACGGAGCCACTTGTCTGGCTGCCAGGAGTCTGGTGCTTTTTGAGTGTTGGGGGGGGGCTGTCTTTCAATCACACCTCTCATTTCCCCCCTTCCCTGCCCTGACCACCCCCATCCCATCCCTGACTTTGCTTTCTGCTCACTGCCAGGGTGTTCGAGATCCCCGCCAAACCCGGGCTGCTCACACCAATTTGACATCGTAGCGATGGGGGGGCCAATGAGGGGAGGCCCTTAGCTGCCCTCCCCTAAATGCCATTCTTTGGGGCTGCAGCTGCACAGACCCTGCCCCCCCAACTGAGGTCAGGGGCCCCTGTCACACTGGACACTGTAGAGACACCCCCCATCCTGACCCAGATAGGGGGCCCGTCACACTGGGTGCTGTGTGTACACAGTCCCTGCCCCGAAGAGCTCACGGGGTGAATAGACAGAGGAGGAAACTGAGGCAACACAGCGGCCAGGCTGAGCTAGGACCCCGGAGTCCTGAGCCTTGAATCGCCCAAACCAGCCTCCCTCTGAGCTGCTGTTGTGAGCCAGGGTTGCACCGCGCAGCCCCAAACCGTGGGGGCGTGCAGGAAACAACAAACTTGGGGGGGGCAGCTTTTTGCTCCACCTAGTGGACAGATGGGTCCTGCCTCCTTGCCCACGTTCACCCCACCTTTGCACCCCTTTTCTCCCACTCTGCCTCTTTCCTCCTCCCTCCCCTTTTGTTTCCGCAGAGACCCAATCCTGACACGCCCCCCCCCCAGCCAGAACCGGGTGTGGGGGGGGTTACCGGACTCTATTTGCTGTCCCAGCCTCTTTATTCCCCCCCCCCGCATCTCTTAATTCGCGGCCTCTGGGGGTGGGGTGCGTGGCATGGATGGACACACGGAGCCGATGGCATGAGCCCCCCTGCTCCCTGTTAAGATCCAGCAAGGATGGGCGTGAATACTCGAACGTTTACTGCACTCTCGCATGCCTCGTGTCTGTCTGTCCTCCCATGGCTGGCCCGGCGCGAAGCCTTTGTCCTTCCCTCCGTCTTCTGGGTCGGCTTCCTGCTCTACCCGTCTGGGGTGCCCCATTCTGCTTGGCGTCACACCTGGCTCCGCATGGCGCACGGCTTGGGGAGGGGTCTAGGCTGAAGGCAGCGCTGGCTAGATTACAATCCTGCCAAAGAAAAGGCCGGTCTGGGGAGGTTGACAGGGTTGGTCGGACCTGGGCACAGCACAGATGCCTCCCATCCCACCCAGGGGAAGGCCCCAACAGGCCAGGAGGGGCACAGACCCTGCCCGGGTTCAGGCCCCTGCTGCTGTCCCTTCCCCGAAGAGCTCAGGGAAAGGACGGGGCAGCCCCGCCCACATTAAACAGAGGGAGCTTGAGAGTGAAGAATGGGACGGAGGTGCAGGTGGAACCCAGAGTCCCAGCCTCTTCCCCCTACACACACACTGTAACCACTGGACTCCCACGCTCCTCCCAGAGCTGGGGAGAGAAGCCCGGAGTCCTGGCTCCCGATTCCCGCAACACACACTCTGACTCATGGGCTCCCAACCCTTGAGTGCACCCCCCTTTCCCAGGAAGGGGGGAGTCTCTCCTAGCTGACCCCTCCCCTTGCTTAGTTTTCAAAGATGCTGCACTGCCCCAGTGGGGTTGGGGGGGGGGTTCAGTGACACGTAATAATCTGCCCTGTTCTGCCTGCAAATTCCAACCTCCATGGCAATCGGCAGGGGCTGGGGCACGCTGGATGTGTGGGTGCGGGGGGGGGGGTTCTTCCCGCTCTAGCATGTGCTGTCTCCCCGGGGGGGGGCTCCCCCACCCCATCCCCTGGCTGGGAGCAGACCCTACCCACAATGCACTGCACAGCCCCGGAGAACAGGTGAGCCAAGGCGGGAGGATCGGCTGCCCCAGAAGGTAACATGCGAGCGGCACGGGGCTCTTAACGGGACCCACCCCAGGACCCGACTCCTCCTGCCTTGGGCCCTGATCCAGGCCTCCCCTGGAATCAATCACGCCCCCGTCCTGAGTTGGGCATGGCCCCCAAACAAGTGCAGGGCCCCCCGTACCCCCCCATGCCTCCTATGGTTGCAACAGCTCCCAAATGGAGCAACCCCTGCCCCACAAGAGGAGTGGGAGGTGTAAAGTGGCCTCTCCATAGCAAGGTGTCCTTTACCCCTGCTGCGGCTCTGGCCCCACTGACTCCCTGGAGCGACGGCCCACTGACCTCAGCTGGGGGGGCCTGGCCCCACTGACTCCCTGGAGCGATGGCCCATTGACCTCAGCTGGGGGGGCCTGGCCCCACTGACTCCAGGGGGGGGGCGGGGGTCTGGCTCTTTATGGCATCATCAGAAGGATGCGAGGGGGAGTGATGGCCCCATTGACCACAGCTGGGGGAGCCTGGCCCCACTGACTCCATGGAGCGACGGCCCATTGACCTCAGCTGGGGGGGCCTAGCCCCACTGACTCCGGGGGGGGCAGGGGTCTGGCTCTTTATGGCATCATCAGAAGGATGTGAGGGGGAGTGATGGCCCCATTGTCCCCAGCTGGGGGGCTCTGGCCCCACTGACTCCATGGGGCGGTGGCCCATTGACCTTTGAGTGGGAGGGTCTGGCTCTTTATGGCATAATCAGAAGGATGCGATGGGGTTAAATGCCTGTTCAAGGAGCCCAGCACAGGGTGGGGAGGCTGTAAACACCCCTCCCTCCCCAGCCCGGGGGCCACAGTGAACCCAGGCAACAGGCTCTGCCACTTTTCTGTTGCTGTTTTTTCTTTTTGTTCGATCAATGCTCATTCCACCCCCACCCCATTTCCCCTCCCTCCATCCCCTCTGCAACTGTCTATGGCCTGTGGGCGCTAGCTGCCGGCTCTGCGCTCTCGTATTCCTTGTGGGGGGCACGTCCAGGCTGGTCTGGCACAGGAGCCAGGGACTGGTCATCACAGGGAGTACCGGGCGGGAAAAGGAATGGGACCCAGGGAGCTGGAGGGGTGGACTTGTTGGAGGAGCGGTAGGAGAGGGGGCATGGATGGATAAGGGATAGGATAGATAGATACATGGATGGGGTAAATGGATGTGGGGTAGGACAGATAACGGGGGGAGGGATGGGGTAAGATAGATACAGAGATAGGGGTGTCTATGGGATGGATGGATGTGGGGTAGGACGGATGGTGGGGGGATGGTGGGGGTAGGAGAGATACAGAGACGGGGGTGTCTCTGGGAGGGGTGGATGGATGTGGGGTAGGACGGATAGCAGGGCGAAGGTGGGATAGGAGAGACACGGAGACGGGGGTGTCTATTGGATGGATGGATGTGGGGTAGGATGGATAGCGGGGTGATGGAGGGGTAGGAGAGATACGGAGACAGGGGTGTCTATGGGATGGATGGATGGATGGATGTGGGGTAGGACGGATAGCGGGGCGAGGGAGGGGTAGGAGAGATACAGAGACGGGGGTGTCTATGGGATGGATGGATGGATGTGGGGTAGGACAGATAGCGGGGCGAGGGTGGGATAGGAGAGACACGGAGACGGAGGTGTCTATTGGATGGATGGATGTGGGGTAGGATGGATAGCGGGGCGAGGGAGGGGTAGGAGAGATACGGAGACGGGGGTGTCTATGGGATGGATGGATGGATGTGGGGTAGGACGGATAGCGGGGCGAGGAAGGGGTAGGAGAGATACAGAGACGAGGGTGTCTATGGGATGGATGGATGGATGTGGAGTAGGACAGATAGCGGGGCGAGGGTGGGATAGGAGAGACACGGAGATGGGGGTGTCTATTGGATGGATGGATGTGGGGTAGGATGGATAGCGGGGCGAGGGAGGGGTAGCAGAGACACGGAGACGGGGGTGTCTATTGGATGGATGTATGTGGGGTAGGACGGATAGCGGGGCGAGGGAGGGGTAGGAGAGATACGGAGACGGGGGTGTCTATGGGATGGATGGATGGATGTGGGGTAGGACAGATAGCGGGGCGAGGGAGGGGTAGGAGAGATATGGAGACGGGGGTGTCTATGGGATGGATGGATGGATGTGGGGTAGGACGGATAGCGGTGTGAGGGAGGGGTAGGAGAGATACGGAGACGGGGTGTCTATGCAAGGGGTGGATGGATGTGGGGTAGGACGGATAGCGGCGCGAGGGAGGGGTAAGAGAGATACGGAGACGGGGGTGTCTATGGGATGGATGGATGGATGTGGGGTAGGATGGATACGGAGACGGGGTGTCTATGCAAGGGGTGGATGGATGTGGGGTAGGACGGATAGCGGGGCAAGGGAGGGGTAGCAGAGACACGGAGACGGGGGTGTCTATGGGACGGATGGATGAACAGAGGGACGGTGCGGAAGAGATGGGCAGCTAGCTCACTCGCGCTAATCATGCATTCCCAGGACGGGGAGCCAGGACTCTGGGTTCTCTCCCTGGCTCCAGAAGGGGACTGGGGTCTAATGGGTTAGAGCAGGGGGGCTGCAAGCCAGGACTCCTGGGTTCTCTCCCTGGCTCCAGAAGGGGACTGGGGTCTAATGGGTTAGAGCAGGGGGGCTGCAAGCCAGGACTCCTGGGTTCTCTTCTGGATCGACAGCAACCACGTGACCGCAGGCTGCCCCTGGGCCTGTTGCCTGGATTGGCACCTAGAACTCACCTTTCTTTCCCTCCTTTTCGCCTCCCCTTTTGCCCACCCCGCTCCGCCCGCCGGGGTCCCTCTGGCCAGATCCGCGTAGTGAAAGCGTTCCGTAGCTCGCTCTATGAAGGGCTGGAGAAGCCGGACTCCAAGACCTCGATCCACAACTTCATGGCCACCCCGGAGTTCCTGCTGAACGACTACACCCACAACATCCCCCTGATCGATGACACCGACGTGGAGGAGAGCGAGGCGGCCCGCCGGCCCCCCAGCCCCCCGCCCACTCCCAACAAGAACAACAACGCCATCGACAGCGGCGTCTACCTGGCCACCGACGAGGGCTCCAAGTCTCCTGCCTCTGCCAGCCCCGCCAGCCCGCTCCACAGCGTGGAAACGTCCCTGTGACGCCCCAGCAGGCTGGCCCCACAGCATGGGGGCAGGAAAATCAAGCAGCCAGAGAGACGGGGGGGCCGGGCTCCTTCGGCTTGTCGGAGCGTGAACTGGCTGCGGACAGAGCTGGATCTGGGAGGGGCCCCTGTTTCTCTGGGGAGCCCCAGCACCGCGCGCTGCGCCCCCCAGCCCCGGCGTGCACTCCGGGCCTGCCAGCCCAGACAGACTCTTTGTGGTGCCAGAGCTGGCCAGGAAGGCCCCGCCACAGGCGGGGCGAGGGCCCATTTAGCGATCTATAGCCTCAATATATATACGATACCGACTGACTGTCTTATGGGACTGACCATCGCATGCCGGCCCCACATGCTACTTCCCACCACCACCACCCAGCATCCCCCCCTCCCCGGGGCAAATTTTCAGCCCGAGCAGTGGGAGGGAGATTGTGCGTTTTGGTTTGTTTGTTTTTTAAAGTTGGGTGCTGGAGCCGGTGTTTAACAAGGGCTTGGTCGTGAAAACATGGCAGGAGCATTGGAGTTGGGGGGCCACAGCACTGGAGATCAGGGCCTGTCATGCTGGACCCTGCCCGGACCCTCAACCAAGAGCGGAGCCCCCGGTGTGCCACGTAGCCCCCGATCCAGATGGGGGCCCCATCATACCAGGTGCTGCACAGACCCTCCTGACCCAGATCGGGGACCCCCATCATGCTGGGTGCTGCGCAGATCCAGCATGAGAGGCAGTGCCCGCCCCCCCAACAATGCTGTAAGTCTCTGTCAGTGTTAGGCCCCCTCCAGCACTGCTGGTGGGGAGATGCTACAGCCCAGGAGGGGGCCCGCATGCTGCAGGGGCGGGAGGGGCATTGGATCTGGTTCCCAAAGTGATGCTGAGTTCCCAACGCCCCAAGGCCTGTTTCTGCCCTGTGTGCCCCCAGCCTCCTTGGGGGTCCCTCAGTCACCACGGAGATCTGGGGGTGTAGGGAGCTGTCCCAGGCACAAGCTAGGGCTGGCCCTTGTATGTTATTTACAGACCTTCAGATCCCCCACCTGAGGCTGGGAGCCAGGACTCCTGGGTTCTCTCCCTGGCTCTGGGAGGGGAGTAGGGTCCAGTGGTTAGAGCGGGGGGGGCTGAGAGGCAGGACGCCTAGGTTCTACCCCTGGCTCTGGTAGGGCAAGTACCTGCTCCTGCTTAAATTTTCCCTTCTGGCACAATCCTTCTCAAAAGCCCCATGTGGGAGGCAGGAGCAATGGGGGTGGGGGTCCCATATTTCCTATGAGGCCCCTTTCCCATTTCCACACCTAACCCCGCGTCCAACCACCAGCGCCAGCACTCTCAAAAGCCATGCCTTCTGGCTAAGGGTAACCTCACCCCGGTGAGGACGGTTCTTCTGCCCTCCAGCCCAGCCCCTTGACTCCCTGGGCGGGCGAATCCAGGAAATCTCACCTCCGTCCATCCAGCTTGTTCTCATTCAATGTTGTACATATATTGACAGAGTGGGGCAGGGGGAGGGGTGAATATATAGAGATATATTTAAAAAAAAACAACAAACCTTTAAAAACCCAACACTCCCCGCTCACTTTTCAGCCGTGTAAACCTCGCTGGGTCTAACCACACCCACGCGGGGGATCCGTTCTGGTTCCTTCCTTTCCTGCAACCGGGGACACACACAGACTGCCTTTGATTTTTTTTAAGGAACAAACAAAAATCAATTTGAGGTTTCTATGGGTGTCCCCGCCCCCCCTTCCCACAGTGTGGGGGCGGATTTCGGACTGAAATTGTGACCCCCCACCATGCCCATTTCCGGATCAAAGCATATAACTCCACTGAATGGCTCGATCAAGTTTGTTCATATTATTAAAAATTAATAAAATAACTCACCCGGATGCCATTTCGCCTCCAGCAAGGGGGGGATGAGGGGGAGAAGTAAGACGGGGGCGATGCAGGCTCTCTGCAAACTCAGGCAGAGTCAGTTACATGTGAGGAAACCCACCACCACCATCATGGCTGTGGTGATTATACCCTCACCCCCTTTGCGACCCAGCCGGCTGGCAAAGCTTTCTAACCCAACACTGCACCGCGCGCCCGGGCGTCAGCAAACACTCAGGGCTCAGCGAGTGAAATGAGAGCCAGGCCCAATCCCGGTGCAAAGCCCAAAGAACAACCCGGTCACAGCTGGTTCAGAGGCACAGCTTTACTCGCCGGATCGAGCAGTCCAAGCTCCGGGGACGGGTGTGGACAGGGGAGAAGGGGAGCCCTGTGGCCGGTCAGGACCCACGTCACTAACAGCCCTCAGGCACGTTATGTGGCGGTGTTGAGCTTGCGTCCCAGCAGTGGCAGCGCTCTGCCTGGCGGCTCTGAGCTGGCACAGTGCTAGGGTCCGATGGCCTTCTCGGGGCACAGCCAGCCCACAGTAGGAGCACAGGTGAGGGTAACTGCTGTGGGACAGGACACCCGGACTGCAACCAACACCCTGTTTTCAAAGCTGGGGAAGGGGCAGGGAATGGGGCCTGAGGTCTTTACCCTCTAGAGGGTGCCAGCACGGATCTGGCCCCAGGGCGGAGACTGGCTGGCTCAGAGGGGTGGGAATGGAGCCTGGGGTCTTTCCCCACTAAGGGGTGCCAAATCCCATCTGGCTTCAGGGCAGGGATGGACTGGCTCAGGGGGTGGGAATGGCACATGAGGCCTTTCCCCTCTTGGGGGAGCTGGCTCCCATCCACTCCCAGGGCAGAGACTGGCTGGCTCGGGGGGCAAGAATGGGACCTGTCCCCTCCCAAGCACTGGGTCGCTCTCCAGAACCCTTTAGGAGATTTCTCCATCCAAGGTGTAAATCTGGATCAGGTCCAATACGATCTGGTCAATCTGAGCCTTGCTGAGATCTTCACTGAACACCTAGGAGAAGAAGAAAGGAGACGGGAGCGATGATGCAGGAAACGCAACCTGGAACAGCTGGGGAGCTCTGCAGTGGGACATGGGGCCTGTCCCCTCTAGGGGGTGCTGGCTCCCATTCGGGCCCAGGGCAGGGGCTGTCTGGCTTGGCTAGAGCTGTTTAGAGGGTTAGAGCAGGGAGGCAGGACATCTGGGTTCTGTCCCTGGCTCCGCAACTAGTTCTCTGTTACCCTGAGCCAGCCACTTTCCCCCTCTGTGCCTCAGTTTCCCTAGCAGAAGCGTCCTAAGGTGCGGCCTAAGTCCCTGCCTCTCTTACCTGCCACCAGGGTTTCTGGGCCTGTGCATGGACGGGCACCTCCACCCCATAGCAGTGCAGGGCGAGGTACAGCACGGCCACCGCCATGTGCTGGGGGGGGTAGCGCACACACAGCCCCCCGTGGTAGCTGTCCCGGAGCAGTGCCCAGGCCGCCGCCGAGACCGGGATCCGCTCCCAGCTGTGCCGGTTCATCCACTGCCTCAGGGAGAGCAGGTAATGGAGCAGGTACTGCAGAGAGAGATGGGGGGTGGGGGTGATGGGATGAGGGGGGACCCAGGAGTCCTGGCTCCCAGCTCCAACCCACCAGACCCCCTTCCCCACAGAACCGAGATGTCCTGGCCCCCACTGCCAGTCCCGTTCCTTCTAGGGCAGAGCAGCAGGTTCAGGGCAAACCCTCCATCTCCCCCCGCTGCGCCCACAGGCCCACCCCGAGGACCCACCTTGTGGGGGTGCCGGAAGGAGACACGGAAGCCGAGCACCCGCAGCATGAGCAGCTCACACTGGACGATGCTGTCCCGCAGCTCCCAGAAATGGGAATCAAGTTCCAGGGGGTCGCTCTGGGGGTGTAAGTACCTGGGGAGGGGGAAGTTAGTGGGGGGTAGGACTGGAAGTTAATGGGGGGTAGGAATCCTGGCCCCCACCCTTCCTATTCTAGCCCAGCAGACCTGACTCCTCTTCCAGAGCTGGGAGAGAGCCAGGAGTCCTGTCTCCCAGCCCCCCCATGCTCTAACCCACCAGACTCCGCTCCCTTCCCAGAACTAAGGAGAGAACCCAGGAGTCCTGGCTCCCAGCCACCCCCTCCCCCAACCACTAGACTCCCTCCCCTCCCAGGGCTGGGGAGAGAACCCAGGAGTCCTGGCTCCAGGGCCCCAGCTCTACCGCCTAGGGCATGGGGCGCGGACCTCCAGCAGGAGGCAGGTTGGGGTTACCGGTGGCTGACGTTGATGATGTCCCGAGTGCGTAGGTGCTGCTCCTCCACCTTCCCGGCCAGGTACAGTGCAGCCATGGCCACCAGATAGGGGTCATAGGGTCCCGGGGCCACTGTGGCCGTGAAGAAACTGTGGTAGATAGTGCAGGCCGTGGCCACAGGGATGGAGTGCAGGCCCAGCTTCACCCCTGGGGGGGGAGGCAGGTGTCACTGGGGGCGCAGAGCCCCCCCAACTGACACACCACCCATCCCTTCCCCAACTGGCATGACCCCCCTTCCCCCTCAGGGTTATGGTGCCTGCTTCCCCTTAGGCCTCCCCCAATTGATTGGCCACTTCCTCTATGCCCCCCACTGGTCGGCTGCCCCCTGCCCCTCCCATTCTGCCCACTTGGCAGAGCCTCCCATCCCCCAGCAGGCCCTGCCCCCCGGCAGCACAGTCTCCCCTGTGCCCCACACCGCCCCTCTGTCCTCTCTCCCCCAGCACGGCAGCCCCCAGCGCCCCAGCCTTTACCTGCCTCCATGATGAACCGGGTGACCTTGAAATGGCTCCTGGTCTCGGCGGATCCTGGCCTGGTCTGGTTGCTGGCCGTCCGGTTTGGCTCCATGGCACCCACGGCCGCCTGGGCAGGGAGACCAGCGAGTCACTCACTGGCACCCCCCCCCACACCACGGGGAGGTCACTGCGCCTGGATAACGTCACCTACTGTGATGACAGCATTTGACATGACACCACCCACTGCAATTGACAGCGTTTGGCATGTGACATCGCCCACTGTGATGACAGTGTTCGGCGTGATGTCACCCACTGCGATGACAGTGCTCGGTGTGACGGCGCCCACAGCAATGACAGGGTTCAGCGTGACGTCGCCCACTGCGATGACAGCGTTTGGCGAAACACCGCCCAGCACGGCCACCACCCGCCTCCACCACTGCCCTGCTGTGACATCACAAGGGGCAGTGACCTCACTCGATGACATCACTTAGAATGACTGTGATGCAGTCACCACCCCAGTGCCCTTACATTACCAGCTGTGCGCTGTCTCCATGACAACAGTCGTGACATCACTCTGCAGGGAGATGACATCACGTCACTTCACAACCATGTCATGTGACACAATGCAGTGATGTCACGGAATAATTTGATGACATCACATATTGCCCTGTGGGCCCATCACGTCACTTCCTCTCGCTGCCCTGGGGCCACGTGACCTCTGCCCCTCACCCAATCAGGAGCCCTCGCCGGTTTGAGCCCTCCCCATGAACCAGCCTGGGGCTCAGGCCGTCGTTAGACCCCGCGGTGGCCGGTGCCCGGATGTAGCCGGCAGGGAGGCCCCATCACGGCCACTTCCGGGTTGCGGCGTCCTTCCCGTCCCGATGTAGGTGTCCACCACAAGTGCCTGCTAATAACCCGCACCCCGCGCCACCCGACCTCGGCGGGGCTGGTGACTGGACGCCATGTTCTCCGCAGTGCGGGCGACCCGCGGGTTTTTCCCTTCCGTCCGCGCCTACTTCGGGACAGGCACCCGCCACCGTCAACCCACCTTGAGGTCCTCCGAAAGGTTGGTGCTTTTCTCGTCTCTGATTGGCTAGAGGGGAGGCAGGCTGACTAATCGACGGAGGCAGAGCGTGGTTGCTCCCTTGCTCCCTGCGCGGTTTCGCGCCTTCCTCTGATTGGCCCTGAGGCCTGAGGCGACGGCCAATCACACTACGCCGCCTCGCGCGCTGGGAGGGAAGGGAGAACTGGCCAATCACGGGAACAATGCGGGAGTTCGGGGCGAGGCGCGAGGTGGCACTGGCCAATCACATGAGGAGCAGCCAGGAGTCTGGGGGGAAGAGCAAAGGGGAGGGGGTGGTGCTGGGAGACAGGGGGCGGGGTTAGAAAGTTGCAGGCGGTGGGGCCCAGAGAGCAGGGGGAGGAGTCGGAGGGGTGGGGCCCAGAGAACAGGGGGAGGAGTCAGAGGGGCAGGGGAGGGGCCTAGACGGCAGGGGGAGGAGTTGGGACAGGGGAGGGGCCTAGAGGGCAGGGGGAGGAGTCGGAGGGGGAGGAGAGGGGCCTAGAGGGCAGGGGGAGGAGTTGGGGCAAGGGAGGGGCCTAGAGAGCAGGGGGAGGAGTCGGAGGGGATGGAGGTGTGGCCTAGAGAGAAGGGAAGGGGTTGGGGGGCAGAGGCGGAGCCTGAAGAGGGGTGGGACGGTAAGGGATGGGCAAGGGAAGAAGGAGCCAGGGTGGGGCTAGGATAAGAGGACTCTCCTCTCTAGGGGGCGCTAGCTCTGACCCAATATGGGGCTGGGGGAACCAGCAGGGCAGGGGGCACAGGTCTGGGCAGGCAGGGGGCTGCGGGTCGGGAGTGAGGGGCACCGGCAGGGCTGGGAGGGCCCAGGGCCGGGCTAGCAGGGCCTGCGGGTCAGGAGTGAGGGGCACCGGCAGGGCTGGGAGGGCCCAGGACCGGCCTGGCAGGGGCTGTGGGTCAGGAGAGCGGGGCACTTGCAGAGCTCAGGGGGGTGTTAATATCCCCCTACAATCAACGGAGCCGCAGCCCCAAATCAGGCTGTGCTTTGGAAGATGGCTCCGTTCATCCTCACCCGCTTGCTGTTGCCATAGTTTCCATTCACAGGCGGCGGGGGGGGGCCCAGCCGTGAGCAGCACAGATAACAAGTGGATCCCTCAGCTGAGTTCCTGCAGCAGGACCGACCCGGAATCTGCTGGACCCAATAGGCTGCACCAGAACTCCGGTATCAGAGATCCACCGTGGGACCAAGGCCCGGGTCTGGGAGCAACAGGTCTCTTTTGGGAAGTGAGGGGTTAAGGGCAGGAACGGTGCTAAGCTGTGCTTCCCCTCCCCTCCAGCACTCAGCTGTGCCTTGCTTTCCCCGGTTTCAGCTGGGTGCTGAGCCACAGCCACACAGCAGTGTGCCCCAGTTTCCCCATTTCAGGTGCTGGCAGCCAAAGCCATGTTAATCTCTGCCCAGTGCCCTGCACCACAGGGGACGCCAATCTCACTCAGGGCCCATGCGGCGCCCAGGGCGACGCGGCCCTGATCTCGGTCGGGGCCCATGCGGCGCCCGGGGCAATGGGGCCCTGATCTTGGTCAGGCCTTGATCTCGGGCCGTTCAGGAAGGGCTCTTTGAGGAGGGCAGAGGGCACAGTGTTGGACTGCAGGTGGAAAACGGGAGCAAGTTCCTCTTGCATGAGGCCTGGCCTGCGAGGTATCAATTGGTTTCTATTTATAACGGCCTCTCGGGGCCACGTCATTTCCAACACTCAACAGCCCAATGTCCATCAGCCAAGTAGGGCATGCTTTGGCAGCAGGCGTGTGCGTGTGCCGGGCGCTGCCCAGACCCCAGCCGAGATCGGGGCCCCATATGAGCGTTCTCAGCCCCCAATGACCCTCTTCTCCCTCCCCTCTGATTTTGCGGAGGTGCCAGTTCTCATCCCAGTGCCCGTTTGGCCTGTCACTGCACGGCATCCCCCTCTGGGTCTGCCTCAGCCCCCAGGCATCTCCGCCGCCTGCCATGCTCTGCTGCTCTGTGGCAGCGTGGGAAGCTGATGGCACATGGACCTGCTCTGCTCTCACTCTAAATTTAGAGCAGCAAGAGAAACAGGAAAAAACCTAGCCTCTGCATGCAGGAATGTAGCAATGGGCAGGCTGGGGTGAGGCCCATCTACCCCGGTATCCCATCTCCAAGCACAGCCCCACTCTGAGCCAGGCTCTTTGCACTGCCCTGGGGGCCCTGCTCTTGGTCAAGGATGGTGCAAGGGGACAGGCCCCGGGCCCCATTCCCTGGCCCCCTGAGCCTGCCAGTCCCGCCCAGGAGCCAGATCAAAGTCGGGGCCCCCTAGAAGAGAAAGGCCCCGTGTCCCATTCCCTTCTCCCCTTGACCCAGGCAGTACCGCCCTCAGACCGAATGGGAGATGGCGCCCCCTAGAGGGGACAGGCCCCGCCCCCCATTCCCCATCTCCCTGAGCCAACCAGAGCCCCCCAGCACTGCGGGAGTCATGGCCCCCCGGAGGCGAGAAGTCTGCGGCTGCGATGCTAATGGAGACCCTCTGCACCAAAGGAGGATGAGATCATGTGTTCATCCTGCTCCCTCCCTGGGGGGGCTCTGTGGAGCTGGTCGCCCTCCCAGCCAGCCAGCCAGCCAGCCAGCCAGCATGTTGTGTGGCAGGGAGAGGGCTGTGCCAGCCCCCACCCCAGTGCTGAAGATTATCTCATCATATAGCTTGGAGTTGGGATGGGGGTGGTAGGGCTAGAGAGAAAGCTATGGCTTTAATAGGGAAGTGGGTCTGATGGGATAGGGGGCTGGGAGCCACGACTCCTGGGTTCTCTCCCAGCTCCTGGAGGGGAGTGGGGTCTGGTGGGGCAGCAGGGGGCCCTGTGTGCAGGGCTGCTGGGGAACGGATGTGAGCGCGTGTCCTGGGGGCGTGCTGCAGGCTGCGTGGGTTTGCCATGAGTCTCTGAGTTCCAGTGTGTCTCTGGGGACTCATCATGGGCCCGGATGACACCATCCACCTGCTCCAGGTGACTAACCAGCACCGAGCGGGGCCCGGGGGCCTGGGTGGAGCAGGGGGTACGGGGCTGGCGGCCAGGACTCCTGTGTCCCCTCAGCTGCAGAGAGGAGTCTGATTCGGTTGCCAGAACAGGGAGTGAGCATCAGGCTGTCCCGTGCCTCTGGCTCAGCCCCTCCTGGCTGCATGCCTGTGACTCAGTTTCCCCATTTGTTACCTGCCCGAGGGCTGGGATTAATTAACACTGGCAATTAGGGCTCAACCTCCCAGCAAGCGACCCCTCCCTCCCGGGCTTTTCCAGGCCCCCTCCCCCTCGGCTCTCCCTGATGGTGCCTGTGTGAGTTCTCCCGCTCACTCGGAAGGGTTCGCGTTGCCAAGGCGATGGGAGCGTGTCGTGGGAGGGCGAGATTGTTCCCTTAGACTATTCTGGGCTCCTCCATCTCCCCTGTGCTCTGAGTCACAGCCTGCAGGGTGCTGGATCGTGCCCGGCTCCGGAGCATCAGTACTCCCCGGGACCAGGGCTGGGCAGCGCCCAGCGTGACGGGGGCCTGGCCCATGGCGGAGCGCGACAGAGCACCCAGCAGGGTCGCTGCTTGGGGAAACTGAGTCACACAGAGAGGCAATGGTATTTGACCCGCCTCCAAAGGCAGTGAGAGGTAAAGGACGCAGGAGTCCTGCTGCTTCCTCCCTGATCTCCCTTCCAAAAGTGCACTCTGTTCCACAGGCAGGAGCAGAAGCCCACCGTCCTCTCACCCACCAGACGCCCTCCCCTCCCAGAGCTGGGGAGAGAACCCAGGAGTCCTGGCTCCCAGACCCCGCCCCTACACACAGGATCTGTCAAGCCCCGCCCCCGCAGGCTGTTCCCCGCCAATCCGGGGCGGGCGGGGCGGGGCCCCGGGCTGTACACAGCGCGCACGTGGAGCCGGGCGGGCCCTGCGCACCCTGCCCGCGGGAGGAGGACACGCCGGCCCAGCCCAGCACCGGGAGCCTGGCGGGGCCTCGGGGCAGGGCCCAGGGGCTCCGCGGAGTGAGGGCGGCGGCCGGCGGCCAGGGTGAGCGCTGCAGGGCGGGATCTAGGCGGAGACGGGCTCTGGAGCTGGAGGGGGCCCGGACTCCTGGGTTCTCTCCCTGGCTCTGGGAGGGGAGCAGAGTCTGGTGGTTAGAGCAGGGGGGCTGGGAGCCCGGACTCCTGGGTTCTCTCCCTGGCTCTGGGAGGGGAGCAGAGTCTGGTGGTTAGAGCAGGGGGGCTGGTAGCCAGGACTCCTGGGTTCTCTCCCTGGCTTTGGGAAGGGAGCGGGGGCTGGTGGTTAGAGCTGGGGGGCTGGGAGCCCGGACTCCTTGTGATAGATTTAGGAATAGAGCCCAGGTGAACAAATCCCTTTTCTGCTCCATTCCTCAGTTTCCCCCCTGCAGTGAGTGTTGCTCACCCCCACCTCACAGGGACGCTGATGAGCAGGAGCCAGTGCAAGTGAGGCTCAGAGGTGCAGGCAGAGGACCAAGGCTGTGGAGGGAGCTGCAGCCCAGGACCAGCAGAGGTAGAACCATCCCCGCAACAGAGTCCCAGGGACCAGCTGAGTTCCTCTTCCTGGGCCTGTGGGCTGACCCCCTATGATGGGCCGGGGACCTGCCCCCCAGCCATATCTTTTGAGCACTAGGACCGTTGTACTCGCGTGCTGGGACCCAGCAGCAGTGACTCGCTCCTGTCCGGTGCGTTTCATCAGCAGCTCCCAGAGCATTGTATCGAGGGGCTCGGTGTCATCCTCGCAGGTGGGGAAACTGAGCCATGGAGCGGAGCTGTGAATTGCCAGTGTTCACCCCACAGGGCAGTGGCAAAGCAGGGAATAGTAGCCAGGAGTCCTGAGTCTGTGCCTGGCCTGGCCTGGCCAGACAAAAAAGTGACAGCAGAAACTGAGGCACGGAGGGGAGGCGACTTGTCCAAGGTCTCACAGCAGCATGGAGGCAGAGCTGGGGATAGAACCCTGACAACCTGAGCCCTAGCCGTCCCCCCACATTCTAACCCCCCGGACCCCACTACCCTCTCAGAGCCGGGAGAGAACCCAGGCATCCTGACCCCCAGCCCAGGCAGGGTCCCAGGGGGATGCTCTGGTGGAGGACGTCTGTGGTTCCTGTTGGTATCAATTATTCATACTGGTGCCGAAATAACGCTGACATCAGTGCTTGGCAGCTGGCCAGACCCTCGGCTGGGCGCTTAATTGGGTCTGGCCCACGGCCGCTCCCCTCCCCCCACACCCTCCACATCCCCTGCACAGGGAGCCAGCTACAGCTGGGAGCCAGGACTGGGTGGGCAGGGGGCTGCGGGTCGGGAGTGAGGGGCACCGGCAGAGCTGTGGCCGGGAACCCAGGGCTGGGACGGCAGGGGCTGCAGGTTGGGAGTGAGGGGCGCTGGCAGTCACGCTTCCCGCCCCATGGCCTGCCCTCCCAGGGGGACGTGTCACGGCTCCCGGGCAGGATGCAGGGAGCCGGCATGGTGCTAGGAGGGGGCTGGGATCTCCTGCTCTCCCCGCCTCCCATTGCAGCTCGCTGACTCCCCTCCACTCTCCCTGGCAGGTCTGCTTGGAGCCCCGAGTGGCGGCTGGGCCCGTCTCCCTCCCTGCCCATCTCCAATACCACCCAGATGCCCCCCATGCCCTGGCTCCATCCTGGACTCAGGCCCTTCTCCCCCTATCCCAGCCTCGGCAACCTCAGGCAGCAGCTGCTGGAGAGGAAGCCACTCCCCGGATCGGGGGACGCCTCCCCGCGAAACCGCCAGGGGCTGAAGCCGTGACCCCGCGCTGCCCTCACTCACTAAATCTACCCCGCTGGCAGCTCCTTACCTCACCGCCCCCCTTTTGCTGCCGGGCTACCCCCACCTGCACAGAGGACCACTGCGGGGACGTCCGTAGTGCCGCGTGCCCGCCAGGCACCGGCTGGCCCCTCCGGGGGCGGGTGGGAGGACGGTGACCTGAGGCCAGGCAGCCGCCTTGCCAGCTGGTGTCCACGCAAGTCTTGGCACCGTGGGACAGGATTGGCTTGTACCACATTTCCAGCCCCCCGCCGATGCCCCCACCAGCCCCATGGAAGCCGTGGCGAGATCCACCCTGTGGCTCCGCGGGGAGCTGGTGTCCCCGGCCCCCCAACTGCACATCCTGGATTGCCGCAGCCGGGAGCGCTACGACTCCAGCCATGTGGCCCGGGCGCTGAGCGTGGCCCTGCCAGGGCTGCTGCTGCGGCGTCTGCGCAAGGGGAACCTCTCGGTCCGGTCGCTGCTCCCACCCGCACCAGGCGCCGTCCTGCTCTACGACGAGGCCACGGCCATGCTGCCACACCCCGGCCAGGACGATGAGGAGTCGGTGCTGGCCACGCTGCTGCGCAAGCTGCGGGAGGAAGGCTGCACGGCGTATTACCTCCAAGGTCAGTGCCGTGGCCGGGCCCCGTGGCGCCCGGCACCCCTCACTGCCCCTGGCTCAGTCCCATGCCTGTGGTCTGAGCTGCCTCCAGCCCATGCTTGCTGGAGACAGCACAGAGAGAAAGGCCGCCCGTGGCCTCTGACGTGGCCCAGCGCCACTCCCCGCCCCAAGGGGGGCCAGGCCCTGGGACTGAGATAGCAGGCTGGGATGCAAGGCACCTGGGGGAGGGTCTGTCTGTGCCTCGGTTTCCCTGGTGCGATGGGGCCCAGATCCCAGTCAGGGGAGGGGGGGCTGAGCAGGGCCTGGTGTGAGCTCCCGCCCCAGGCCCTGCTATAATATCTCTAATGTGAACACATCTGTTCCGCCCGCAGGGGGCTTCTCTAAGTTCCAGTCCGAGTGGCCAGATTACTGTGAGACCAGCCCGGAGGTGCCCAGCGCCAGCAGCTCCCCCGCTCCTACAGGGACCCTGGTGGTGGGCCTGGGGGGACTGAGCCTGGGTTCGGACAGGGACTCAGGATCCCTAAGTAGTGGGGGGGTGGACTCGGAGGCAGCCAGTCCCCCATCCTACCCAGTGCAGATCCTGCCCTACCTCTACCTGGGCAGCGCCCAAGACTCGGCCAACATGGAGACGCTGGCACGGCTGGGCATCCACTACGTCCTCAACGTCACCCCCAACCTGCCCAACCTCTTCGAGGAGCAGGGAGGCTTCCGCTACAAACAGATCCCCATCTCGGACCACTGGAGCCAGAACCTGGCCCGCTTCTTCCCTGAGGCCATCGCCTTCATTGGTGAGTACCCCTGCCCCATGGCGCTCCCCAGGGCACCCTCTGCCCCCCACACCTGGGAACCCTGCTGGCCCCATGGCACCCCCCTGTACCTCCAGGGGACCCTCTCTGCCCCCCATGCCTGGGAGCCTTGCTGGCCCCACAGTGCCTCCACCCCATCTCTGCACCATGATGCCCCCTCCTGTACCCCCAGCCCCAGTGCACCCTCTCTGCCCCCTCCCAACCAGGGGGGTATATCCGCCTTCCCTGTGTCCCCCTCAGCTCATTGACTTTGGTTCCTTGCAGTCCCATCAGCTCCCTCTGCATCGCATTGGCGGTGTCTGTCCGTCCTCTCCTTGCTCCCCCTGCCCCCATACCTCAGAGACTATGGTCCATCCTGTCCACTGCCCCCATGGCTCATTGACTATGGTCTGTCCTGCCCCGTCCCCATATGTCAGAGACCATGGTCCTTCCCATCCCGACTCCCTATAGACGAGTGACTATAGTCCATTCCATCCCCCTTCCTCCCCACCCTCTGCCTCAGTTGACCATGGTTCCCTTCGCAACCCATGAGCCCCATCTCCATCTCACTGACCATAGTCCGTCCCATCCCTCCATCCTCTCCCATGGACTGGAGAACCCAGCGGAGCTAGTCTGTGCAGTTCTCCGATGTCAAAGGACTTCTAACGACAGCCGTACCTTAGCATCCCCCTCTCAGAGAGGGTGCCGACAATGCCGACGCCCCTGTCACTCCCCTCTGCCTCAGCTCTCACCCTGCTCCGTCCCCATCTCTCCCCCCCCCAGACGAGGCGGTGTCCCAGAACTGTGGAATCTTGGTTCACTGCCTGGCGGGGGTGAGCCGCTCGGTGACGGTGACGGTGGCCTACCTCATGCAGCGCCTCAACCTGTCGCTCAATGATGCCTATGACCTGGTCAAGCGCAAGAAGGCCGACATCTCGCCCAACTTCAACTTCATGGGGCAGCTGCTGGACTTCGAGAGGGAACTGGGGCTGGCCGAGGGATCACCAGCGACCCCTGGAGCCCCCGACGGGAGCAGCCAGACACCCACATCCTCCCCAGGCTGCTTCTTCACGCCGCCGCCCTCCGAATGTGAGGAAGAGGATGGCAGCTTCCAACATTACCCCACATAGCCCTTACCATCCTCCATGAGCCCCATGGCTAATCTAGGCATCGGTGGGATTACCAGGGGATGCGTGGCTAACCTAGGCCTTGGCAGGATGCTAGAACCCACAGGGATGAATCTAGACCTGCCTTTTCTGGGATCTGTGCTCTGGAGCCAGGTCTGGAACCTGGAGCTCTGGAATAGGGACCCAGAATCTGCAATTAACTCCCTTGTTTGGAGTTTTGATTCTGGAACTACAAGGAAAAGAAAACCCAGTGAGGTCATGCTGGAGCCTAGAACTCATCGCTCTACAGATGGGAGCTTGAGTGCCATGCCAGGTCTGGAACCTGGACCTCTAGAATTCAACTGTACCCCAGAGCCATCAGAACATGAAGCTAGAACCTGCATCAACTAACTTGTTTGGACATTTGGTTTTAGAGGTTCAATTAGGAGAATATTAAGCCAGTAAATGACCATGCTGGAGCATAGAATGTGCAGTTATAGAAGCAGATTAAGAGATCTTGAACGCTAATGCCATGTCTGAAATATGAGCCTCTAGAATCTAGGAGATCAGCTGCACCTAAAATCTGATTGATTGCTCCAGAACTACCATTTCAAAACCACATGCCAGATCTGGAACCTGCAGCTTTGGAATCAAGAATTGGCCAGTAGTTCTAGAGCCATAATAAGAATTAGAAGCCACCAAGGTGGAGTCTAGAACCTGCAGTTCTAGAAGTGGATTAAGGAATCTACAGAACCAAGTCTGGAATATGCATCTCTAAAACAAAGACAGAGGACCTGTATTAACTCCCTTCTTTTGATCTAAAGCCACAATGAGAGTTATAAGACACTGAGCTACCAGTCCACAATCTAGATCCTGCAGCTCTAAAAGTGGGTGAAGGAATCCCCATCAGACAGTGCCAGGTCTGGAACAGCAGTTCTGGAACCAGAATCCAGAGCCAACACTTACCTGCCTTGTTTAGACCTTTTGGTTCTAAGTCTACTATGGTGGAACCTAGAACCTGCAGCCCTAGCAGCGTGTTCAGGATTCTCCATTGCCTGGTGCCAGGTCTGGAACCTGTAGCTAGGATTGGTGATCCACCCTACCTAGAACCTTATTACTTGAGCATTATCGTTTAAAAGCCACGTGGGCCATGTTTGGAACCTGCCTGGCTATACAACAAAGAGAACTCCCATCTTGTTTGGAGCATTGGTTCTAGAGCCATAATGTGAGTAATAATCATGCCAGAATCTAAAACCTGCAGATCTAGAAGTGGGTTGAGTGATCTCCAGTGCCAGGTCTGGAACCTGGGGCTCTAGAACAGTGATCCAGAGCCCACATTCGCCTGCCTTGCTGGCATATTTTGTTTCTAGAGCCAGTTAGGCTACCATGCTGGAGTCTAGAACTTGCAGCTCCAGAAGTGGGATCAGGAAACTTCCCCATCAGACTTCACCCCAAGGCCTGCCCTGTCATCCCGTGACTGAGCACTGACCCGACCGCGTCCAGCCACTTGCTTGTGGGTTTTGAACAACTGGATTGGAACTGGGGCTGGTTGGTGATTCTAGAACCAGTTCCCAGTAGGGTTCCCAGCCCGAAAACCAGATTGTGTTCTGGAGGGTTTGGAGCAGAGGCCTGGGAGACGGGGAAAAAACTGTGTGTGTGTGTGTGCGTGTGTCTGTCCGTCCGTCCGTCCGTCCATCCCTGCTGGAGATGTCCCGTGCATGTGTCCTTGCTGGAGGAGAGGAACCCTGGCATGTGTCCCCGTGTGCATGCCCCTGCTGGGTGTGTGTGTGTGTGTGTGTGTACGTGCGCGCGTGTCCGTCCAGGTGCCAGAAGCTCACACTGATCCCCGCTGGGTGATGGGGGAGGGGTGTTGTTTTGTCACCGTTCTGACACCCCCCACACACACACAGTGCAGGGGATGTGCTATTGTCAGGGTGTCCAGGGACAGGGGTGACAACGACAATAAAGCTGGACTTTAACCCCCTGCTCCTGTTGTGCTCAGTACCCTCCAGCAGGGGGAGCTGGGAGCCCGGACTCCTGGGTTCTTCGCTCGGGGAGCAGTGGCTGGTGAGTTACAGCGGGGAGGGCTGGGGGTCAGGACTCCTGGGTTCTCTGCCCGGCCGTGGGAGGGGAGCAGGGACTGGTGGGTTACAGTGGGGGGGCGGGGCTGGGAGCCCAGACTCCTGGATTCTCTGCCCGGCCTTGGGAAGGGAGTGGGGCTGGTGGGGTAGAGTCTCACTTTTTCCCTAGCAGAGGCCAGGGCGGGGAGCGTGCCCAGCTGGGCTGCACTGGCCTTTCCCCGGGGAGGGCCGGCCCAGCCCAGCTCAGGCCTGCCCTGGAGCCTGGCTCAGGCCTTTTCCCATCTCCGGCCGAGCCGGACCCCACGTCCCGCAGCTTCCCTTCCCGGCGCCGCCCTTCCCCTCCGCAGCCAGCTGCGTCCGGAGCCACGGGGGCAAAGGCGGGGCAGCGTCTGGGGAGCAGAACCATCAGATTGGCCCGTTAGCCAGGGCCTGGGGGGCTCGGCGGGGGCGCTCTCCCCTGGCCGGCAGGGCCGGGCGCTGGGGGGCTCGGCGGGGGACGCTCTCCCCGGGCTGGGCGCTGGGGGGCACCGTGCTGGGGGGCGGGGGGCTCGGCGGGGGCGCTCTCCCCTGGCAAAATCTCCGGTGATTTCCCGCCCACCGTGGAAGAGACGCGGAGCCCCCCCGCTCGTCCCCCGCCCCGGCTCCATGGGGCTGCTGCGCTTCCGGCCTTTGTGAGCAGAGGAAACGCTGCTTCCGCTGAGTTCGGGGATGGAACTGACCCCCCGGCCCCCCAGCCAGAGCGGGGCGGGGCTAAGCCAAGAGCTGCCTGGCGCAGCCCCCACTTCGCTGCGGCCTCCGAGCCCCGCCCCCCAGCGCCAGGCCCCGCCCCTTTACTCAGCCCCGCCCTCGACCAAACTCGGCCCCGCCCCTTTACCCAGCCCCGCCCTGCTAACCCAAACTCGGCCACGCCCCTTTTCCCAGCCCCGCCCTCGACCAAAGCCGGCCCCGCCCCTCGCAGCCCCGCCCCGATAACCCACACCCTGCCCCGCCCTAAATCTGGCCCCGCCCCTAACCCCTGTCCCTCCTCCCCCCGGCTGCTCACCCCCCTCCCTGTTCCATCCCGGCCCCTCCGTTTATAGCAGAGCGGGAAAGCAAAGGGGCGTGGCTTCCGGGAGGACCGCAGCCCATGAGCGCTGCAGGTCTGTGTGAGTGGCAGCGGCGCTGGCCAATTGGGGCGGGTCTCGGCGCTAGGCGAGCAGCGGGGCAAGATGGCGGCGCCCGCGGCGGCCTCGGTGTACGAGCAAATGAAGGTATCGGGCGGGACCATCACACCCAGATAGGGGGCGTCGGGCCGGAACATTGTACCAGCGGGAGAGGGTCGGGCCGGGCCGGGCCATCGCACCTAAAGTGGGAGGGGGGCTGCCGGGTGGGACCATCGCACCGAGTGGGGGTGGGCCCCGGGTGGAACCATTGTACCCAGGGGGCGGGTGGGAACCATCGCACCTAACAGGGCCTCGTGGGCCGGGTGAGACCATTATGCCGAGGAGGGGTGTCGGTCAGGATCAGGGGACGGTGGAAGGACGGGACCATCGCGCCTAGTGGGGTTAGGGGTGCTGGGCGGGACCATCGCATGGGGTGGGGGGCGAGCCCTCTGACCCGCTGTGTCCCCCCAGGAGCTGCGCTGCCCCCTGCTGGACGGAGTTTTCCTGCCCGAGCCCGGGGCCGCCCTGCGGCTGCTCTGCGCCCCCTCGGCCCAGCGCCTGGAGCTGCTGGCCTGGCTCTGCGCCCGGTACCGCGGCGCCCCCTAGTGTCCCCCTGGACCCGCGTGTGGCCCCGCCCCCGGTCACCCCCCTTAGTGCCCCCCAGGGACCCCTGTATGGCCCCCCACAGCACCCCGGTCACCCCCCTTAGTGCCCCCCAGGGACCCCTGTATGGCCCCACGCTGCCCCCCAGTCCTCTCCCTATGTGGCCCTGCCCCCCAGTCACCCCCCTTAGTGCCACCCCGGTCATCCCTCCCAGGGACCCCTGTATGGCTCCCCACTGCCCCCCGGTCACCCCCCCGTATGCAGCCCCCTTAGCGCCACCTGTCATCCCACCATATGGCCCCGTGTGGCCCCACCCTCTGGTCACCCCTCCCAGGGACTCCTGTATGGCCCCGCACTGTGCCCCGGTCACCCCCCTTAGTGCCCCCCTGGGGCCCCATATGGTCCCATGCTGCCCCCCAGTCCTCCCCCTATGTGGCCCTGCCCCCCAGTCACCCCCCTAGTGCCCCCCTTGTCATCCCTCCCAGGGACGCCACCCCCCGGTCACCCCCCCATATGGCCCCATGCAGCCCCCTTAGTGCCCCCAGTCACCCCCCACCCCATATGGCCCTGTGCACTCCCCAGTCACCCCCCACCCCGTATAGCTCCGTGCAGCCCCTCTTAGGGCCCCAGGGTGAAGCAGGGGGTGAATTCCCCAGAGCTGTGCGCATCAGCCTGGCTCCTATGGTGATGCTTTCTCCCCCCAGAGCGAACCCCCCCCCTCCGAGAGCAATTTGCTACCCTCAAGGACTCGCAGACGGAGGAGAAAACTCAAGGTGTGTCCAGCTCAGTAGAGCAGATTTAGAGAGCCCCCAGAGCTGCCCACGTATGGGGGCTGACCCACTTCCAAGCCCCCGCAGGCCCCACCCCCCCTCCCAGAGCTAGGGAGAGAACCCAGGAGTCCTGGCTCCCAGCCCCCCCTGCTCTAACCCACCAGCCCCCACTCCCTTCCCAGAGCTGGAGAGAGAAGCCAGGCGTCCTAGCTCCCAGCCCCCCCTGCTCTGGATTTTACCACCGGCTCCCACCCCAGAGGCAGCCACCTCCCAGCGGCAGGGTTTGTGCAGTAACTAACTCTGTTCTCTCCTGACAGAAATGGCCAAACTGGGCTCCAACCTGCTGCTGTGTCGATCGGACGACCTGGATCTCATTAAGGTGTTGGAGTGCCCTAGGATAGCCCAGACTCCTGGGTTCTCTCCTAGCTCTGGGAGGGGAGTGGGGTCGGGTGGGTTAGAGCAGGGGGCTGGGAGCCAGGACGCCTGGGTTTTCTGCTGGCTCTGGGGGGGAGGAAGCTGCAGGGAGCATTCTCATCAGCGTCTCTCTCTCTCTGCAGGGGGAGGCCAGTGACGAGCGGCAGCTCCGGTTCATGGAGCAGCTGCTGGACGTGATCCGGTACCTGGACGCCATCACTGGGACGTGTTCCGGGGACTCAACCACCTCCAGGTCCAGGGCACCTGCGCACTGCTAGCTCTGGGGGGTATCTGGGGGGAGGACTCTCCTCTGCCAGGCAGTGCTGGGGGGAAGAGGGGGAGCAGTAGGGGGGTGCTCCAACCTACCAACCCGCACTCCCCTCCCAGAGCTGGGGAGAGAACCCAGGTGTCCTGGCTCTCAGCCCCCTCAGCCGGTGGCATTGGGTGGCTGGCTGACCCTGTCTGTCCTCGCAGCGCGGAAGAGTCTCTCCGGGGGGCCGCAAGGAAGAACGAGGAGTTCCTGCGCGAGGTCTTCTCCAGCCCCAGCCTACCGGCACTGCTGGCCCCCGCCCTGCCCTCCTGCACCGCCGACATCAAGCCCCTTCTGCTAGAGGAGCCGGCCCCACACGTGAGGTTTGTTGGGACAGTGCCCAGTGGGCCCAAGGTCCCCTTTGCAGCACAGACCCCGCCCCGATCCTGCCCCATGGAGATTTCCTCTCTGCTAACTCGGCCAGTTCCCCTCCCAGAGCCGGGGAGAGAACCCAGGAGTCCTGGCTCCCAGACCCCCCTGCTCTAACAACCAGACCCCGCTCCCTTCCCTGAGCCGGGGAGAGAACCCAGGCATCCGGGCTCCCTGTTGCTTGCTGTAACCACACCCCGTCTCTCCAAAGGACCCAGCTGTCTGTGAGATCCAGTGGGAAGACGCTGGCTGAGCTCTCCAGGACCTTGGAGGAGGCCAACGCCGCACTGGAGCGGCTGAGAGCAGAGGTGGGCTCGCTGGGGGGGCTCTGTGGCAGGGGGCTGGAGCTGAGGCTTCTGGGGGACTGTACATCTGGGAACAGAGTGAGATCCTTGTGCGCTCTGGGTAGGGCCTCAGAACGAGGACATCTGGGTTCTCTCCCAGCTCGGGGGCTGTTGGGTTACAGCTAGGGGGCTGGGAGCCAGGACTTCTGGGTTCTCTTCTGGGCGAGGGAGCCCTGGGGGGCATTGGACTGACCCGGTTCCCTACAGAGCTCCTCCCTGCGGGGGGGCGCGGAGCCCCTGAGCCCCGGCATGGCCCTGCAGACCCTGGCACTGGCAGCCTGCGACTCGCACCAGTTGATGGCGGCCTTCGGGCAGGTGTATGAGACGGAGCTGCGGGAACACTGTGGCCGTGGCCCCGCCCCAAGGCTCAGCCCCTGCGGGCCCCTGGCCCAGCACCTGCAGGGCACACTCACCCTCTGCACCCAGGTACGGACCTTTGTTTCAGCAATCTGGAGAGGGGAAGAGCTACAGGACAAGGGGCGTGGTCTCTGTGGGTCCCCCCAATGTGGGTGTGACAGCCCCCCACCGGTCAGCAAGGTCCTAGAAGCTCTGCCTCCCAGGGGTGGGGTCTTCTCAGAGACGCCGCCTCCAGGGCAGGGACCCAAACACCCTGGTTGGGGGAGGGACCCGGCGGGGGCGCTGCAAAGTCCCTGGGGTGGAAGGGGAGGGTCCATGGGGCGGGGGCCCTGAGGGCCAGGTTCTCACCCCCCAGTGCCTCCCCCAGGAGCTGCAGGCGCTGGCCCAGCTGAACGACACCTCGGAGCAGGTGGTGCAGACAGCGGAGTGGAGACGCAGCAAGGGCAGCAACCCCACAGCGACGCTGCGTAAGTACCCCCAGAGCAGGGATAGAACCCAGGCATCTGGGTGGGCTTGGGGGCTGGGGGCAGCTGGTGAACTGATGCGAATTGTTTCCATTCCAGCCGTGAAGATGGAGGAGCTGCGCCGGCGCTACCAGGCCTGCCTGGCTGCTGCTGGGGAGCTGCCGGGGTGACCCCAGGGCCAGGGGAGGGGAGAAGGGTTGGGGACTCCAGGGCCCTCATCTCACAAGGGAGCTGCTGACCCACTGTTCCTGGGATAATAAAAGATTTGTTAATTATTAATAACCCTAGTGCTAATGATCCGAGATTGGGCCCACTTGGACCCTGCCCCCACAAACTGAGATCAGCCCCCCCGACTGAGATTGGGGGCCCCCTCCCCACATGGACCCTCCCCCCTTCTGAGGTCAGGGTCCCTTCGCACCAGGCGCTGCATGGACCCTGTCCCCCTAACTGAGATTTGGGCCCCCCTGAGCATGGTTCCTGCCTCTCATCCAAGATCAGGGCCCCCCCCCCCGATTCAGACCCATGGGGCAAGATGCCCCTGCCCCCAAAGAACTCACAATCTGACAGACAGAGGCAGTTCCCCTTTCTCAGCCAGGGAAACTGAGGCAGGGCCCAGGGAGGAGGTGGCGGTAGCAGCACCGGGAGGGGAACCTGCAGCCCTGCTCCTGCCCCCACTCCCTACCTGTCATGTCTGCATCTGACCAGCAGGGGGAGCCAGAGACCACAGCCCCCTCCACCACCCCATAGGCACTAGGAGGCGCTGAGCTGCAGGGGGCTTGCCTAAGCAGCCGGACGCCTGGGTTCCCTCCCGGCTCCGGGAGGGGAGTGGGGGCTGGTGGTTAGAGTGGGGGGTGGGGGGGTGCTGGGAGCCAGGATGCCTGGGTTCTGCCCTGGCTCTGGGAGGGGGGGTGCTGGGAGCCAGGACGCCTGGGTTCTATTTCTGGCACTGGGAGGGAGCAAGGCTGGGGCAGTGGGACGCTGGCGGGGGCTAGAGTCTCTGCCCTATAAGGAAGTGGCTCCAGGCCTGGGGCCGTGTTTACACAGAGCCACCATGACTCAGCTCTGGGTTGAATTCCTCTGCCATGGGAGGGAAAGTGATGGGGGCTGGGCGGGACCACTGAGCCAGAACCCCACGGCGGGAAACTGAGGCACAGGAACCCCCCAGCCCTGACTCTCCCGCTCCCCTCCCAGAGCCTCCAGGAAAGAACCCAGGAGTCCTGGCTCCCACCCTTCCCCCACTTCCAGGCTCTCAGCAGCAAAGGGTTTGTGCCTCTAGCAGAGGGTGGGAGCTGCATTCACCCCCCTGGGCAGGGCTGGGGAGGTTTCCTGGGAGGAACCCACCCTGCCGGGTTTCTCACTTCCCCAGCGAGCCCAGGTCCCCACAGCGGACCCCTGAGTGTGAGAGCACAGACCCGGCAAAAGAACCCAGGAGTCCTGGCTCCCAGCCCCCACTGCTCTAACCACCAGGCCTCCTCACTCCCCTCCCAGAGCCAGGGGAGAACCGAGGCATCCAGGCTCTGGCCCGTTAACTCCAGTTCCCTGCCCTAGCTGATGTTTCTCCAGGATCCTTCCACCTCCTCTGGGGCTGGGATTCCTGAGGGGCTGAGGTAATGGGGCTGGATGGAGGGAATGTGGGGAGGGTTGGGGGGGCGGCAGCTCTCCCCCCCAGGCTCTCTGTGGCCATGTCTGGGATGGAGCCTCAGCTCCTGGGCTGGGACCTGGGCCTCATTGCGGGAGCCAGCGAGCCCCTGCTGTGGGGCTGGATCAGGGCCAGTGCCCCCTAGAGTGGACAGGTCCTGTACCCCATTCCCTGCCCCCCTGTAGGGCCGGATTGGGGCTGGTGCCCCCTTGCTGGGGCTTGAGCCAGGGCATGAAGGTGTTGGCTGTGGGGCCCATGTCCCGCTGCCCCCTGCCTTGTGTCGGGCGTGGCAGGGTCTGTTCATAGGCATGAACCTGACGGTTCATTTCTGTATTTTGATTTGGCGAGCGGGGGGGCCGGGTGCTTGCTGTGTTTGAGGTGGGCCCTGAGCTTGGGGAGGGGTCAGTGTCAGTGCGCTTGAGAGCCTCCCGGCACACACTGAGACACGGGCCCCCAAACTCGCCCTGCACCGCAGGTCCCTGTGTGACATGTGCTGGGGAACACGTGTGCACATGAACCAGGGTCATTTGCACCATACCCAAACACACACGCGTGTGCACACAGCACAGGGCTCAGCTCCTCCAGCAGGGGGCGCAGGGAGACACACATGGCAGCTCCCATCCCCTCCACCAGGGAGCGCTGCCCCACCTCTTGTACCCCTGGCCCCATGCTCCTGGTTACACAATCAGTCACACGCCCCTGCCTGCTCGCACAGGCCTGCCGACCCCCCGACCTCCACCCCTGCGTGGGGACCCACAGCCTGGCATGGGTATTGGTGCAAAGTGAATCGTCTGGCACTGGGGGGAAGGTGAAACGTATCCCCCCCCACGTCTCCTCCCAGGCCCCCGGAATCCCTTTTTTGCCTCTTTACTTCAACAGAAAACAAACAAACCCGCTGACTTCAGAGTCCTGGAATGAGCCATGCAGGGGTGTGAGGGAAGTGGGGTGTGTCCCTACCCTGCGCCCCCTGGAGGGGACATGCCCTGCCCTGTCTCTCTGGGGCTGTTTGGAGAAAAAAGCCCATCCCCCGGCTCAGCACAAAGACACGTGGCCGTGGGGCTCTGAGGAGACCCTACAATAACAGTCCTGCCAGCTGTGTGGTGCCCCCTCACTGTCCTGGGAGTTGGAGTCAGAGCCAGGCCATGGGGCCGGGTGCCTTCCCCCCACACCCCCGGTTGTATCTGGGGCCCGCAGGCATGACCCAGGCAATGCTTATCAACCACAGGCTGCTTCCCCCCCCGCTGCCTCATTTCCTGACACCCCCCCCACTGTAGTCCCTGCCCCCCACCCCTGTGCCAGCCCCCTCCCAACTGCAGTCCTGTACCCCGTAACAAGCCCCCCACCCCAGTCCCCCACCTAAATCCACTCTCCTGGGGGCCCCTCCCTGACCCCACACCTAGGGTCAGGCCCCGCCTCATCTAGCCATCTGGGGGTGGGGGTGACGCTGACTTGGCTGGGCCTAGGGGGAGCTGCCCTGGGGGTCACTGAGGGGAGTGACCCAGCAGCCCCCCCACCAGCGCCCCCTGGAGGGGAAAGGTCCCGTGTCCCACCCCATGGATGCAGCCAGCGCTGATCTCATCCGTGGGCGATGGAGGGGGCGGGACGGGATGGAGGGGGGAAAGGGCGGGATGGGGCTCGGAACTGGGGGGGGTCGGGACAGGGGATGGAGGGGGGAAGGGGCGGGATGGGGCTCGGAACTGGGGGGGGTCGGGACGCAGAGGGGGTGCCCGGGACGCGGGGGGGTCGGGGGACGGGACGGGACGCCGGGGGGCGGGTCTCTTCCTTCATCCCAGCCCGTTGACACCGACCCCCTCCCCGCCCCGGGTCTCGGCGCTTTTACCAATTAAGGCGTTTCGCCAGCCGCCCCCCCCCCGACCCCCCCGCGGCTCCTTCCCCGGCCGGGCGCGGCTCGTCCCAGATCTGCTCCGGCCACGGCCCGGACCGGCTCTGCGAGGTGAGCGGCCGCGGATGGGGGTGGGGGTAGGGAAGGGGGGCTCCGGGACAGGGGAGCAGGGAAGGGGCGCTCCGGGGAAGGCATGGGGGTAGGGAGGGGGGGCTCCGGGACAGGGGATGCGGGCAGGGGGAGCAGGGATGGGGACTCCGAAGAAGGGATGGGGGTAGGGAAGGGGGGGCTCCAGGGCAGGGGATTGGGGAGTAGGGAAGGGGGGGCTCCGGGGCAGGGAAGGGGGGCTCTGGGGCAGGAATAGAGTGCAGGACGGGTAGGAATGCTGCCCTGCTGGGACCCGGACGCGCGCCGGCTGAAGATAGGGGGCTACTGAGGGGGAGGACCTGGGGGGGCAGGAGAAGGGCCCAGAGTTGCTGCGCTGCTGGAGGGGGCCGTAGGGCTGGGGGGGCAGTGCCGGGTCAGGGTCCCTGGTGGGCTGTGGATGGGGGGGATCCCTGTGACTCTGAGGGGTTGTTCCAAGGGTCCCCCAGAATGGAAGGAGACACCCACAGTGGGGGGCCGGGCCAGGGATTCCAAAGACTGGGGGAACTTGCTAGGGGAGAGGGACACGTTGCGGAAGGGGGTCTGGGAACAGGAACCATCGTTGGGGGGCAGGGACCAGGGCCGGGGAGTTTCAGTGAGCAGCAGTGCGGCGGCTGTGCAGGGAGTTGGGGGGCAGAAAGACGGTGTCAGTGAGTGTTGGGGTGTTAGCATGGGGCTTCCCCAGGGTTAGGGCATGGGGGGGGTTGACCCAGGGACTGCCCGGTGCCAAGATGGAGCGAGCAGGGAGGGAGGGACAGACAGGTAGAGGGATGGACAGAAGGAGGGACAGACAGGTAGATGGACAGGTGGGGGGATGGACAGATGGACAGACAGAAGGAGGGTTGGACAGATGGACTGTGGGGGAATGGACAGACAGGAGGGTCAGACAGACGGATGGGTGGGGGTTGGATGGATAGATGGATGGACAGGTAGGGGGATAGACAGACAGAAGGATGGTTGGACAGACGGACAGGTGGGTAGATGGACGGACAGAGGGGTGGGTGGGTGGAGGATGAACAGGTGGGTAGATGGACGGACAGAGGGATGGGTGGGTGGGGGGATGGATGGACAGACAGACAGGTGGGTAGATGGATGGACAGAGGGATGGGTGGGTGGGGGGATGGATGGACAGACAGACAGGTGGGTAGATGGACGGACAGAGGGGTGGGTGGGTGTGGGGATGGATGGACAGACAGACAAATGGGTAGATGGACGGACAGAGGGATGGGTTGGTGGGGGGATGGATGGACAGACAGACAGGTGGGTAGATGGATGGACAGAGGGATGGGTGGGTGGGGGGATGGATGGACAGACAGACAGGTGGGTAGATAGACGGACAGAGGGATGGGTGGGTGGGGGATGGACAGGTGGGTAGATGGACGGACAGAGGGGTGGGTGGGGGGATGGATGGATGGACAGAGGGATGGGTAGATGGACGGACAGAGGGATGGGTGGGTGGGGGATGGACAGATGGGTAGATGGACGGACAGAGGGGTGGGTGGGTGGGGGATGGACAAGTGGGTAGATGGACGGACAGAGGGGTGGATGGGTGGGTGGGGGGATGGATGGATGGACAGAGGGATGGGTGGGTGGGGGATGAACGGACAGAGGGATGGATGGGTGGGGGGATGGATGGACAGACAGACAGATGGGTAGATGGACGGACAGAGGGATGGGTGGGTAGGTGGGGGGATGGATGGATGGACAGAGACAGGTGGGTAGATGGATGGACAGAGGGATGGGTGGGTGGGGGGATGGATGGACAGACAGACAGGTGGGTAGATGGACGGACAGAGGGATGGGTAGGTGTGGGGATGGATGGACAGACAGACAGATGGGTTGATGGACGGACAGAGGGATGGGGTGGGTGGGGGATGGACAGGTGGGTAGATGGACGGACAGAGGGGTGGATGGGTGGGTGGGGGATGGATGGACAGAGGGATGGGTGGGTGGGGGATGGACAGATGGGTAGATGGACGGACAGAGGGGTGGGTGGGTGGGGGGATGGATGGACAGACAGACAGATGGGTAGATGGACAGACAGAGGGATGGGTGGGTGGGGGATGGACAGGTAGGTAGATGGACGGACAGAGGGATGGGTTGGTAGGGGGATGGATGGACAGACAGATGGGTAGATGGATGGACAGAGGGATGGGTAGATGGACGGACAGATGGATGGGTGGGTGGGGGATGGACAGGTGGGTAGATGGACGGACGGAGGGATGGGTGGGTGGGGGATGGACAGGTGGGGGGATGGATGGACAGAGGGATGGGTGGGTGGGTGGGAGATGGAAAGGTGAGTAGATGGACGGACAGAGGGATGGGTTGGTGGGGGGATGGATGGACAGACAGACAGGTGGGGGGATGGACGGACAGAGGGATGGGTTGGTGGAGGGATGGATGGATAGACAGACAGGTGGGGGGATGGACGGACAGAGGGATGGGTTGGTGGAGGGATGGATGGATAGACAGACAGGTGGGGGGATGGACGGACAGAGGGATGGGTGGGTGGGGGATGGATGGACAGACAGACAGGTGGGTAGATGGATGGACGGAGGGATGGGTGGGCAGACAGATGGGTCAGGGGGTCAGTAACTCAGGCTGTTTGAAGCTGCAGCTGCTGCCTCAGGCCCCCGCTCGGCAGGTGGACTGAGGGGCTCAGCCCACATCAAACCCCTGGGCCTGCAGGGCTATCCAGCCACTTTTAACCCCACCTGGGGCATGGAAACCCCCCCACAACAGCTCAGGGAATCACCCACCCCTCCCCCGGACAGGACCCGCTGCCTGGCTGCTCCTCAGCCCCCAGTTCACCCCAAATATAAAACATACAGTGCAGGCCCCCCCAGCCCTGCCGGTGCCCCTCACTCCCGACCCGCAGCCCCCGCCAGCCCAGCGTGGGGCGGGGTGGGCACTTTTGTCTTGTTATTTAAAAATCCCAGGGACCCCGAACTCTCCAAATAAGGGGAAAATATGAAGCCAGGTCCCGGCGCTGGGAGGTCGCCTGCGATGGGCGGGGAGGGGGCGGCGCCTCCTAGTGGCGGAATCGCAGCGCTGCACGCCCATGAGTTGCGCTCAGCCACTCTGGACATTGCACAGAGGTTAACCCTTTCCTAGCTCCATAGAGAGCCCGGGGCCGGGCTGGCAGGGGCTGCGGGTCGGGAGTGAGGGGCACCGGCAGGGCTGGGGGGGCCAGGGCCGGGCTGGCGGGAGCTGCGGGTCGGGAGTGAGGGGCACCGGCAGGGCTGGGGGGGCCAGGGCCGGACTGGCGGGAGCTGCGGGTCGGGAGTGAGGGGCGCTGGCAGGGCTGGGGGGGTCAGTCTCATTGCCTCTTTCCATTTACTCGGCCTGTCCCTGCCCTTTTATGATGCCAGACCCTGAATCCCGTGGGGCCTGAGCTCTGAACTCAGCCACGCCCCAGCCCAGAGCGGTCAGGGCCTGGCGCCCCCTTTACAGCGTCCTCCCCCAGTTGGGGAGTCCAGCTGTCTGTCCCCCCCCCCCACGCCACGGCATAAGGGTCGGTGCCTGCAAGGTTAGCGGGGAGCCGAAGGTCCCATTAGATAAACTCATCAGAGCCCTGGGGCAGCCGCATGCGGAGATTCTCCGCAGCGCAGAGGCCAGGAACTTGGGTTTGCATCAAGCGGGAACGGGGAGTTCATATCTGCAGATGGATAGACGGGGTGCGGGGGGGCAGGTAGATAGAAGAGGTGCGAGGGGGCAGGCAGGGAGAGGGGGTGCGGGAGAGGTAGAGGGGGCGCAGGAGACAGGAAGATAGACAGAGGGGTGCTGGAGGGAGGCGGGTAGAAGCGGTGCGGGGGGCCGTTGGAGGCCGGACAGAGGCACGGAGGAGACGCTGCTCACAGGCACAATGTCTCAGCCATACGGATCCTGGCCACCAGGGGGCGCCCCGACCCGATTCTCCACCGTGACTCAGGGCGTGGTCGGGCGGGGCCCTGTAACAGCGCCCGGACCCCCCCGCCCAGCCGGTGCCCCCCACTCCCGACCCGCAGCCCCTGCCAGCCTGGCCCTGCCACCCCCCCCCACCAGTCCTGCTGGTGCCCCTCACTCCTGACCCGCAACCCCCGCCAGCCTGGCCCTGGGACCCCCCCACCAGTCCTGCCGGTGCCCCTCACTCCCGACCCGCAGCCCCTGCCAGCCTGGCCCTGCCACCCCCCCCACCAGTCCTGCCGGTGCCCCTCACTCCCGACCCGCAGCCCCCGCCAGCCTGGCCCTGGGACCCCCCCCACCAGTCCTGCCGGTGCCCCTCACTCCCGACCCGCAGCCCCTGCCAGCCTGGCCCTGCCACCCCCCCCACCAGTCCTGCCGGTGCCCCTCACTCCCGACCCGCAGCCCCTGCCAGCCTGGCCCTGCCACCCCCCCCCACCAGTCCTGCCGGTGCCCCTCACTCCCGACCCGCAGCCCCTGCTCGTCCAGCCCTGGACTCCTCCCAGCCCTACTGGTGCCTTCACTCTAGAGCAGCAGCCCTCTGGGCCGCTATGTTGCACAACCCATGGGGCGTGGGGGGCCGGGAGATGCCCTGCTGTGTCCGGAATCCTGGGTGGAGCCCTCCCTTTCCGAGCAGCCGTTGTGGTTGCTCCCCCCAAGCGGTATTGAGTCTCGGGTCAGGCGCATGCAGGGTTAACCGCCCAGACCAAGGCCCCATTTGCAGCCTGTGGGCCTCAGGAGGGCGCTGTCTGGTCGGTGCCCCAGATCTCAGTGCCCCCCAAGTTCTGCGGTGACTGGGGAACTGTCCCGCCCTCCCCCCAGCTGGGTTCTCCTACGGGAGCTTTCACAGAGTTCATTGGGGGGGTTACAGACTGGAGCAGGCCTGGAGTGAGGGGAGGTGACCTAGGCAATGGGGGGTGAGGGACAGGGACCCAGGCGATCGGGGCGGCCCCAGCCCAGGGGAGCCTTGGGGGCCGGGTTTGCCGCCAGCTCCCTTCCCAACGCAGGAATGCAGCGGGCTGGCGTGTGGGAGCTCGCCCGGCTCTGGCGCCTGGGGGAGCTGGGGGAGAAATTCCCCTCCCCCACTGCCGATCTCCTGGGTCCCAAGCACCCCTTCCCCTCCAGCGTGGGGTCCCGAGTCACTGGTGCCCCCCCCCCCCCCGCGGGGCTGTCACGGATGTGATCCTGTCAGTGCGTGGACGTGAGTCAACGTCTGTCTGGGCGCTGCGGCCCCACCCCGGGGAGGGGGGAATCCCGAGCCCCCCCCAGCGTGGCCCTGGTGGAGCCCGGTCTGTGCTGGGCCCCCCTTTCCCTGCGCCCCTGATCCCCGCTGCCCGGGGAGGCAAGCGCTTCCCCGCTCCCGGGAGGGGTCTCCGCGCCCCCACTCTCCCAGGGGAAGGGGGTCTCCGCGCCCCCTGCGCCCCGCTCCCGGGGGTCTCCGCGCGCCCTCTCCCGGCCGGGGCGGGGCGCCCCGCTAACGCCCCCGGCTCCTTACCAGATCTGCGCCTGCCCCGGGCCCCGCCCCGCCCTTATAATGAGCGGCTCCCAGGCGCGGCCACCCCTGGCCGGCGCGGCTCCGGGCGAGGCGGCGGCGGGCGAGATGCCGGCCACGGAGAAGGACCTGGCGGAGGACGCGCCCTGGAAGAAAATCCAGCAAAACACCTTCACCCGCTGGTGCAATGAGCACCTGAAATGCGTCCACAAGCGCATTGCCAACCTGCAGGCGGACCTGGCCGACGGGCTGCGGCTCATCGCGCTGCTCGAGGTGCTGAGCCAGAAGAAGCTGGGGCGCAAATACAACCAGCGCCCCACGTTCCGGCAGATGCAGCTGGAGAACGTGTCCGTGGCTCTGGAGTTCCTGGAGCGCGAGAACATCAAGCTGGTCTCCATCGGTGAGCCCCGGGGGGGCACTTTGGGGATGGGGCAGGGGGGTACCGGGGGCCCACTGGGGGAAAACGGGGGATATAGGAGGATCCCGAGGGGGCAGGGAGAGGTGGGGGTTATCTTTGGGGATGGGAGAGTCCCGGAGTGGTGAGGAGGGGACTATCTCCGAGGGGAGAGATGGGGGTTCCTTGGGGGAAGATGGGGTGAGGATAGGGATCCGCTGGAGAGGCGGCGGCGGGGGGTGTAATTGGGGGGCTGGGCCTCAGCCCCGTGGGGAGGATCTTGGTGACACCAGCAGAGTTCTGGGGGGATTGGAATGGGGTACCCGAAGTGGGGAGCCCTACATAGCTGGGGGATGTTACGCGCGGCTCCAGAGAGCGGCGGGTAGGGGGCGGGGAGTGTCTCGTTGGCCTCTACCCACGGCGCGACGGGAGTGGCGGGGGGGCTGGCCCCAATGCGGGGCGCTGCTGCAGGGGGGGCTTAGGGCCTGTTAGCTCTGCAGGCAAAGCGGCTGCTGGGGTGCTGGGTTCCCCCCCCCGGCCCTGGGATACTAGAGCCGCCTTTGCATGGGAGGCAGGGAGGGAGCCCTGGGTCTGTCGGGGGGCGAGCTGGGGGGTGGGGTGGGGAGCCCCCCACAGAGGCTGCTGCTGACTTAGGCTCCTAGCGATGGTGCGGACGGCGTGGGGGTATCTGGGGGCCCAGCAGGCTGGCTCCCTATGGGGCTGGGGGGAAGAGCAGGAAAAGGGAGCGAGTCCGTGGGACGCTTTCCCCCTCCTCACCATGTGATGGACCTTCTCCCCACGGAGCTCGGGGTTGGGGCTCTGAGGTGGGGCAGGAAGCAGTTGGGGGTGTAGATACATCCCCTGTGACCAGGGCGTGGGGCAGCCGCTTGGGCCTAAAGATATGCAACTGCCCCCCACCCCACCCCCCACATGGGCAAGACCAATTCGCTTCTCACTAGATGGTCCCAGCAGACTGGAGGGATTGGGGGCAGGGGGAGCCCAGGGCCGGGCTAGCAGGGGGCTGTGGGTTGGGGGTGAGGGGCACAGGCTGGGCTGTGGGCCTGGGGGGGAGGGGAGTCTCCCTTACGCAGCCTGTAACAAAGGCTGGGGGGCGGGTCTGTTTCTCATCACAGGAATGTGCTGTTCACCCCTGCCAGGCTGGGCTCGGCGGAAGGAAGGGGGCCTGGAGGACGTGGGGGGTGCCTCGTTGGGCCCCCTTCTCTGGGAGCTGTGGGCACCAAAAGACAGTTAGGGTCTGGGGAACACGGGGCCCCTTCCCAGAGCCCTTACGCTGGGGTATGGGCTGGGCCCAGCCAGGGGGGGGGCTGACTGGGAAAGCAGAGGAATTAAACCTTCCCCCAAGGTGCTGGCTATGTGGCGGGGGGGTGGTCTGTGCAGAAGGTGGGGCATGACTACCTACTGCGGGGGGGGTCCCTAGGAGTAAAATCCATCTGGACACTGTAGGGGACATCCATGGGGTGTCATCGGCCTCTAAAGGCCATTGAGGGGCACCGGCAGAACTGGGGGGAGCCCAGGGCTGGCCTAGCAGGGGCTGTGGGTCGGGAGTGAGGGGCACCAGCCGGTGGGTTAGCAGGGGGCACAGATTCTGGCTGGGGGTGGCTCTTTTGCCCTGGCGGGGATGGGGGAGGAGCTGCTGGTCAGAGGGGGGGATTTTCCCATATCAACCCTAGTGCCATGCCCAGGACTGTGGGGGTGCCCCATGATTTCTCCCCCAGCCCAGCTGGCCCTGTCCCCCCCACCACCCAAAAAAAAAACCCTTGTGGCTCGAAGCTGCATCCTCAGCAGAGAAAATATTGGGGGGAGGGACTAGATCAGAGGGGGGAGGGTTCCTTTCTGGGATGTGTTCTGGCCCCCCCCCCAATAAACCCAAGAGTGAGTCACTGACCAGAGACACAGCCCTGGGGCTGGCATGAAATGGCAAGGATGGGACCCCTTCCCCCCCCCCCGGCACTGGTTCAGGGCTGGGGGGGAGGGCTGGGCTAGCAGGGGCTGTGGTTCGGGAGTGAGGGGCACTGGTAGGGGCTGTGGGTTGGGAGTGAGGGGCACTGGCAGGGCTGGGGGGACCCAGGGCCGGGCTGGCAGGGGCTGCGGGTCGGGAGTGAGGGGCACTGGCGGGGGCTGTGGGTTGGGAGTGAGGGGCACTGGCAGGGTTGGGGGGGCCCAGGGCCGGGCTGGCAGGGGCTGTGGGTCGGGAGTGAGGGGCACTGGCGGAGCTGCGGGTCGGGAATGACGGGCACTGTTCCTGCTTGGAGTAGGAGTAACTGTCCCAGCCTGGGAACTCCCTGCTCTCATTCAGGGCCTGGGCTGGTGGGGGGGGGGGCAGGATGTTGGGGGTGGGGCCTGGGAGTGTCCCCTCCCCCTGGCACTGGGGGGCTGCAGGATCCTGGCGGCCGCTCCATATAAGGCTAAAAAATGTTGGAGCATCGGGCGGAGCCTCTGGGAATGGGGGGAGGGGCGGGTCATCCCCTAAAATGGGGGGGGAGATTCCGGCAGGATCCCCTCCCCCCATGCGCTGGGCCTGGAAGGGCTGGGACACCCCAGGGCTGAGCACAGAATCCCCCATGTGCTGGGGGACAGGGATGCCCCATCACCCCTTGGTGCTGGGGTACCCCTGCACTGCAATCTGGGGGCTCTGCACCTCCAGGGCACATGCCTGGTGAACAGGGGGGTCACCCATGGTATGGAGATGGGTGGAGGGCCCCCTGTCCATCCCCCCCCAGGGAACAGGCACGGCCAACTTGGGGGTGTTGAGGGGTGTGACTGTTCCTCTGTGCAGTGCTGTGCTCAGGGGGTTACAAGGGACTGGGAGCCCGGATGCCTGGGTTCTGGGGGGGATGGACAGGGGGCCATCTGCCCGTCTCTATACCATGGCCTGGGACCTTGGTTGGCATGTGGAGAGGGGGCGGTGCCAGTGCCCCTTGCTCCCAAACCACAGCCCCTGCTCTTGGGCCCTGGCTCCTGTCCCCAGAGTGAGTCAGGCAGGGCTCTGTCTGTCTCTGTGGGCTCAGCCCCCCCATTCCCCTCCCCCTCAATCTGGGCCCCTCGCCAGCCCAGCCACAGGGTGGGGGAGGAGTCTGGGATGAATGGAGTGGGGGCAGCCTGGGAAAGAGTCTTCCTCTGGGGCTGGGGAGGATCCTCTGATGGAAGGGGTCATGCCTGGAATTCTGGTGTCCCTCACTCCCGACCCGCAGCCCCTGCCAGCCCAGCCCCAGGCTTCTCCCAGCCCTGCTGGTGCCCCTCACTCCCGAGCTGCAGCCCCCTGGAAGAAAACAGTTGTGGTTTTTCCTGGGTACCAGGGCGGAGGGCTTGGGGAGGCATTGCTCGGTGCAGGGGGACTTTAGGGGTGGGGTATGGGTGGCAAGAGGGAGCTAGGGTGGGGGTGGGGTGCCACTGGTGCCCAGCCCCCTGTGCTGACCCCCATCTACCCGCAGACAGCAAGGCCATCGTGGACGGGAACCTGAAGCTGATCCTGGGCCTGATCTGGACGCTGATCCTGCACTACTCCATCTCCATGCCCATGTGGGACGAGGAGGACGATGAGGAGACCAAGAAGCAGACGCCGAAGCAGCGGCTGCTGGGCTGGATCCAGAACAAGCTGCCCGAGCTGCCCATCACCAACTTCAGCAAGGACTGGCAGAGTGGGCGGGCGCTGGGGGCGCTGGTGGACAGCTGTGCCCCGGGTGAGGGGCTCTGAGCCCTGGAGGGGGGGACGAGGATGCGGCACCCGGGGGGGGGGTGCGGAAGAGGCTGCTGGTTCCGGCTCAAGGGCATTGTGGCAGATGGCGTCTGGCCATCGGGGGGGCTCATGGGGGCAGGGAAGGGAGATTGAGGGAGCTCAGGAAGTCGGGGAACCCAGCTGCCCTAGCTGTGCCCCTGCCATGGCCGCAGGGCAGCTGGAGGCCCCTTGGGGGTGGAGGGCCCTTGATGGGGGATGGGGGGACTCAGAGTGCCACTAACTCCCTTGCTCCCCCAGGTCTCTGCCCTGACTGGGACTCGTGGGATGCCAGCAAACCTGTCAGCAACGCCCGAGAGGCCATGCAGCAGGCAGACGACTGGCTGGGCGTCCCCCAGGTGCGGGGAGGGGGCTGGGGGGCACCTGCAGGGAGGGGCTGGGCATCCCCCAGGTGCAGGCTGGGGGTCCCCGGGGGGCCCATGTCCTGGGGATATGGGGGGGCTGGAGGTCCCCAGGGGGCCCATGTCCTGGGGATATGGGGGGACTGGGGGCCCCCAGGTGCGGGGCTGGTGCTGCCCTGAGGAACTAGGGAGGGCGCAGGTGTCTGAGGGCCTGCTGGGGGTGCAGTGTCCTCGGGAAGGGGGGGTACCCTGGGTGTCTGGAGGGGGAGGTGCAGTGTTCAGGGTATGTGGGAGGGGCTGGGGGTACCTTGGAGGGCTGGAGAGGACATGGGGAGGCCACAGGGCCATGGTGGCGGGTCTGACCCCTTCCTCCCGTCCCCACGGCAGGTCATCACCCCGGAGGAGATCGTGGACCCCAATGTGGACGAGCACTCGGTCATGACCTACCTGTCCCAGTTCCCCAAGGCCAAGCTCAAGCCGGGTGCCCCCCTGCGCCCCAAGCTGAACCCCAAGAAGGCACGAGCCTATGGCCCTGGTGAGTCCTAGGGGCTAGCCCAGACTGGGGGGGCAGCTCCCCCATGGGCCAGCCTCTCCCTTTGCCCCCCTCTGTGCTGACCCCTCCCTGCTCTTTCTGCTCCCGGGGCAGAGACTCATTTGGGGGCCTCCAGCCCCCTGTCCCGCCTCACCCCATGGGGCAGGATCCCCCCCATGGCTATATCACCATTGCCCCGGGGTGCCCCATGGAAGCCTCTCCGCCCCCGCCTGGGCTGACTCCGCCCCCGCCTGGGCTGACTCCGCCCCCGCCTGGGCTGACTCCGCCCCCGCCTGGGCTGACTCCGCCCCCGCCTGGGCTGACTCCGCCCCCGCCTGGGCTGACTCCGCCCCCAGGTATTGAGCCCACAGGGAACATGGTGAAGAGAAAGGCTGAGTTCACCGTGGAGACCATCAGTGCCGGCCAGGGCGATGTCCTGGTCTACGTGGAGGACCCAGCTGGGCACAGAGAAGAGGTGGGAGCCCAGGGCCGGGCTAGCAGGGGCCGCGGGTCGGGAGTGAGGGGCACCGGCAGGGCTGGGGGGGCAGGGCCGGGCTAGCAGGGGCCGCGGGTCGGGAGTGAGGGGCACCGGCAGGGCTGGGGGGGCAGGGCCGGGCTAGCAGGGGCCGCGGGTCGGGAGTGAGGGGCACCGGCAGGGCTGGGGGGGCAGGGCCGGGCTAGCAGGGGCCGCGGGTCGGGGATGAGGGGCACCGGCAGGGCTGGGGGGGCAGGGCCAGGCTAGCAGGGGCTGCGGGTCGGGAATGAGGGGCGCTGGTGGGGGGCTCCGGGTCTAATGCCGTTTCTCCCAATAGGCCAAGGTCGTCGCTAACAACGACAAGAACCGAACTTTCTCCGTCTCATATGTTCCCAAAGTGACGGGGGTCCACAAGGTGAGAATCCCTTGGCTCCTGCCCCGCGAGTCTAACCACCGGCCCTCACGCCGTCCCGGTCCTGGGGAGCGAACCCAGGAGTCCTGGCTCCCAGCCCCCATCCCGGCTCTGACCACCAGCCCCCGGTGTCTGGCTCCCGCTGTAACCCCTCTGCCCCCAGGTGACGGTGCTGTTCGCCGGGCAGCACATTGCCAAGAGCCCGTTCGAGGTGACGGTGGGGAAATCGCTGGGCGACGCCGGGCGGGTGATGGCCCAGGGGCCCGGCCTGGAGCCCACTGGCAACATCGCCAACAAGATCACCTCCTTCGAGGTCTTCACGGCCGGTGAGCGAGTGGGAGGCTGGGCCGGGAGGGCCCGAGGGGGGCCGGGCCGGGGCTGACCCTTCCCTCCCCCAGCCAGGCAAGGTGGAAGTGAGGGAGAACTGGGGGTGCCCTGTGAGGGGGGACTGGGCCAGGGCTGACCCCCACCCCAGTCACGGGGGCTGCCCTGTGGGGTGGGGGGACTGGGCCAGGGCTGACCCCTCCCTCCCCCAGGCGTGGGGGTGGGCAAAGTGGAGGGGAGGGGGGGCTGGGGCAGCCCTGGGGGCGGGGGGGACCGGGGTGGGGCTGACCCCTCCCTCCCCCAGGTGCAGGGGCAGGCGAGGTGGGGCTGGGGGGGCCCTGTGTGGGGCTCGGCCGGGGCTGACCCCTCCCTCCCCCAGGCGCGGGGGCTGGCGAGGTGGAGGTGACGGTGGTGGACCCCATCGGGCGCAAGGGCACAGTGGAGCAGCAGCTGGAGGACAAGGGCGACAGCACCTACCGGTGCACCTACCGCCCAGGCGCCGAGGGCACCTACACCGTCCACGTGACCTTCGGGGGCACGCCCATACCCCGCAGCCCCTACACTGTTGCTGTGGGGCAGGGTGAGCACTGGGGGCTGGGGCAGGGCGGGTCTCCCACAATGCCTCATGTCCGGGGGGGTGTCTCTGCTGTCTGTCTGTCTCTCTGCCCCCAGCACAGGGCATCTCGGGGATACGCTCGCTCTGCCCTGAGGATATGGGGGTTCTCTCTCTCTTTGCCCCCCTCGGTAACCTCCCTCTCTCTCCTCTCTCTGCTGTGCTCCCAGCTGTCCTAGCTCTCTCTCTGTCTGTCTGTCTCTCGACGAGCCGCCGTCCCGGATCCTTGGCTGGTGCCCCTCACCCTGGCGCCAGGCCGGCCCGGGGCTAATGGTACTGTGTGATCTATGGGGCAGGATGGGGGGTGTGGGCGGGTGCCCCTGGGAGGGGGGCTGGGGCCCAGAGAGCCTACATTTTTGGCGGGTGGTGGCCCTGGATGCCTGGGTCCCCTTTCTCTCTGCCTAGCAAATAACCCCAGTGCCTGCAGGGGTGGGGGGAAACCTGGACGCCTGGGTCCTCTCTTTCTCTCTCTTTTTTTTTTTTTCCCCCTGCTGTGCGTCACTGCGGAGCGGGAGCCCTAGACGCCTGGGTTCCTCCCTCACTTGAGACTGTAACCCCAGTTCCTGGTGGGAGTGGAGGGCACCTAGCTGCCTGGGTCCCTCTCACAATCTGTCTCCCCTTCCCCCGCAGCTTGTAGCCCCAGTGCCTGCCGGGCCACGGGGCGGGGGCTGCAGCCCAAGGGACTCCGGGTGAAGGAGCCGGCGGATTTCAAGGTCTACACAAAAGGAGCTGGCAGCGGAGAGCTGAAGGTCACGGTCAAGGGTCCAAGTGAGTGACATCCCCAGCCAGGAGTGGCTGGGGGATGCAGGAAGCAATGGGGGGGGGGCTGCCCCCACACTCACCCTGTCTCCCTGCAGAGGGGCCAGAGAGCATGAAACAGAAGGATCTGGGGGGGGCCTGTGGCGGGAGGGGCTGCCCCATGGAGGATGGTGGTGGGGTTGTGGGGGGGCTGCCCCCACTGACCCTGTCTCCCCACAGAGGGGCCGGAGAGTGTGAAGCAGAAGGATCTGGGCGACGGGGTTTTTGCCTTCGAGTATTTCCCCACCCTGCCTGGGAACTACACAGTCACCATCACCTGGGGGGGGCAGCAGGTGCCACGCAGGTGAGCGCTCCATGGGCTGCTGGGGGGGGCAGGCTTAGGGGGTACAGTGGGCCGGGTACCTATGCATGGGGCCTGGTGATGCTGGGATGGCTGGGATTGGGATGCCCCGGACCACGCTGAGGGGGCTGGGTGGGGACCCGGGTGATGCCCCCATGTGGGCTGGGGTGGGTGGGTGTGTGTGTGTGTGTGTGTGTGTGTGTGTGTGCAGTGCCTGGTGCATGCAATCCCCTTGGGGGGAGGAACGCATGGGGGGGCATGGTGCCCATGGGGACCCCATTGTGACCAGCCCTGCCTTCCCCACCCCCGCCAGCCCATTTGAGGTGAAGGTCAGCCCTGAGTGCGGTAGCCAGAAGGTCCGGGCCTGGGGGCCGGGGCTGGAGGGTGGCGTGGTCGGCAAGTCGGCTGACTTCGTGGTGGAGGCCATCGGGGACGACGTGGGCACACTGGGTGAGCGGGGAGCTGGGGGAGTGGGGATCTGGGTGAGTTGGATTCCCCAATCTTGGTCCCACCCGGGAAGTTGGGGGGGGGGGGGGGATCTGGGAAATGCTGGGCAGTCATCGGGGGAGGCTGCGAGGGGTCTCCAGTCTTAGTCGGGGGGGGGGGCTGGTTGCTCACAGCAGAGTCCCTGGATCTCAATCAGGATGGCAGGGGTTTGGGTGGGGCTGCAAAGTAGGGGGGTCTTGTGGGGGTAGGGCTGGGCATTCATTGGTACTCCACCCCCATGGAGGTGTGGGGGGGCTAGGTGGTGGAGGGGCTGGTCTCCCCCTTGGAGTGCAGAGCTGGGGGCCCCAGTGTGGGGGCCAGTGGAGGGGCTGGCAGCTCTGGTCTCAACCCTCTGTGCTCCCCCCCGCAGGGTTCTCAGTGGAGGGCCCGTCCCAGGCCAGGATCGAGTGCGACGACCGGGGCGACGGCTCGTGTGACGTGCGCTACTGGCCCCAGGAGCCGGGGGACTACGCTGTGCACGTTCTGTGCAATGGGGATGACATTCGCCACAGCCCCTTCATGGCCGAGATCCGCCCCGCCCCTCGCGACCTGCACCCCGAGAAGGTACCACCTGGTGGGGGTGGGCGCCCAGCTCAGGGAGGGAAGCGGGGGCTGCTGGGTTCAAGCAGGTGGGGCTGGGAGCCAGGACTCCTGGGTTCTCTCCCTAGCTCTGGGAGGGGAGCGGGGTCTAGTGCTGAGACTGGTGCTGATATGAAGGCAGGGTCCCCTCTCACCCACGGCCCCCCACAGGTGAAAGCCCATGGGCCTGGGCTGGAGAAAACGGGCGTCGCCATCAACAAACCGGCCGAGTTCATGGTGGACGCCAAGAACGGCGGGAAGGCCCCTCTCAAGGTCCAGGTGCAGGTGAGGGGGGGGCGTGCCTGGTGGGGGTGGCCTGGGGTTGGGATGGGGTGGGGCAAGTCAGTGTGGCTGCGTGCAGATGGGGTGACTGGGCGCATCCTAGCGGAGGTGCCAAGTGGGGAACTGGGGGCTTGACCCCACTTTGCCCCCAAGATGCAGAGTGCACCCAAGGGTGGGAGGCTGGGGGCCAGCTGGCGGCTGACCTGCTCTGCCCCCCCCAGGGAGGAGGAGGAGGAAGGGGGGGCTGGGGAGGGCTGGCTGGCGGCTGACCCGCTCTGCCCCCCCCGGGGAGGAGGAGGCGGAAGGGGGGGCTGGCTGGCGGCTGACCCGCTCTGCCCCCCCCCGGGGAGGAGGAGGCGGAAGGGGGGGCCGGCTGGCGGCTGACCCGCTCTGCCCCCCCCGGGGAGGAGGAGGCGGAAGGGGGGGCCGGCTGGCGGCTGACCCGCTCTGCCCCCCCCGGGGAGGAGGAGGCGGAAGGGGGGGCCGGCTGGCGGCTGACCTGCTCTGCCCCCAGGATGCAGGGGGCACCCCGGTGGACGTGGCGGTGAAGGACAATGGCAACGGCACCTACAGCTGCTCCTACGTGCCCAAGAAGCCGGTGAAGCACACGGCCATGGTGTCCTGGGGGGGCGTCAACATCCCCAACAGCCCCTACCGCGTGAGTGCCCGTGGGGGGGCCCCTCTGGGAGTTGGGGGCGGAAGGGCGGGTCCCATGCGGTGCCGGGGGGGCCGGCAGCCGGGCAGAGGGGGTGTGTGGGCCCCATGCTGGGCCCGGGCTGGGGCTAGGGGGGGCCGGCAGCCAGGTGGGAGAGGGATGCGGGGGGGGGTTGCCCATAGCAGTAGCTTGGGCCTAGTGATCCCAGGCCAGGCCTTGACTATACAGGGATTTTCTCCCATAATGCAGTGGGCTAGGGGGGAAACGGGGGGGTGGGTCCCAGGAGCACGTGTCCCACGATGCACTGGGCTGGGGGGGACTTAGCCATGGTAACGGGTTGGGCCTGGCGATCCCAGGCCTTGGTGGGCAGGGAGCCTCCGGGCCGTACTGCGCCGGAGGCTGGGGCCCAGTCAGCCCGGCCAGGCCTGCCGTGGGGGGGACACGCTGAAATAGGCCCCCACTGCGTCTGCCTCCCACTGCATGAGACCCTGGAACAGCCCGGACACCTGGGTTCTCCCCTGCCTCAGGGAGGGGAGTGGGGTGGGGTCTGGTGGTCAGAGCAGGGGGGCTGGGAGCCAGGACGCCTGGGTTCTCCCCAGCTGTGGGGGGAGGGCAGTTTGTGTATCATGGCAGCAATAGGCATTATAATGCCAAGCACCCCCCACCCCAGACCCTGTAGCTGGGGCCTCCTGTGGTCCCTTCTCTGTCGGGGGTGCTGACCGCAGGTGAAGAGCTCGAGGGGGAGCGGGGACACCCCGTCTGACCTGTCCCTTCCCCCCAGGTGAACGTGGGGGCCGGCAGCCACCCCCACAAGGTGAAGGTGTACGGCCCCGGTGTGGCCAAGACTGGGCTCAAGGCCCACGAACCCACCTACTTCACCGTGGACTGTGCTGATGCTGGGCAGGGTGAGTCCCAGGGGGGCTCTGGTGGGGGCTGGGGGCAGGTCGGGGGGGGTTCTGGTGGGGTGGGTGGGGGCTGGAAGGGATCAGGGGGCGTGGGAGGTTGGGGACAGGCTGGGGTGTGGGAGCCAGGGGGCTCTGAGTCTCCCCGCACCCACCACCTGGGGAGTTATGGGGGGTGGGTTTGTGATTTGAGGGTGACCCAGGCGTGGCAGAGGTCAGTGGGGTGCACAGCAGGGGGAGCTGATGGCTCTACCGGATCTCCCCCGCAGGTGACGTGAGCATTGGGATCAAGTGCGCCCCAGGCGTGGTGGGGCCAGCTGAGGCTGACATCGACTTTGATATCATCCGCAACGACAACGACACGTTCACTGTGCGCTACACGCCCCGCGGGCCTGGCACCTACACCATCATGGTGCTCTTTGCCGACCAGGTCAGCGGGGGGGGGGACGTCGCAGGGTCCCCAGGCCATGCTCTGACCTGCTCCCCACGAAGCCAGGCAGGACTCTGGGGGAGTCTCCTCTCTGGGAGCAGCCTGTCTGCAGGGCAAACTGCTCACCCGGCTTCCACCATCCTGGGTCTGAACCCGGAGCATTCAGCCTCCCCTGCCCAACCGTGCGCTTCTGGCAGCGAGTCTGCCAGGGCAGGGTCCTGGGGGCGCCAGACGGCCCTGCCCCCCCAGACGTGACTCTCAGGCAGCATGTAGAATAGAACGGTGTGTTCGTCGACAGGAACACGGCGTAGAACAGAGTTTGGTAGCACAGAAATCAGTGACTTTCAGCCAAGCCCATCTTGGGGAGTCCCGGGCCAGATGGCCTGGACTCCCCCTCTTCCAGTCCCCCAAGCAGACTACCATCTTCCAGCGACCTCACCTCCGACACACCCATGGCTCCTCCTTCTCTTTGTCCTGCTTGGTCTCTCACCCCTCCTGGGTCTCTGGTTACATACCTGCAGCCTCACCTGTACCCAATTCCCACCACCAAAGCACTGGTGCAGTACATGGGGAAACTGAGGTACACCCAGTATTAGTATAGGACAGTAAGACTCTCACATGCAACATAACCTGATGAATAAAACCCCACTTTGTCACACTCTGCTCTGGGGTTGTTGGGGGCTTCCCACTTACTGGGGTTGGAGGGGCCTTGGAGGCAGTGAGGGGACTCATTGCAGAGGGGAGCTGCCCTGCTCAGGGTGGCAGAGGGGTGTGAGGCGGGGCACACAGCTTCACAGTCCTCTGACTCCCTGCTACCTCCTTAGGCCACCCCCACCAGCCCCATCCGCATCAAGGTGGACCCATCCCATGACGCCAGCAAGGTCAAGGCCGAAGGGCCTGGGCTGAACCGGACTGGTGAGATTGGGGGGAAGGGGGCTGGTCTGGGCAACGGAGGAAATTCTGTCTTGGTGTGGGGGATGGAGGGGGAATGGGGGGGTGTAGGCAGCAGAGGGGGAATGGGGGGGTGTAGGCAGCAGAGGGGGAATGGGGGGGTGCAGGCAGCAGAGGGGGAATACATCCACTGACCCTCATGGGCTCCCCCCTCAGCAGGTGTGGAACTGGGCAAGCCTACTCACTTCACGGTGAACGCCAAGGCCGGGGGCCGGGCGCCCCTGGACGTGCAGTTCACCGGCCCAGCCAAGGGCGAGGCGGTGCGGGACTCAGAGGTGATCGACAACCACGATGGGACCCACATGGTGAAATACACCCCTGTGCAGCAGGTATGAGGGGAGGCCCCGACTCCATCCCCCCGAGCTGGCAGGGCATGGGTCTTTGGGGGCCCCCTCTCCCCAGGGCTGGGGTGGTTTTCCCCTTGCAGGGTGTCCCAGCCTTGGGCGCTCTCAGATCTGTGTGGCCCTTGGGAGGAGCCCCCTCCGGTGTGACAGCCCTTCTCTGGATTTGCTCTCCCAGGGTGGTTAAAGTCTGGGCCCCACAGGTGCAGTCCCAGGTGCCAATCTGAGCCTCCAGCAGCCTGGCTCTGCCATGGGCCCCCTCAGGGAGTCCCCTTGCTCTGGTCTCTGCTCCCTCTGGGGGTGAGGACCCCGATGTGTGCCCTCTTCCTGACCTCTAGCCTGCAAGGGGACTTTCAGCCAATGTAACACAAAGGGTTGCCCCAGCCATCAGTGGCCAGGCTACAGAGTGACCGGCCACTGTCTGTGCCTGTCGCAGTCATACCTGCCCTCTAGGGGTTGTTGTGACAGTCACACACCTTCATCCCACCACTGAGAGACTTGATTGAGAGTAGCAGCCAACACACAGGGAAACTGAGGCACCCACATGGTGTTCAGAGAAAACTACAGGAACCTTCCCGCTTCGTCACACAGGGTAACCTGGGTGTGGCTGTGACCTATGGTGGAGACCACATCCCCAAAAGCCCCTTCAGCGTGGGCGTGGCCCCCAGCCTGGACCTCAGCAAGATCAAGATCACCGGCCTAGCTGACAGTGCGTACCCGGGCAGGGAGGGCTGGGCCGCCTGACCCAGCTAAGGGGACAAACACAGTGCTTGGGGGCCAGAGGGGGAAGCTGGGGGTTGAGCCTGCCCCATGCCAGGCTGCAGCTAAGAGGGCGAGTGTGGCGCTGGGGGACCTGGGAAAACCTGGCTCCTCTACGGAGCGGCAACATCTGACAGCAGGCAGGGTGGGGGTCCCCGGTGGAGCAGATGGGGCCTGGCCATGGGGAGGGGCCCAGCAGGCTGGAGACATGCCCAGCCCCGGGCTCACAGCTCTCCCTCTCTGTGCAGAAGTTGAGGCGGGCAAGGACCAGGAGTTCACAGTCAAGTCCAAGGGGGCTGGCGGGCAGGGCAAGGTGGCCACCAAGATCACAGGGCCGGCAGGCAAGTCGGTGCCCTGCAAAGTGGAGCCGGGTCTGAGCCCCGACAACAACGTGGTGAAATTCATCCCCCGCGAGGAGGGGCCCTATGAGGTGCAGGTGACCTATGATGGAGCCCCCGTGCCCGGCAGTCCCTTTCCCGTGGAGGCCGTGCCCCCCACCAACCCCTCCAAGGTAGGTGTCCCCCGCTGCCCTCCCCTGCTCTCCCATGAACAGCCCTGCTGGGGTACCTAGGAGCCAGGGGGAGGGACACCCCATGCCCATTGGCTGGGGGACTAGTCCTACCCTGTCCATAGGTGTAGGCTCGGGGGAGGTGGGTGGGGGTCTGTGCTGGGCAGACAGTTACTTGGCAAGATGGGCATGGGGCAGGGCCTTGGCAAGGCGGGTGGGGGATACCCGGCGAGGGGCTGGGCCTTGGCGAGGTGGGCGGGGGGGCAGTGCTGTGGTGGACGGGCACCCAGCCAGCTCAGGGCCCCTCACTCTCCCCTCTCCCCACAGGTGAAGGCCTATGGGCCAGGGCTGCAGGGTGGACAGGCTGGCTTGCCTGCCCCATTCACCATTGACACGAAGGGGGCCGGCACAGGGGGCCTGGGGCTGACAGTGGAGGGTCCCTGTGAGGCCAAGATCGAGTGCCTGGACAATGGAGATGGCACCTGCTCAGTCTCCTACCTGCCGACGGAGCCTGGTGACTACAACATCAACATCCTGTTTGCGGGCACCCACGTGCCTGGCTCGCCCTTCCGGGCAGCTGTCCAGCCCCGCTTTGACCCCTCCAAGGTGACCTGCTCAGGGCCAGGATTGGAGCGGGCCACAGCTGGCCAGACGGGCCAGTTCCATGTAGACTGCTCGCGGGCTGGCAGCGCCGAGCTCACCATCGAGATCATCTCGGAGGGCGGAGCACAAGCTGAGGTGCGGGTACAGGACAACGGCAATGGGACGTACACCATCGCCTACACCCCGCTCTGCTCCGGCACCTACACCATCACCATCAAGTACGGTGGGCAGCCTGTACCACACTTCCCCAGCAAGCTGCAAGTGGAGCCGGCCCTCGACACCTCTGGGGTCAAGGTCTACGGGCCTGGCGTGGAGGGCGAAGGTCAGCAGTGGGATGGGGACAGGGAGGTGCAGGAGGATGGGGGGTGCAGGGGACAGGCCTGCCATGGAGGGTGAAGGTCAGTGGGGTTGGGGGGTGCTGTGGGGGTAGCAAACGGGTACAAGGCTGGGATGGGGGGTGATGGTCTGACAGGCACAAGGAGGCAAAGATCAGCTGATGGGCAGGGGTCTGCAGGGACAAACACCTGGGGTTGGGAGTGATGGGAGGTGGAAAGTCTGTGGGCCAGGCATGGGGAAGCAAGGGGCCTGGTGGAGTGGGGTGCAGGGTTAATTCCTGGGGGGCGGCTGCAGTGCACGGCTGGGGGGGGGCCCTGCGCCTTGGCCTGACCCGTCCCCCTGGTGCAGGCGTATTCCGGGAGGCCACAACAGAGTTCAGTGTTGACGCCCGGGCACTGGGCACGGCCGGTGGGCCCCACGTGAAGACCCGGGTGTCCAACCCCTCGGGGAACCTGACCGAGGCCTTTGTGCAGGATCGCGGCGATGGCACTTACCATGTGGAGTACACCCCCTACGAGGAGGGTGAGCTGGGGGGACCGGAGCGTGGGGGGGAGGGGAAACGGGGATGGGACAGAGCCCAGCCCCCCTGACCTCCCTCTCCCCCTCCCCCCTGGCAGGTGTCCACTCAGTCGACGTGACCTACAACGGGAGCCCTGTGCCCAACAGCCCTTTCCGGGTGCCGGTCACAGAGGGCTGTGACCCCACCCGGGTCCGGGTGCACGGGCCGGGCCTGCAGAGCGGCACCACCAACCAGCCCAATCGCTTTACCGTGGAAACCAGGTGAGGGGCTGGCGGGGGGGGGGGTGTCCGTTGGCACCTTTCTGGGGTCCTGGCTCCGGTTCTCTGTCCTTAGTGGCTGAGCCCCATTGTGCTTCTCTCTCATCCGTATCGTCTCCCCCCCCCCCCCCAGGGGTGCTGGCACCGGGGGCCTGGGCCTGGCTGTGGAGGGCCCCTCCGAAGCCAAGATGTCCTGCACAGATAACAAGGACGGCAGCTGCTCGGTGGAATACGTCCCCTACGAACCCGGCACTTACAGCCTGAACGTCACCTACGGCGGGCACCAGGTGCCAGGTATGGGGGCAGGGCTGGGGGCAGGGTGTGGGACTGGGCAGGGGGTGCCAGCTAAAGGGGCTGGGCTGTGGGACACCAAGGGCTGGGTACATGGGCGAAGCTCCTTCTGGCCTGCAGAGGCTGTGGGGCCTGGCCTGTGGAGGGTCCGGGTGAGGGGGTAGGGCCTGGGCTGTGGGTGCCCTGCGGGCAGGTGACGTGGGGCTGGGGATGCCCCAGGGGCAGCAGTTGGGGGGGGCAGGGCTGGGGGCTCAGGGCCTCAGTTTCCCCTTATCCACCCCCACTGGCAGGGAGCCCCTTCCAGGTGCCGGTGCACGACGTGGTGGACTCGTCCAAGGTACTGTGCTCAGGACCAGGGCTGACGCCAGGCGTCGTGCGGGCCAGTGTGCCCCAGACCTTCTCCGTCAACACCAGCCAGGCGGGCGTGGCCCCCCTGCAGGTCAAGGTGCAGGGCCCCAAAGGTGAGTCCCTGCTGCTTGGGGGGGGGGAGGGGGAGGATAAGGGGAAACTGAGGCCCAGCCCAGACCTCCTGATCCCCGGCATCTCCCTCCTCCAGGTGTGGTGGAGCCGGTGGAGGTGGTGGACAACACAGACGGCACCCAGACTGTGAGCTACGTGCCCAGCCGTGAGGGGCCTTACAGCATCGCCGTCCACTACGGAGACCAGGAAGTGCCACGCAGGTATGGGGGTGCTGGCATGGGGGGCTGAGTGCACAGCAGAGGTGCCCTGTGCTTCTGTAGGGAGCTGGGATTTGTGGGATCAATAGGGGGTGAGACTAGGGCACCATGCAGAGGAAAGGGGCTGGAGCAGCAGTGTCTGGGCTGGGCTGGGTGTAGGGGGCTAGGCGTGGGCTTGGGGAGCAGGTGCCAGGGTGGCCATCCAGCAGAGACCTCGCCCCACACCAGGGGGGAGCTGCGCCAGCACTGACCCCCCCTCCCCCTCCAGCCCCTTCAAGGTGAAGGTTCTGCCCACACATGATGCCAGCAAGGTGAAGGCCAGTGGCCCCGGGCTCAACACCACCGGGGTCCCCGCCAGCCTGCCCGTGGAGTTCACCATTGATGCTAAGGACGCCGGCGAGGGGCTACTGGCCGTGCAGATCACGGTGAGTGGGGGGTGGTGGGAAGGTCTGTTCTCTCTTCATCCCCTCCCCTCCCAATACCCCCAGGACACCTGCGAGGGGCTGTGGGCTGTGCAGATTATAAGCAGTCTGTTCTCTCCATCCCCCCCTGACTCCCCCCAGGACCCTGAGGGGAAGCCCAAGAAGGCCACGATCCGGGACAACCAGGACGGCACCTACACAGTCTCCTACGTGCCAGATACGACGGGCCGCTACACCATCCTCATCAAATACGGCGGGGACGAGATCCCCTACTCGCCCTACCGCATCCGCGCCCTGCCCACCGGCGACGCCAGCAAGTGCACTGTCACCGGTGAGCACCGCGGGGGGGCGGGCATGGGGTGGGTGGGAGGGCCGCACCACCCTCACGCTGCCACACACCACCTGCTTCGGCAGCCACCTCTGGGCCCCGCCACTGCGGGAGGGGGGCGGGGAGCCGCCAGGGGTGTGATCAGTGTCTCACTTGACCTTTCCTCGCTTCTCTGCCCCGTCACCCTAGTGTCGATCGGAGGTCACGGGCTAGGTAAGCCAGCCGCTGCACCCACCCCCACCCTGCATGGCCACGTGGCCCGGGGCTGCATGGCTTCGGGAGGGAGGGATGGGTGACCCCCCCTCTCCTGGCAGCAGCTCCGCAGGGGCCCTGTGCACGCCGGCTATCTCACCCTGCGCCCCATGGCGGACGCCTGCTCTGTAAGGGGGCACTCCCTGATTCTAGGGAGCTCCTGCAGGAGAACGGGGCCTGTGGAAGGCCCTGACGTCGGGATCTGTGACTCTGGAGCTGAGATTCACAAGAGACCCTCGCAGGGTTCCAGGGCACCCACCAGAGATTCAGACAGGCAGGGCCCTGCTTCCAGGCTACAGCCACTCTCGCTCCCTTGTGGTGCGAAGCTGCTTCCTTTCCCTTCCAACCGCCGCCTCGAGGCGCATTCAGACCTCTCTGGCTTTGGCTTAAAACTTCCTTTTTCACCTTAAAATGCAGCTCCCTCAATCCCTGATTTCCCCACCCCCACCCTGCAGGACTGGGCTGGAAATCAGGTCCTTTAACTCAGTGCTGGGACTTTCTGTTCCTCGCTCCGGCCCCGGCCTGAGATCCTGCCTCGAGGCAGAGAGAGTCTGACTCATCTCCGTGGTCTTGCAGCTTCCATGGAGCTGCCCTCGCTGGGTTGTCTCCTCGCAGCTCTTAGCCGCCAAGAGGTTTCCTTCCCCAGCATCCTGCACAGAGACCTAGAAATGGGGCTGCCAAAGCCCACCCGGGTTTCAAAGTGTCCCTGGAGGTTTGAACCAAAGTTCTTGGCTTCACAAACACACACCAGGAGCCGACTATTCAAAGGCACAGATTGATTTTTCTCTGTGAGGAAACTGAGTCAAACCTGTGCCCAAACAGGCATTTCAGGGGAGAATGAGCCTCAAGCTGACTGGCAGGGACATTCCCGGTGGTTATTTCTGGCTGGAGGATGAAGTTTGAAGTTTGAGGCCGAAATGAAGCTATTTAGAGGTCTGACTGGGTGGTTTTCGGCGAGCCCAGGGCCAGCCTCCATTTGCCGAACTGGAACGAAAGTTTGACCCAGTTCTCCACCAGACAGTGCCACACCTAATTGCTAACCAAACCCCGTCTCGAGTCACCCGCTTCGGGGTTTCCCCCAGGGCTTGGAGCCCCCAAACCTCGCATGTCAAGGGGCCACATCTCCAGGGAGGGACAGGGACGGCTCTCGGCTTTGCTTTGAAATGTCTGTTTTTCAGCCCAAACCCAACATTTGTCCACTTGAAATTCCAGCTGGAAACCAAACCCCGGGATCTGGGGAAGGTCCCACGGACTTCCCCACCCCTGCTCAATGGGCAGGCCCATCCTGAATGGTTGGTGGGGGTCTCCGGCCTCCCAAGGCCCTCCCCCAGGACCTAGAATCCATAGAATATCAGGGTTGGAAGGGACCTCAGGAGGTCATCCAGTCCCACCCCCTGCTCAAAGCAGAACCAATCCCCAACTAAATCATCCCAGCCAGGGCTTTGTCAAGCCTGACCTTAAAAACTTCTAAGGAAGGAGATTCCACTACATCCCTAGGTAACACATTCCAGTGTTTCACCACCCTCCTAGTGAAAATTTTTTTCCTAATATCCAACCTAAATCTCCCCCAACCTCCTGCTGTCAGGTTGCTTGCCAGGGGAGGGGTCAGGTTGGCCTGGGGGTGGGGGGATGACACTGTGCTGCTTTGCTTTGCTGCTGAGGCTTTAACTGCCAGCTTAATGCTCTCCGTCCTGGGGGCCACATGGCACAAGTTGGCTGGTTCTCAGCTGTTTGCTCCCCCCACTACCCCCCTCCCAATGGGATGGGTCAGGTCTGGGCTGGGATTGGGGCCCGATCATGCTGGGCGCTGCCAGGGATGGGGAGGGGGCTGTGAACCTGGATGGGGGCCAGATAGGACATCCATGCAGCATGTGGGCTGACAGGGACCCCAATCTCAGCTGGCTCGTTGCTGCACCCCTCGGGGGGCCCCCAAGTTTGTTTGGGGATCTAGGCAGCTCCTGGCCTGACAGAGCCCTGACCTTGCTCAGTGGGGGCATCTGCAGGGCTGGGGAGTCCCCTGACTCCCAGCATGGTCTCTGCAGCGCCTGGCTCGGAGGGGCACCCTGATCATGGGGGCAGAATGGGGATTTCCTTTCCTGGCTGCTGCAGTTGCATGAGGGGGTGGCGGGTGGAGGGGAGGGTGGCTTGGACAGATTCTCAATCTTCCCCACCCCCCAGGCGCTGGGATCGGCCCCACCATCCAGATCGGGGAGGAGACAGTGATCACGGTGGACACCAAGGCTGCGGGCAAAGGGAAGGTGACCTGTACTGTCTGCACGCCCGATGGCTCCGAGGTGGATGTGGACGTGGTGGAGAACGAGGATGGCACCTTCGACATCTTCTACACGGCCCCCCAGCCTGGGAAATACGTCATCTGTGTCCGCTTCGGGGGGGAGCACATCCCCAACAGCCCCTTCCAAGTCCTGGTGAGTGCGCGGGTGGGGGACGGGGTGGCTGAGATCCACACCTGTCTGCCCCATCCCTCCCCTGTCTAGGCTCGCCTTGTCCTATCCTGGTGTCGCAGCCCAGTGCAGTGATGCAAGACGCTCCAGACAGGCCACAAAGAAACGACAACACAGCCTGTCTCCCCAGACTCGAAACTTGCTCACGCTGGACTGTTGCTGAGCGCATCCTCCCAGCTGGGCACTGTGGGAGTCCCCCTCTCGGCTGTTCCGGGGCCCCTGTAGCATCTGGGGGAGACCATGCCTCCCTAGCTCTCCATACAGCAACCCCCCGCTCACCGCTCTGCTGGGGGGGGGTCTCATGCATCTTTTGCAGGCCACGGACCGTCCTTTGATGGGAGTCAATGGCCTGGACGTGGCCGGGCTGCGGCCGTTTGACCTGGTCATTCCATTCACCATCAAGAAGGGGGAGATCACGGGTAAGTCTGGGGGCAGATGCTCTGGGGCTGCATCCCCTGGAGGCAGCATCTGACATCCAACAGGCTCTCCCCTTTACCAGCAGCTGGCTTTCCCCCCACCCCACTCGGGATCCCCTAGGACAGGGGAGATCCTAATATAGCCAGAGTAGCCCTGTGGGCCCATCAACCCTAGCATCTGGCCTGGTAATCCCTTCCTTCCCCTCTGGCCTGGTTGTCCCCTGCCCCCTTTGGATCATGCCCATGGCCCCTCTGGCCTGGCATCCCGTGTGAGGGGTTCCCCCTGGGGTGCCACTTGAAACTGGGGTACCACTGAGCCCCCCTGACCCACCAGCTTGGGCTCCGGTCACACTGTGCTGTGGTGATAAGTTCCCAAGCTCACTCTTTTGCCAGCAGACACACAGGTTGGGACACACCCAGCTGCAGCACCACACACATGCTGAGATCAGCTCTGCCTGGGGGAGCTCAGCTAAGGAACTGCCCAGTTACTCAAGTGCCCCCCCCCGACAGTAAACCCCCGAATGGAACCGTCAGGCGCTGCCCCGGGAAGTGCCCAGTGTAAGCTCGTGATGGTCGCCCCCTCCCGCGATGTGGAGAGGGAGGTGCCCGGCTTTCTGCCCCCAGGCAGGATTTCCACACCCTGGTTTTAGACAGAGCCAAACCAAGTGTATTACTTTCAACAGAGTTAACAAGTGACACTAAGGGAGAGCAGCAGATGGAAGCAGATCACACAGCAACTAAACAAACCCCCAAACTGAGCGTCCCACTTGCTAGGTGGGGTGTAAATCAGCCAATTCTCACCCGGGGCGATGAACCGGCCGGCAGGTTCTTATGGCACAAGCTGCCTTGGCTTTCCCAGGTTTTCATGCACAAGTCCCCTGGGCCCAGCACTTGCCCCTCAGGCTTTCCAGGGGTGGTGTTGCAGCGAGAGCGAGGTCCCCCTGTGATGTCACTGTCCCCCCCCTTTCTATCTTCTCCCCACTTGCTGGAAAGCTCTTACCTGGGTCCCACACTTCCCATAGTGTAAGGCAATCTTGGAGAGGTTTCTAGTGGACCCAGATCCTGGGGTGACCCTGGTGTGTGGGTGCGTTTCTTCAATGAGCCTTTTTATACACACTCTCTCACCCTTCTTTCCCCCCCCCGGCCACGGGCCTGTCACTGCCAAGCAGATCCAGACTTGGAGAATGACACCTCAATGGGTGAATATTGGAGTGTCAGGGTGTCACAGCCTGTCTCCAGTGGGGCTGCGTTTCAGGGGGAGGGGATCATCTTCCCTCCCCCCCCACCCCCATGGGCTCAAGGCCTGTATAACTGGGGCAGAGGGGCCATGTCTCCCCAGCAGGGGGGCTGCCATAGGCCAGGACTGACCCCCGTGCCCGTGCTCTGCCCCCCCCCAGGCGAGGTCCGGATGCCCTCGGGGAAGGTGGCCAAGCCTGATATCACGGACAACAAGGACGGAACGGTGACTGTGAGATATGCACCCACGGAGGCTGGGCTGCACGAGATGGACATCCGATGTGACAGCCTGCACATCCCAGGTGCCGCGGGGGGGACATGTGCCAGGGGCGGGGGGGAATGTCCCAGGTGTTATGGAAGGGCCCACAACCCAGGTGCCAAGGGGGGCGGGGCGGGGTGGGTGGGTCTGTGACTGGAGGGAGGGGCCATTGCAGGCTCTGACACCCCCCACCCTGTGCCCCCCAGGGAGCCCCCTGCAGTTCTACGTGGACTATGTCAACAGCGGGCATGTCACAGCCTATGGCCCGGGGCTGATCCATGGCGTGGTCAACAAGCCAGCCACTTTCACAGTCAACACCAAGGACGCTGGCGAAGGTGAGGCCAGACACCTGGGTTCCCTCCCTGGCATGGGGCAGGAGTGGGGTGGGGTCTGGTGCTTAGTGGGGGGAGGGGGCTGGGAGAGAAACCAGGAAGGTAGAGGAGTCTGGTGGGCTAGAACCATGGGGTCTGAGAGCCAGGACACCTGGGTTCCCTCCCTGGCTACAGAAGGGCAGCGGGGTCTGGCGGTTAGAGCCGGGAGGCTGGGAGACCGTGACCTGTCGGTCCGCATGATGGTGCTGGGTGGGGGCTGGGCTGGGAGGGGGGCCAGCAGCTGTGCTGACCTCTCCCCACTACAGGTGGGCTGTCCCTGGCGGTCGAGGGCCCCTCCAAGGCCGAGATCAGCTGCACTGACAATCAGGATGGCACCTGCAGTGTCTCCTACCTGCCCGTGCTGCCTGGCGATTACAGCATCGTGGTGAAATACAACGAGAAGCACATCGCAGGCAGCCCCTTCACTGCCCGCATCACTGGTCAGCAGCGGGGGGCTCCCTGGGTGGAGTGGGGGGCAGGGCTTTCCCTCCTGGGCTGGGGGGGAACAAGCTGGGGTTGGGGGGCAGGGTGCAGGGAGGGGCTGGGCCAGGCTTGGTGTGGACAGGCTGGGGTTTGGGGTCCCCCCAGCTCACAGCCCCCCCACCCACAGGCGACGACACGCTGCGAATGTCCCAGCTGAAGGTCGGCTCTTCGGCTGACATCCCTCTGGACATCGTGGAGACTGATCTGAGCCAGCTGACTGCGACTGTCACCCCCCCGTCAGGGCGCGAGGAGCCCTGCCAGCTCAAACGGCTGCGCAACGGCCACGTAGGTAAGTTGTTTTGGTTGTTTTGTTTTTTGTTCCCTTCCTCCCCCAAGCCAGTGCCCCCTGGCTCTGCCAACCCCCACCCCTTACTGCTGACCCCCCCCAGCTGCAACTAGCCCGGGCCTGGGCTCCCCCCTCCCCAGCCCTGCCACTGCCTCTCATTCCGGACCTGCTGCCCCTGCTCGTCCGGTCCTGGGCTCCCCCCAGTTCTGCCAGTGCCCCTCACTCCCGACCTCCCCCAGGCATCTCGTTCGTGCCCAAGGAGGTGGGCGAGCACCTGGTGAACATCAAGCGGAATGGGCAGCACGTCCCCAACAGCCCCATCACGGTGACCATCAGCCAGTCAGAGATCGGTGACGCCAGCCGAGTCCGCGTCTCTGGGCCCGGCCTCAGCGAGGGGCGCACCTTCGAGCCAGCAGAGTTCCTCATCGACACCCGGGACGCAGGTGCGGTTGCAGGACGCCTGGGTTCTTTCCCAGCTCCGGGAGGGGAGGGGGTCTGATGTGTTAGAATGTGGGGGCTGGGAGCCAGGACTTCTGGGTTCTCTTTAGCTGACAGATCTGAGGAACTGTCCCAGATTGAGGTATCATTAGAGGAGGTTTTGGAACAAATTGCTGTTTAAATTTATCAATAAGTCACCAGGACCAGATGGGATTCACCCAAGAGTTCGGAAGGACTCAAATGTGAAATTGCAGAACTACTAACTATAGTCTGTAACCGATCATTTAAATCAGCCTCTGTACCAGATGACCGGAGGAGAGCTAATCTGATGCCAGTTTTTAAAAAGGGCTCCTGAGGTGATCCCGGCAATTACAGGCCTGTAAGCCTCACTTCAGTACCGGGCAAACTGGTTGAAACTATAATAAAGAACAATATTGTCAGACATATAGATGAACATAATTTGTTGAGGAAGAGTCAACATGGTTTTTGTAAAGGAAAATTGTTGCCTCACCAATCTACTAGAATTCTTTGAGGGGGTCAACAAGCATGTGGACCAGGGGGATCCAGTGGATATAGTGTACTTAGATTTTTCAGAAAGCCTTTGACAAGGTCCCTCATGAAAGGCTCTTACACAAAGGAAGCTGCCATGGGATAAGTGGGAAGGGGCTCTCATGGATCGGTAACTGGTTAAACGACAAGACACAAAGGGTAGGAATAAATGCTTAGTTCTCAGAATGGAGAGAGGTCAATAATGGTGTCCCCAGGGGTCTGTACTGGGCCCAGCCCTATTCAACCTATTCATACATGATCTGGAAAAAGTGGTAAACAGGGAGATGGCAAAACTTGCAGATGATACAAAACTACTCACATAGTTAAGTCCCAGGTAGACTGTGAAGAGCTACAAAAGGGATCTCTCAAAACTGGGTGACTGGGCAATGAAACAGCAGGTGAAATTCAATGTTGATAAATGCAAAGTAATGCACATTGGAAAACATCATCCCAACTCTACATATAAAATGATGGGGTCTAATTTAGCTGTTACCACTCAAGAAAGAGATCTTGGAGTCATTGTGGCTAGTTCTCTGAACACATCCACTCAATGTGCAGCAGCTGTCAAAGTGAACAGAATGCTGGGAATAATTAAGAAAGGGACAGATAATAGGACAGAAAATATCATGTTGCCTCTCTATAAATCCATGGTACGCCCACATCTTGAATACTGCATGCAAATGTGGTCACCCCATCTAAAAAAAAAAAAAAAAAAAAAAAAAATTGGAATTGGAAAAGGTTCAGAAAAAGGCAACAAAACTGATTCGGGGTCTGGAACAGCTTCCATATGAGGGGAGATTAATAAGACTGGGACTTTTCCGCTTGGAAAAGAGACGGCTAAGGGGGGATAGGATAGAGGTCTATAAAATCATGACCAGTGAGGAGAAAGTCAAGAAGGGGGGGTATTTACTCCTCATAACACAAGAACTAGGGGTCAACTAATGAAATGAACAGGCAGCAGGTTTAACACAAACAGAAGGAAGTATTTTTTCACACAAGGCACAGTCAACCTGTGGAACCCCTTGCCCAAGGATGTTGTGAAGGCCAAGACTAAACAGGGTTCAAAAAAGAACTAGATAAATTCAGTGGCTATTAGCCAGAGTGGGCAGGGAGGGTATCCCTAGCCTCTGTTTTCCAGAAGCCGGGAATGGGCAACAGGATGGATCACTTGATGCTCTGTTCTGTTCATTCCCTCTGCAGCACCGGGCACTTGCCACTGTCTGCAGACGGGATACTGGGCTAGATGGACCCTTGGTCTGACCCATAGGGCTGTTCTTATGTTCTCTCCTCGCTCTGGGAGGAGTGGGGTCTGGTGGGTTAGAGCAGTGGGCTCGGAGCCAGGACTCCTGAGTTCTCTGCACAGGGGGATGCTTGGATGGCCTGCAACCCCCCCCCTCCTGCCCCCCCAGGCTATGGTGGGCTCAGCCTGTCCATCGAGGGCCCCAGCAAGGTGGACATAAACACGGAAGACCTGGAGGATGGGACCTGCCGTGTCACCTACTGCCCCACGGAGCCTGGCAACTACATCATCTCCATCAAATTCGCTGACCAGCACGTGCCAGGTGGGAGGACCCAGCACGGAGCATGGGGCCCAGGCTCTGCCCTGGGGGACTTGTCCCCGCAGGGCGCTCAGCCAGCATAGGGGGCCACCCCGCCTTCCCCAGCAATAGGGGGTCAGAGCAACCCCTGGGATGGCTCCAGCTGGAAGGTGTTATGCCCTGTGTGGGGCATGGGTGACCCAGGAGGTGCCATGGGGCTCAGTCTGTGACCGCCCAGCCCTGCCTGACCCTTTCTCCCCCCACCACAGGGAGCCCCTTCTCAGTGAAGGTGACAGGCGAGGGGCGGGTGAAGGAGAGCATCACCCGGCGGCGCCGCGCCCCCCCCTGTGGCCAACGTGGGCAGCGCTTGTGACCTCAGTCTCAAGATCCCAGGTGAGCTGGGGCAGGGAGCTAGGGGGCTAGTGTTTGGGGGCGAGAGCTCTGGGAAGCCAGTTGGGGATCAGCCTGGCAGATGTGACGGGGGCTAGTGGGTCAGGGAAGGCTCAGTGGGGGGGCGCTATGGGGCATCTGACCCCCTCTCTCCTCCCCCCCCCCCCCCCAGAGATCAGCCTGGCGGACATGACGGCCCAGGTGACGGGCCCCTCGGGGCAGCGGCTGGCGGCCGAGGTGCTGGAGGCAGAGAACAGCACTTACTGCGTCCGGTTCGTGCCCGCAGAGACAGGCGTGCACTCGGTCAGCGTCAAGTACAAGGGGCAGCACGTTCCCGGCAGCCCCTTCCAGTTCACCGTGGGGCCGCTGGGCGAGGGCGGGGCCCACAAAGTGCGGGCGGGGGGCCCTGGCCTGGAGCGGGCCGAGGCCGGCGTGCCAGGTAAGCAGGTGCCAGAGGTTGGGGGGGCCAGGGCCCTGCACAGCAGCCTGGGTAACAGCATCTCTTTTCTCCCCCCCCCCCCAGCCGAGTTCAGCATCTGGACGCGGGAGGCGGGTGCTGGGGGTCTCTCCATTGCTGTCGAGGGGCCCAGCAAGGCCGAGATTGCCTTTGAGGACAGGAAGGATGGGTCCTGCGGCGTGGCCTACATCGTCCAGGAGCCCGGTACAGGCGGGGGGCTAGAGGGCGGGTGGGCCAGCCCTGGTGTGAAGCTGGGGGCAGAGAAACCCCAAGTTGACTATGGTGGGGGGCTGGCAGTGGGGCTGGGGCGGTGCTAACCCCCCTCTTCCCCCCAGGCGACTGAGGAGGTCTGGGGCTGGAGGGGTCAGGCTGGGGGACTGGTAGGGGGCCGGCAGTGGGGCTGGGGCAGCACTAATCCCCCTCTCCCCCCAGGCGACTACGAGGTGTCAGTGAAGTTCAACGAGGAGCACGTTCCCGAAAGCCCCTTCGTGGTGCCGGTGACGGCCCCCTGCCATGACGCCCAGCGCCTGACTGTTACCAGCCTTCAGGTGAGGCACCAGAGAAACCGCCGGGCCCCCGCCCTCCTGGCCGCCGGCACGGGCCCTGGGGGGGGCGGCTGCCGGGGAGCACTGTGGGGAGTGACGCATCCCGGGGTCCCAGCTCTGAGTCGCTACTGCCTGGGGGGCAGCCCTCCAACTGCACCTTGATCCTCGGCACTCACAGAACTAGCGGGGTCCCCCATTTCCCAGAGTCCACTTCTCAGGGGCTGGACATGTGGCTCGCTCCGTCAGATCACACAGGCAGGTCTGGACAAACTGGGGGGCAAAGACGCTACCCCCCCACACACCTCCTTACGGGGTCCCACAACCTCTCTGTGGGTGAGGAGCTCGCATTGAGCTGCCTGTGACTGCAGGCCCCTCGGGACAGAGCTTTCCCCCTACATGCCGCCCCCCACCTGTATAAACCCTCCCCCCGACACACACACGCACACACCCCATGGGGGGGTGGGGTGGGCAGCAGGGGGAGCATGGGGAGGGGCAGAGCCCCCAGGCAGGGCTGGGGGGAGGGGCTGTAACCTGTCTGCCTCCTTCTGGCATCAAGAGGTAGCTGGGGGGCCTAGGGCTGGAGGGGCCGTGTGCTGAGGGGGGCTCTGCCATCTGGGGGTGGGTAGCGCAGCTGCCGGGGGGGATTGGGATCCTGTGCCGGCCCAGGACAGCAGGGCGCCCCCCAAACCGCCCCAGGGCGCTGCGGTTTTCTCTCGTGTCTCTTTTAAAGGCTCTTAACAGACCCTGACAACACCCGGGCCAGGTGCTGCTTAAAGAGAGAGAGCTACTCCCCTGACCCTCTGTCCTGCCCGCCACCCCACACTGCCCCTGTCCCCTGCTGTGGGCTGCAGGGACACTGGTCTCTGAGCCCCCATAGCCTGGGGCTGCCCCTCAGGCCCAGCTTCTAGCCCCCCAACGCCAGCCTGGCCCTGGCCTCCCTTCCCTGGCCCCGCTGGCCGACACTCCCAGCTCTCCCTCTTTAAGCAGCCTGGCCCAGGAAGGTAAGTGATGTGGCAGGGGTGGGGTGACCCCCTGGTCTCCCTGTCCTGCCTCCCACCTGTCCCCTGGCCCGGCTAACACTCTGCTGTGCTTCCAGGAGTCAGGGCTCAAGGCCAACCAGCCAGCTTCCTTTGCAGTCAGCCTGAACGGCGCCAAGGGGGCACTGGATGCCAAGGTGCACAGCCCCTCGGGCGCACTGGAGGAATGTCATGTCACTGAGATCGACAAAGGTGAGGCTGCCCCACGGAGTGGGGCCTGGATCCAGGGTGGGTTGGGCAGGGGGCAGAGAACCCAGGAGTCCAGGCTCCCAGCCCACCCTGCTCTATCCCACTAGCCCCCACTCCCCTCCCAGAACCGGGGAGAGAACCCAGGAGTCCAGGCTCCCAGCTCCCCACCCCCGCCTCTAATTGCCAGCCCCTCCCCACTGAGCAAGCTGCTGCTCACACCCCAGGGCTGCTGGGGGACAGGACCCCAATGCGCCCCTTCCTCTAATGCTGCCCCTGCCCCCAGATAAATATGCCGTGCGCTTCATTCCACGGGAGAACGGCGTCTACTCCATCGACGTCAAGTTCAACGGCTCCCACATCCCCGGCAGCCCCTTCAAGATCCGCGTCGGGGAGCCGGGCCAGGCCGGTGACCCGGGCCTGGTGTCTGCCTACGGCACGGGCCTGGAGGGTGGCACCACAGGTAGGGAATGAGGGGCACCGGCAAGGCTGAGGGGAGCCTGGGGATGGGCTAGCAGGGGCTGTGGGTTGGCAGTGAGGGGCACTGGCAGGGCTGGGCGGGAGCCCAGGGCTGCAAGTTGGGAGTGCGGGGCACTGGCAGAGCTGGGAGCTGTGGGTTGGGAGTGAGGGGCGCCGGCATTGACACCCATGACACTTGCAGGCAGCCCGGCAGAGTTCGTGGTGAACACGACCAACGCGGGCCCCGGGGCACTGGCCGTGACCATTGACGGCCCCTCCAAGGTGCAGATGGACTGCCAGGAGTGCGCCGAGGGCTACAAAGTGACCTACACACCCATGGTGCCCGGCAGCTACCTGATCTCCATCAAGTACGGTGGCCCCTACCACATCGCTGGCAGCCCCTTCAAGGCCAAGATCACAGGTGTGGGGCCTGGGGCCGTGGCTGGGCATGGGTGCGGGCCTTTCACAAGCCCCTCCCGTGGGTGGGGGAGGTTCACTTCTCTCCGAGCAATGGGCTCAGGCTCTCTGCACACTCAGTGTCGGTTGTGCTGGTTCTAGGGGTGGAGATTCCCACCCCCACTGACCCGATCAACCTGATCTTCTTCTCCCCCCCTCCCCGCCCCCCACAGGCTCCCGCCTGGTGAGCAGCCACAGCCTGCACGAGACGTCCTCTGTCTTCGTGGACTCGGCCGGGCGGGCGGAGGTGGCCGTGCTGCAAGGGATGCCTCCCAAGTTCACTTCCGATGCCAGCAAGGTGGTGGCCAAGGGGCTGGGGCTGAGCAAAGGCTTCGTGGGCCAGAAGAACTCCTTCACGGTGGACTGCAGTAAAGCAGGTGGGAGGTGGAGTGTGGTGGGGGTGGGGCCAGGTTTGTGGGGCATGGCTGGGGGGGGGCCTGGGAGCTCCTTTGGCCCCCTCCCCTCCCAGTGCTGCTGTTTTTGCTCTGGAGATGTATGGTCCCTAGCCACACTTAAGTTCCTTCCCAGGGCAGGAACAGCTGGGCTGGGTGAAGGGGTCTGGGGGTGGCTGCAGCAGGACCTTGGAGTGGCCCCAGCCTTGCTATGGGGGATGGATCTGGGCCTGATCATGGTACAGAGCCCTTTGTACCCCTCCAGGAACAGATCAGGCCCCCCAGAACCAGCCCAGCTACAGGGCCAGTCTAGCTAACCCTGCGCGGCTCAGGGGCATGGGGTTCTGAGGGGGCACTGGGGCTGGGAGGAGGATGGAGGTTGGGGGGGCCCGCTGGGGGGAAGGGAAAATCAGGCAGGGGTGGGGTCCTAGGCTGTGCCTGGTTAGCCCCAGCCCTCCCACACTGACCCCCCCCCATGTCCCCTCAGGGAACAGCATGCTGCTGGTGGGGGTGCACGGCCCCCGCACACCGTGCGAGGAGATCGTGGTGAAGCACCTGGGGAACCGGCTCTACACAGTCTCCTACCTGCTGAAGGACAAGGGCGACTACGTCCTGGTGGTGAAATGGGGCGACCAGCATGTCCCCAACAGCCCCTTCCACATCTCCGTGCCGTAGCCCCCTGCCCCGGATGCCTGGGTCCCCTGGGCCCCTCGCTGCGCTGTTGGCCTTGTCCACCCACCGCTGCCCCAGCAGAGCCACGGAGCCCCACGGCTGGTGGGGCTGGGCAGCTAGATGACACCCACCCGCCATGCTGGGGCTGGGCTGGGCCATTCCTTGGCGTTTTGGGCAGCCGCCACCTTCGCTGCTTTGCCCATTTTACCCCCCCCCCCCAACTCCTGGTTTATTAATTTTTGGTTAATGTTTTTGTGCACGCCAGCTGCCCCTCCCTCTCCAGGGACGGGGAATAAACCGTTCTGCTTCAGTGGCCGGCTGTCTGTCTGTCTGTTGGGGCACGTGGCCGGGGGGCTGCTGGGGAGATGGAACCTGCCCCCCCAACTTGGGGCACAGATCCTCCTGCAAAGGAATGAGTCTTCCCCACCCAGTGGCAGGGAGTCCCCACAAACCCCTGGCTGCTGGCATCCTGCTCCGACTTGGCCCCGTTCCCTGCTGCCCCCTGTGGCTGGGAGGTTTTGGGGGCACCTAGCACTGCACCGGCCTGGCCCCAGCAGGCTGTTCTCAGCCACGCCATGCCCAGGATCCTGCATGGATCCCAGCAGCCACCAGCTTGCGCCACCCTCCCCACGAGCTCCAGAAATAGCCCTTCCCAGTTGCTAGCGCAGAACAGCTGCCACCTCCGCCCAGAGGAAACCGCAAGTCAGGGCTCGGAGCACAGGGGCCTGCCAGGGGCAGGCACGTAGATGGGGCAGGGCCCCACAGATGAGGGGCACAGCAGAGAGACTAGGGGCCAGGCTGGCATCAGGGCCAGCCCCTTCCTTCCCCTGCAGCTGGCCAGCTCCTTCTGGGCCCAAAATACTGCAGCCCCCTTCCTCCCTCCCCCGAGCTGGTGCCAACCCCCCAGGCTCAGAGCTGCTGCCCAGGCAGGGCTGCATGGCCTGGCAGCCACTCTCAGGCCACTTCCTGCAGGGCCCTGGCTGGAGCGAGGAGGCGGCAGGAGCTGGGGTGGGGCAGAGCGAGGCTGGGCTTGCCCCAGGGATCGAGTTACCCCTGCCCGCTGCCCCTCGCTCCCGACCCCAGCTCCTGAGGGCTGCTGTATCTTTGTCCCAGCCTTTGGCTTGTGCAGCAGAGACACCTGCTGGCACAGCTGGGGATTGCACCAGTGGCAGGGGCCAAGGGGCTGTACTATAACTGAACCCTCCTCCCCCCCACATGCCTGGTCTGCTGGGCCCTACTGTGTCATTTCTCTTCCCCCCCCCCACCCCAGAGATCTGCGGGGGGCTCAGTGGGGCTCATGTCCCCCAGCCTTGGCACGTGGGGACAATGCCCCAGCTGACCTGGGAGGCAAGAATCAGCCAAGGCTTGGGTGGGTTGGGAACTCAGTGACACGTCGGCATTAGCGGCCCCGGTTCCCTTAGGTCCCCGGCTGCCCTGCTCTGAGCATCATCTGTCTCATGGTAGGAGCCCCCGGGCCCACTCTGGCTGGGGGTGCTGAGAGCCTGGGGGGAGGGCCCTGCTCTGGCTGAGGGCACTGAGATGGGGGTGGGGGGAAGCTGCCTGTGGCTGAAACGTCCCAAGTCCCTGATGGCCCCGGTTCGGCCGCAGCAGGGGGGGCCAAGGCCGCCCCAGCCCTGGTTCTGAGGGCTCGGGTGGGGACAAGCCGACGTGCAGGTGGGGCGAGGTCAGAGCAGCCAGGCACAAGCTGAGAGCTGACAAACTCCCGCCGCTGTGGGGCCGTTTGGGGCAGCGCGCGGAGCTGGGAACTATGGGGGTGGGGGGTAGGGAAAGGCTGCAGCTGGGGGATTGGGGTAGCGGGCACCCAGCTCAGGGGTGCGGAGGGTTCGGCCCGTGAGCCGGCCCAAGTTGCAACAGCCTCGCAGTGATACTGGGTCCCAGGAGCGGGTGCCAGCACTCGTCCCTCGAGAGTCGGGCCAGCAGGCATGGGCAGCAAAGGGAACACGCACGAAGAACAAGCCCTTGGCCCAGGCCCAGGAGGCTGCTCCGAGAGCCTGTGCTGAGAGCCTGTGGAGGGGCCCTGCTCCGGCTGGGGGTGCTGAGAGCCCTTGGGGGGGGCCCTGCTCCGGCTGGGGGTGTTGAGAGCCCTTGGGGGGGGCCCTGCTCCAGCTGGGAATGCTGAGAGCCCCCTACACCCGTGTCCTTCCCTCCCCCAGCTCCACACGACACCCCCCCGTGTCCCTCCCTCCCCCAGTGCCCACCACACACACCCCGTATCCTTCCCTCCCCCAGCCCCACACCACACACACACACCCCATGTCCCCCTACACCCCATGTCCCTCCCTCCGCCAGCCGCACACCACAATCCCCATGTTCCTCCCTCCCCTAGCCCCACACCACCCACACACCCCATGTCCCCCCAAGTCTCCCTACATCCCGTGTCCCTCCCTCCCCCAGCCTGGGGGGAGCCCTGCTCTGGCTGGGGGTGCTCAGCTGGAGCAGGGCTCCCCCCAGGCTCTGAGCACCCCCAGCCGGAGTACGGCTCCCCCCATCTCTCAGCACCCCCAGCCGGAGCAGGGCCCCGTCCAGGCTGGGGGAGGGAGGGACATGGAGGGGTGTGGTGTGGGGCTGGGGGAGGGAGGGACACTGGGTGTGTGTGTTGTGTGTGCTGAGAGCCTGGGGGGGGCCCTGCTCCGGCTGGAGGTGCTGAGAGCCTGGGGGGGGCCCTGCTCCGGCTGGAGGTGCTGAGAGCCTGGGGGGGGCCCTGCTCCGGCTCGGGGTGCTGAGAGCCTGGGGGGGGCCCTGCTCCGGCTGGGGGTGCTGAGAGCCTGGGGGAGGGCCCTGCTCCAGCTGGGAATGCTGAGAGCCCCCTACACCCGTGTCCTTCCCTCCTCCAGCCCCATATGACACCCCCCCTGTGTCCCTCCCTCCCCCAGTGCCCACCACACACACATCCCATGTCCCTCCCCCAGCCCCACACCACACACACACACACCCCGTATCCTTCCCTCCCCCAGCCCCACACCACACACACACACACCCCCATGTCCCTCCCTCCGCCAGCCCCACACCACAACCCCCATGTTCCTCCCTCCCCCAGTGCCCAACACACACACACCGTGTCCCTCCCTCCCCCAGCCCCACACCACATACACCATGTGTCCCTCCACACCACATCCCGTGTCCTTCTCTCCCCCAGCCCCACACCACACACACACCCCATGTCCCCCCAAGTCTCCCTACATCTCGTGTCCCTCCCTCCCACACCCCCCACACACCCCATGTCCCCTCATGTCCCTCCCCCAGCCCCACACCACACCCCCCCATGTTCCTCCCTCCCCCAGCCTGGGGGGCCCTGCTCCGGCTGGGGGTGCTGAGAGAGGGGGGGAGCCCTGCTCCGGCTGGGGGTGCTGAGAGCCTGCGGGGGAGCCCTGCTCCGGCTGGGGATGCTGAGAGCCCGGGGAGAGGCCCTGCTCCGGCTGGGGGTGCTGAGAGCCTGCGGGGGAGCCCTGCTCCGGCTGGGGATGCTGAGAGCCTGCGGGGGAGCCCTGCTCCGGCTGGGGGTGCTGAGAGCCTGCGGGGGAGCCCTGCTCCGGCTGGGGGTGCTGAGAGCCTGCGGGGGAGCCCTGCTCCGGCTGGGGATGCTGAGAGCCTGCGGGGGAGCCCTGCTCCGGCTGGGGATGCTGAGAGCCCGGGGAGAGGCCCTGCTCCGGCTGGAGGTGTTGAGAGCCCTTGGGGGGGCCCTGCTCCAGCTGGGAATGCTGAGAGCCCCCTACACCCGTGTCCTTCCCTCCTCCAGCCCCATACGACACCCCCCCTGTGTCCCTCCCTCCCCCAGTGCCCACCACACACACATCCCATGTCCCTCCCACACCACACACACACCCCGTATCTTCCTCCCCCAGCCCCACACCACACACCCCCCATGTCCCTCCCTCCGCCAGCCCCACACCACAACCCCCATGTTCCTCCCTCCCCCAGTGCCCAACACACACACCGTGTCCCTCCCTCCCCCAGCCCCACACCACATACACCATGTGTCCCCCCACACCACATCCCGTGTCCTTCCCTCCCCCAGCCCCACACCACACACACACACCCCATGTCCCCCCAAGTCTCCCTACATCCCGTGTCCCTCCCTCCCACACCCCACACACACCCCGTGTCCCCCCATGTCCCTCCCTCCCCCAGCCCCACACCACATCCCCCCATGTCCCTCCCTCCCCCAGCCTGGGGGGGCCCTGCTCCGGCTGGGGGTGCTGAGTGACGGGGGGAGCCCTGCTCCGGCTGGGGGTGCTGAGAGCCTGCGGGGGGGTCCTGCTCTGGCTGGGGGTGCTGAGAGCCCTGGGGGGGCCCTGCTCTAGCTGGGAATGCTGAGAGCCCCCTACACCCATGTCCTTCCCTCCTCCAGCCCCACACGACACCCCCCCCGTGTCCCTCCCTCCCCCAGTGCCTACCACACACACCTCCCATGTCCCTCCCCCAGCCCCACACCACACACACCCCGTATCCTTCCCTCCCCCAGCCCCACCACCCACACACACACACACACACACACACACCCCATGTCCCCCTACACCCCATGTCCCTCCCTCCGCCAGCCCCACAAGGGCCTTGCTCCGGCTGGGAGCGCTGAGAGATGAGGGGAGGCCCTGCTCCGGCTGGGGGTGCTGAGAGCCTGGGGGGGACCATGCTCCGGCTGGGGGCGCTGAGAGCCTGGGGGGGAGCCCTGCTCCGGCTGGGGGCGCTGAGAGCCCGTGTCCCTCCTTCCCCCAGCCCACACCCATCCAGTGTCCTACCCTCCCCCAGGCCCACACCACACACACACCCCGTGTCCCCCCAAGTCCCCCTACACCCCGTGTCCTTCCCTCCTCCAGTCCCACACCACACACACCGGGGGGGGGAGAGGGGCCGGTCTGTGTGTGTGGTGTGTCCCCCCACACCACACCCCCCCGTGTCCTTCCCTCCCCCAGCCGCCCCACACACACCATGTCCCCCCAAGTCTCCCTACATCCCGTGTCCCTCCCTCCCCCCCAGCCCCGCACCCCCCCCGTCCGTCCAGCAGCAGGAGCCCTTAGCCTGCCCGCCTGCCTCTGAGCTGCTCGTGGAGGGGGCAGGTGGGGCAGGTCTGTACTCACCCCCCCGCCCGCTGCAGCAGGCCTGAGCCCAGCCCCAAAGCTTGGCGGGTGCCGTGGGGCGCGGGCTCCTGGCCATGGGTCCATCTGGCCTCGGATGCCTTCGTGGTCCTGTCCCCACCCCTGGCCTCTCCCCAGCGTCATTGTAAGGCCCCCCCCGGGCAGCGCCAGGCGCCCGCGTCCCGCCCCCCCAGGCACGGCCCAGCCCCCAGGGGTCCGTGCGGGAGCCGGTGGGGCAGCAATGATCGGGGGCAAGCGTGACCGGTCCAGGCACAGCAGGGTACCCTGTATGAGTGGCAGCCTCCCCATAGATACCCAGCCCCACTGTGAGTGCATGAAGGTCTCCAGGGGGCTTAGCTGGTGACTCACCAGGCGGCCCCTGGGAAAGGGTTGCTAATATGCAAATAAGTTGCAAACCGACCAAGTGTTAATTGGGATGAATTAATTATACATGCAAATAAGGCAAAGCCAGGCAGTGGTACCAGTTACAGTTTAAAGAAGCTTAGATCCCTCTATGCAAATGAGGCCGATTATCTACATGCAAAATAGCTGCAATGATACAGGTTGGTGGGGCCCCTCGCTGCAAATATGCAAATTCCAGGGCGCTCGGCAAACCAGCTCCAGCAATGCAACAAAATCTGCATATTCGCTCGAGATGCAAATTAGCCACACGATGCAGGTACCCGCACATTAGTGAGGATTTTCGGAGGAGCCGCTGTGTGGGCCCGTCTCCGCAAGAAGGGCAGGAGGCCTCGGGCCGCTCCGGGCGGCACGCGCTGCTCTGGGCGAAACCCGCGCGTCTGGCCCGCAGCGGCCCCGAGGCCTCCCCCGGCTCGGCACAGTAGGACGCATTTCCCATCCCACAAGAGCCCCGCCCCCATGTCCAATCAGCGTCGAGATATTTACATAACAGGCAGATGGGCGGGGCGTAGAGGACGGGAGGGAGGCACCTCCATGGACACGCCTCGTCCTCAATACGCATGCGCAACAACCGTAGACCCGCCGGCAAATCTCTAAAATGGCGGCGGGACAGGAACAGCGCGCCTGCGCAATACGCGCGAGGAGGCCTGGTGTCCGCGATGCGCATGCGTTTCCCTCTCTACGCCGGAAGCCACTGCTAGAGCGGAGCCGCGGGCTGGGCAAGACGGCGCATGCTCCAGAGGGCGAGCGCCTGCCGCCATTGGCCGCCGCCGCCGCTCTATGCCGGAAGCGGGGCTAGAGCGGCGGTGGGGGCCGGAGTACAAAAGCCGCGCGCATGCGCGGCTCCCCTCTCTTTGCTGCACGGCGAGGTAAGCGCGTGGCTGGGCTGGGAGTCCTGGGAGGGACCAACGGGTGGGACCCACAATTCCCCGCGGCGCGGCCCCGGCACCGCCACCCCCTTGCAGCGCGACCCCGACACCGGCCCCTTCCCCCCCCCGCCGACTCTGACCCGGTCTCTGCGTCTCTCTAGACCCAGCCCCGGAGCCGCTATGGGCCGCCGCCCCGCGCGCTGGTGAGTGAAGGACTGGCGGGGGCCGGTCTGTGTGTCCCCGGGGGGGGAGGAGGGCGGGCGGGCGGGCGGGCGGGCGGGCGGGGGCCGGGCTGTGTGTCCCCGGGGGGGGAGGAGGGCGGGCGGGGGGGGGGGTGGGGTGTGTGTGTCCCCGGGGGGGGGGGGGGCGGGCGGGCGGGCGGGGGGGGTCCGGTCTGTGTGTCCCCGGGGGGGGAGGAGGGCGGGCGGGCGGGCGGGGGGTCCGGTCTGTGTTGTCCCCGGGGGGGGAGGAGGGGGCGGGCGGGCGGGCGGGGGGGGGTCCGGTCTGGTGTCCCGTCGGCGCTACGGTGGGTGAGGAGGGCGGGCGGGGGGGCGGGGGCGGGGGGGTCTGTCTGTGTGTCCCCGGGGGGGGAGGAGGGCGGGCGGGCGGGGCGGGGGGGTCCGGTCTGTGTGTCCCCGGGGGGGGAGGAGCGGGCGGCGGGCGGGCGGGGGGGGTCCGGTCTGTGTGTCCCGGGGGGAGGAGGCGGGCGGGGGGGGGGGGGGGGGTCCGGTCTGTGTGTCCCCGGGGGGGGAGGAGGGCGGGCGGGCGGGGGGGGTCCGGTCTGTGTGCCCCGGGGGGGGAGGGGGGGGGTCCGGTCTGTGTGTCCCCGGGGGGGGCGGGCGGGGGGCGGGCGGGGGGGGTCCGGTCTGTGTGTCCCCGGGGGGGGGGGGGGGGGTCCGGTCTGTGTGTCCCCGGGGGGGGGGGGGGCGGCGGGCGGGGGGGGGGGGGGGGTCCGGTCTGTGTGTCCCCGGGGGGGAGGAGGGCGGGCGGGCGGGCGGGGGGTCCGGTCTGTGTGTCCCCGGGGGGGAGGAGGGCGGGCGGCGGGCGGGGGGGGTCCGGTCTGTGTGTCCCCGGGGGGGGAGGAGGGGGCGGGCGGGGGGGGTCCGGTCTGTGTGTCCCGGGGGGGGAGGAGGGCGGGGGGGGTCCGGTCTGTTGTCCCCGGGGGGGAGGAGGGCGGGCGGGGGGGGGTCCGGTCTGGTGTCCCCGGGGGGGGAGGAGGCGGGCGGGGGCGGGGGGTCCGGTCTGTTTGTCCCCGGGGGGGGAGGAGGGCGGGCGGGCGGGGGGGGGTCCGGTCTGTGTGTCCCCGGGGGGGGAGGAGGGCGGGCGGGCGGGCGGGGGGGGTCCGGTCTGTGTGTCCCCGGGGGGGGAGGAGGGCGGGGGGGCGGCGGGGGGGTCCGGTCTGTGTGTCCCCGGGGGGGAGGAGGGCGGGCGGGGGGCGGGGGGGGTCCGGTGTGTGTCCCCGGGGGGGAGGAGGGCGGGCGGGGGGGGGGGTCGGTCTGTGTGTCCCCGGGGGGGGGGAGGAGGGCGGGCGGGGGGGGTCCGGTCTGTGTGTCCCCGGGGGGGAGGAGGGCGGGGGGGGGGGTCCGGTCTGTGTGTCCCCGGGGGGGGGAGGAAGGCGGGCGGGTCCGGTCGGTGTGTCCCCGGGGGGGGGAGGAGGGCGGGGGGGGTCCGGTGTGTGTGTCCCCGGGGAGGGAGGAGGGCGGGGGGGTCCGGTCTGTGTGTCCCCGGGGCGGGTTGTTGGGGCCTGGCCCCATCTCACCCCTCTCTCCCCCCAGCTACCGGTACTGCAAGAACAAGCCATACCCCAAGTCCCGCTTCTGCAGGGGTGTCCCCGGTGAGTCTCCCACGCTGCATGTTGCTGGGCCCGCGGGGGAGACAGGGCCGGGCCTGGGGTGTTGGGGGGGCTGGGGCAGGAGGGGGAGGGGTTTCTTTGGGGCCTACAGGAACTTGTCATGTTACTAGTAAAGACCTGGGGGTTCTGCAAGGTCTCCTTACTGTGGGTTTGGGGGGGTCTCTGCCAGCTTGGACACACTGGGGAAGGGGCCCTGCCTGGTCCAGGAACACTTGAGGATGAGACCCCAGGATCTGCTCTGGCTCATAGGGGGGTCCCCTTCTCACCTATCTCTTCCCCCAACCCCCCAGATGCCAAGATCCGCATTTTTGACCTTGGCCGGAAGAAAGCCAAGGTGGACGAGTTCCCGCTCTGTGGCCACATGGTGTCTGATGAATATGAGCAGCTCTCCTCTGAAGGTGAGGGGGCAGCTGGGGCCTTGTCTGCGAGATGGGGGCTTGTTCGGGAGCAGTGCTTGTCCAGGGGGTGGAAAGTGAGGGGTGACAATAAACCTGCCAGGAAGATCCCAGCTGAGGGGCTGCTAGTTGGGGGCACCCTTGTTCCCCTCCTGAGCTCACTCTGTTGTCGTCCCCCAGCACTGGAGGCTGCCAGGATCTGTGCCAACAAGTACATGGTGAAGAGCTGTGGGAAGGACGGGTTCCACATCCGTGTGCGCTTGCACCCCTTCCATGTCATCCGCATCAACAAGATGTTGTCCTGTGCTGGTGCCGACAGGTGGGGGGTACCCGGGGGCAGGGAGGAGTCATCGCAGCCCACTAAGCTGACCGGCCTGCCTGTTGTGGGGGCCTGGTGTGCAATGGCTGCGCACAGCACCCCCGCTGGTTGTGTACGTGCTCTGTGGCCTGTGTGGAGCACCTTAAGGGACTGCGGGGACATGGACACAAGGGGCATTTGGGAGAGATGGGGAGCAGTGGATGTGTGGGGTGACACCCTAAGGGACTGTAGGAATGGGGGGGCCAGTGCCCTAAGGGGACATGTTTGGAGCAGTGTGGGGGTGATTCCCTTCGTGCACAGGGGATGTTTGGGGTGTGACTGAGGGAGGGGATGTGGGGGGCATTGGTAGGGGCAGGGGATGTGGGCGCAGGCCCTTTGGCCGCGCCCCCCCCCCCAGCTCATGCTCCATGGGTCCTGGCAGGCTGCAGACGGGGATGCGTGGCGCCTTTGGCAAGCCCCAGGGCACTGTGGCTCGGGTGCACATCGGCCAGGTCATCATGTCCATCCGCACCAAGGCCCAGAACAAGGAGCATGTGGTGGAGGCCCTGCGCAGGGCTAAGTTCAAGTTCCCCGGGCGCCAGAAGGTAATGTGGCTGGTTCTGGGCTGGGGGGGCTCCCCACAATCATGGTGTGGCTCTTTAGGGGTTGTGCTTCCTTTGGGGGCTTCTGGCTCCCAACCAGTCCCAGGGCGGGGACTAGCTGGTTCGGTGTGGAAATGGGGCCTGTGGCCTGTCCCCTCTGGGGCTGCCCTGCAGCCAGTTAAGCCGACCGGCCCGCCTGTTGTGGGGGCCCGGTGTGCAATGGCTGCGCACAGCACCTCCCCTGGTTGTGTACGTGCTCCGTGCCCTGTACGGAGCACCCTAAGGGACTGTGGGGACACGGGCATTGGAGGTGTGGGGGTGACACCCAAGGGACTGTGGGGACACAGCCGGTGTCCTGGGGAGACCTCATGTATAGCCAGCACCCCCAACTACTGTCCCTGCCCCCCAGATCCACATCTCCAAGAAATGGGGCTTTACCAAGTTCAACGCGGACGAGTTCGAGGACATGGTGGCTGAGAAGCGGCTGCTGCCGGATGGTTGTGGTGTGAAGTACATCCCCAGCCGGGGGCCCCTGGACAAGTGGCGGGCCCTGCACGCTGCCTGAGCCCCCTGGCTGCCCCCCATCCTGGGGGTCCCCCAGCAGGAATAAAAGCATTGGCCTCTAATGCCCACCTGTGTGTGCTGTAGGGCACAGCTGGGGGGGGATCCCAGAGCCACAGCCCTCCCCCTTCCTTGGGGGGCAGCATGGGGCAGGATGAGCTGCTGTGGGGAAGGTGAATGCCTGGCTGGAGGGAGGCAGGGCAGGGCCCTGAGTAACTCAACTCTGGTGTTGGGCTTGGGGGCTGCTGTGGGACAGCTTGAGCCCCCAGCTAGATGGGGATGGAGGCAGGTCCTTGCCCTGTGAGCTGCTCACAGCTCCTGTGGCACCTGCCCGGCCAGATGCAAGTTCACCTCCACGGGGTAATGGTCGCTGACCTGCAGGGCCTGTGAGGGGGAGTGTTAAATTGCTGGGGCATTAAGGGGTGTGCACCCCTCTGCCCTCCCCGAGCTAGAAGAGAAAACCCATGAGCCCTCCTTTCCAGCCCCTGCTGCTCTAACTCATCAGACCCTGCTCCCCTCCCAGAGCCAGGGAGAGAACCCAGGAGATGTTGGTCCCATTCTCCCCTGGCCTGTAACCCACTCCCCTCCTAGGAGTCGTGGGCCTACCCACTTATGTCTTGGTTCTGGATGCTATCTGAGGGGGATTGACACCTCTGCCCTCCCCCCTGCCCTGCTGAGGGTCCCTCTGCTCCCTTCCTCCTCCCTTGTGCCCAGGGCTAGTGGGGGTGTCATTCCCTGATGCCAGGATCCCCTCTCACCTCCTCCTCCGACAGCCCCAGGCTCCTGGCGAAGTTGTAGGGTTTGGCTGAGCCAGGCACCACGGCTCTGAGCAGCTCATCGCCCTGGACCACGATCCTGGGGGGCAGAGGGGGTGAGGGAGGAGCTGTCCCTTAACCTCCCCCTTCCCTCTAGCCTGCACCAGTGCAGAGCAACCCCAAGGTTGGGGGCTGCAGAGTGGAGAGAGGCAGTCTGTCTCTGACCCCTACTGCTTTCCCCCAGAGGTTAACTGATGGCCTTTGCCAGGGGCTCTCTGCTCCCCAGTTCTCCCTGCTATAGGGGGACCCCCACATCCCTCTGCTGGTCCCCCCAGGCTACCCAAGTACCTGTCGTAGGCGCAGTGGGTCCGGGCTCGCACAGTGGTATTGACGCCATCCCCGATCAGCCAGTGGAAGCGGGGATCCCAGCGCAGCCGGATGGACCCCCAGGCGTCGTGGGGGACATAGGCCCCCCCTGCATTTAAGTCCCCCAGCACCATCACGTTCTGGGGGGGAGAGAGAGCAAGATGGGAATCCGGTCACCTTGGTCCTGTTCCCCTTCACCCCCAGCGTATGGGATCTGCGGTGGAACTGTCCCGGATGCCTGGCTCCCTATGGTGCTGTCTCCACCCCATTCTCTCTCTCGTTCCCTCCCAGATACCTGGGTTCCCCATACCTGGGTTCCCCAGCGCTGGCTCAGTTCCTGGCAGACCCGGTGGAGTTGATCGATCTCATGGGGCGCATAGGGGGCTGGCATGATGTGAGAGCAGCACAAAGTCCTTGATGGCTGGGGGGGGGGGGAGATGTTAGTGGGGGATACCTGATGTCCCAGCTCCCTCCCCCAGTGCTGGTGCTACTCCAGCCAGGGGGTTGCTGTCCCCAGGCACAGCACTGGGGAAGAGGGTTGGAGCGGTGGGGGTAGTCACTGGTCATCACAAAGCTGCAGAGGGATTGGGGGAGGGGACCCACCTGTGCTAGGCACATGGAAGCGGGCAGCAAAGGGCCCCCGGGCAAAGTCTCCAGCCTCCCCAAACTGGTACCAATCGGTGACCGTCACCAGGTCCGCCCTGTGGGAGAGCACAACGGGGTCAGGGCTGCCCCAGGGTGGGGAATGAGGCACAGGGCTTTTCCCCTATGGTAGGGGTTCTCAAACTGGGGTTGGGACTCTTCAGGGGGTTGCAAGGTTATTACGGGGGGTTGTGAACTGTCAGCCTCCACCCCAAACTCGGCTTTGTCTTCAGCATTTATAAATGAAAAACTTCTTTATATATTTAACGGGGGGGGGGGGGTCGCACTTAGAGGCTTGCTGTGTGAGAGGCGTCACCAGTACAAAAGTTTGAGAACCACTGTGCTAGAGGGCACTGGTTTTGATCTGGCCTTACCGTGGGGACTGGCTGGCTCAGGGTGGGGGCACACAGGCTGCCAGGGTTTGGGGGAGTTACCGATATAGGAAGACGATCTGCTCCTTGTAGGTCCCGCGGCCAAGTCTCCGGCTGCCCAGGTGTGCGTAGCTGTGGGATGGATCGTACCTGCCCCAGGGAGAGAGTGTGGAACATCAGCATGCTCACGCCACCCTTTCCTGGGTGGACCCAGGAGTCCTGGTCCCCAGACACACACACACACACACCCCGGCGCTGTTGTGGGAACCCAGGGGCCTGGCTGGCCCAGTACCTGTTCAGCTCCCGCAGCAGGGCCTGCACGGCATCACCCTTCATGTCCCGGACCTCCTGCACGGCAGCAATGTCGCAGCGCGCCAGGATCTGCAAAGAGACACCTGCTCAGTGTGGGGAGCTGGGCACTGTCTGGGCTACACCAGTGCCTGCCCCCTGGGCTGAGTCCAGCCAGTCCCCTGCCCCCTGAGTGGGCACCTGTACGAGTGCACCCATCACCCAGGTGTTGCCTGATTTGGCCTCCCCGAAGCCGTGTGCGTTGAAGGCACAGATCTTGAAGCCGGCGCCAGCCAAGTGCAGCCCGAGCAGCAGCAGAGCCAGGGGGCACATTGTTGGGCTGGGGGGAGCAGCAGCCAGGCAGGAATGAGGCCTGGTGGGTCTGGCCCAGGCTGGGGTGGCCCTGCCTGCAGCTGCTCATTTGCTGCTGAGTCAGCAACTGGGGCACGGGGCCCTTTGTCTGGCTGACTGACACGTGCAGGGCAGAGAACAGCCTGGGCTGGGCCGGTGTGCCTCGTGCTGGGCCCTACATAGAACCCAGGAGTCCTGGCTCCTGATTCCCCCACCCCACCCCTGTTGCTGAAACCTACCATTCCCCTCCCAGAGCCAGGGAGAGAACCCAAGAGTCCTGCCCTCCCTGCTTTATTCACTAGTCACCACTCCCCTCCCTGAGCCAGAGAGGGAGGCAGACCCCGGGTGTTCCCTAGGCGGCTTGTGGGGCTGGAGAGGAGCAGTGCCAGCTGGCTGGCCTGGGGGTCTCTGGTCCCGTGTCCTGGCCCCAGTGAGCCCCTATTGGCCCTGTGCCTCGCTAGCTGTCTGCTCCAAGACGCCCCCCCATCAGCTGTACTTGCATTCGTTGCCCTGCCACCCCCCAGTGCCCCTCCAGGACCCCAGTCTGGGGGGCATGAGTGGGGATGGGGACTTCACGCATGGATGAAAGGGACAGGAAACCTGCTGGCAAGGCAGACCCAAAGGGTTAGTGAGCTGTAGCTGTTAGGCTCTAAGGTGCCATAAGTCCTCCTTTTCTTTTTGCAAATACAGACTAACACGGCTGCTACTCTGAAACCCACTCAGAGGGGGCATATTTCCATGCCACATGGGGGGGGTCCCCTGTATTACTAGCCCCGACACCAAGCCCAGAAGTGGCTGCATCTAAGCCCAGGCAAAGGCTCCCCAGATACCTAGCCCTGCCCCACTCCAGAGATGGCTGCAGTGCGGGACCGGTGGGGGGGGGGTCACACTGGAGGCCAGAATACATTGGACCTGATTTGTCTGAGCTGGGGCCAGCAGGTGTTACGACACTGCTTTTGCCTGGTGGGTCGTACCAAGGCCGTACCCCACTCTGGGGGAACTGCCAGTCTGGGCAGGATGCTTGGGTTCTCCTGGGGCTCGCTTGTCACTCACCTGCAGCTTGTGTTAATCAATTGAAAGACATTGGCGTCCATCCTCTCATGCCTGGTTTGTGCTCCCCCAGGGTGTCCTGCTCTTAGGCTGGCAGCCCCGTTGCTGTGTTCTGGGTTTGGGCAGCACCTGGCTCCGCTGGGGGCCTGCCACGATGCACCCGAATCACTGTTGCCACGGTGGGTGCAGTGACACCTGGCACTGAGTGCACGGGAAGCCCCATGCTGACACCTAACCAGCGCGTGGGCAGGGCTGGGTGCCCAGCTCACAGAGAGGGGTTAGAGCTGGAAAAGATGTAGAGCAGGGGGGCCGTACAGCCACGACTGGGGGGCAGACAGTGATTAGGGACATGTTCTTGAGTGCGGGGGCTCAGCCACTGGCATGAGCACGCAGGAGGCTTCGAGCAAACCGTGGGGTGTATGTCCTCCCGCGCCGCACGGTTAACCTGTGGAACTCACTGCCGCTGCATGTTGCCGAGGCCAGAGTGTAACAGGGTCAGTCAGTCCCAGGCGGCTGTGAGCTGGGCGGAGCCAGGACCAGCCCCCTGCTTGGGGGGGTCCTTGAGCCGGGGGGCGGAGCCCCACCGCATGTCCTGGTGTGGCGCTGGCGGGAGCCGGACGGGCCCACACCAGGGTGTCGGGGGGCGAGGCTGGGAGCCGGACTCCTGGGTTCTGTCCCTGGGCCCAGCCCAGGATCTGCCTCTCGGCTTCAGGGGGCGGGACACAGAGCAGCCCTAGCTGAGCCCTGCCTGCTCTCTGCTGCCACCTTGTGGTCCCTGCCTGAGAGGCGCATGCGCAGGGGGAGCAGTGCAGAGGCCACCCCATTGGCTAGCGCTGAGTCCTGGGGCAGGGCGACGGCCAATGGCGCAGGAGGGCGGGGTATAAAGGCCGGCACAGGCCGGAGTCAGTTCGGGGCGTCGGGGTCCGCAGGCGGCGCCTCTGGTTTGTGCTGGGACCCAGGCCGGGCCGGGCCGGGCCGGGCCGGGCCAGGCCAGGCCAGGCCAGGCCAGGCCAGCTGAGGGGGATTCCCCAGGTTGGGGGGGACGTGGACTGATTGGACTCGTCTCACTGCAGGTATCGCCCCCTCCTGGGCACCTGCTGCTGGGGGCTCCCCCATCTGTGCCCCCGGGTGCCATGTTGTTAATGGACCAGTTGCAGTCGGCCCTTCGCTTCTCTCCCGGCTCCCCCACCGGGAAGCAGCAGGGACCCCCCCCCCAAACCCAGCAAACAGCCTGCCTGGGTTAAACAGCAGCCAGGAAATATCTTAAGTACCTGGAGGGGTTTACAAAAAGAACAGGAGTCCTGGCACCTCAGAGACTAACAAATTTATTTGATCATAAGCTTTCATGAGCTACAGCTCACTTCAAGGGGGAGCCTGTTAGTCTGGACCCACAAAAACAACCAGGCAGCAGAAGAAGTGAGTGTTTTTTACCCACAAAAGCTTTGCCCAAACTCCTCATTGTTTTTATGGAGGGGTTAGTGCTCTGTCACTTTAAACCTCCGCCCCCAGCGGCATTTGAACCCGCATCCACTGCCCAGGGATGCCCTCCAGTCGAACACTCTGGGCAGGCAGGCCCAGGCCCCGGGGGGATGGACTCCAGCTGATCGGGAAACATCCCCATGCCTCACACTGGGAAAGCTGCTGGTTCTGTATTTGCTGCTGTGAGTTTGTCAGGTCTGAGATGAGAGGTTCTGCATCTTCTGTAGGGAAGGAAATCCAGGCATCTGAGTAAAGGCCTCTGCTGATTGGAGAGTCCTGCAGGTGGGTTTAGATTCCAGCCTCTCGGTCTGGTGTCCCCCAAGGTCCATATGCCCAGCAGCGCTGAGTGGGGAGGTCAGAACCAGCCCGGCCAGCAGCATAGCCAGGGGCAGCAGCTGTGGTACGGCCGGCCAGCCCCCTCAAGGCTGCGTTCAGTTCCAGTTGCACCTCCACCGGGTAATGGTCACTGACCTCCAGTGCCTGGGGCAGGGGACAAGGAGACAGGATCATGGGGGAGTGTGCAGGGTTTGCTAGAGATCCCCTGGCTCTGTATCTATGCTGCGCTGCTGGCATTCCCAGACCGCTGCCCTGCCCTGCAGGCGGTTCTCCTCCAGCCAGCTGGACCGGGAGCGCTGGGGGCCAGGTTGCAGACTGAGCCTGACTCACCTGCCGGCCCAGACTGGCCACAACGCGGAGGGGTTTGTTGTGAGCCTTGTGCTGTCAGACAAAGGTCTGCCCCCCTCGCAGCATAGAGACCTGCCCCGCCCCCAACCCCGTGCCCAGCTGTAGAAACTCTCCCTCCCCCTGATCTGCACTGCCAGCGCAGGGGAGTGGGTCTCTCTCATCGGGGCAGGTTTTCTCACCTTTGCCATCTTGGCAGCTCTTCTCTGAGACACACATGCACGCGCGCGCGAACGACAGGGGCATTACCTTGCTCTCTGTGAGTCCAAACGTGCTGGGGAAGTCGAAGGGCTGGGCTGAGCCGGGCACCACCAGCCCCAGGCAGCGCTCCCCATGCACCACGATCCTGCGGAGGGGGAGGGAAAGGGGTTACAGCTCCCGGCATCTCCAGAGCACCCCCCACCCCAGGGAAGCCTGGGTCCCACCTGTCGTAGGCACAGTGCGTGCTGTTCCGCACAGTTGTGTCGGCAGTGTCTGCGATTAGCCAGTGGAAGCTGGGATCGCTCCGCAGCTGGATCTGGCCCCAGCGCTTCTTGGCCACGTAACCGCAGTCGGCGTTAAAGTCCCCAAGAAACATGACGTCCTGGGGGTGGGGAGAGAATGCATCAAGAGACTGGGGGGGGGCGCTAGGAGCCCCAGTTGTTGTCAGTGCCCCTGGCCAGCCCCCTCCTCACCTCTGTCCCCCAGCGGGCCTGGACATCCAGGAAGACATCGTAGAGCGCATCGATCTCCATCTCTGCCTTCTTGGGCACAGTGCTGGGGGACAAGCACCAGGGTGGGGAGCACTGGGGTGCAGAGAAAGGAAGAGTAACTACAGGGTACAGAACGCAAGCGTCCTGGCTCCCAACCCTCCCAGCAGAACCCAGGTATCCTGGCTCCCAACCCCTCCCCCCGGATCCCAGCAGAACCAGGCATCCTGGCGCACACACACCTTTGCTGGGCAGGCTGAAGCGCCCACAAAGGGTTCACGGGTAAAGGCGTCTGTCTGGCGGGGTTCTCGTCCAGGTACCGTAGGATCGAGCAGCTGAGTGCTGCCAGAACTGCAGGTCAGAGCAGGCTTAGAGTGGGGTTCAGGGTGGGGGCGCGTGTGCTGGATCCCTCCACTCCCGGGCAGGTTGATTTTACTCATCAATTTTCTACAGCAGACATTGGCTGCACCGCGGTTCTGAGTCGTCAGCCGACGATTAATGTTCCGTTCACCTGTGCTTTGGTCATGCCAGTGTGGTGGGGGCTGGAGTTGGACTGCACGGGCAGCCACTCTGATTGAGCCAGCGAACCCAACACCCCTGCAACTTGCAGGAGCTGGAAGCAAAATGCTCCTCGCAAGTGATGCGCCTGGCTTGTTCCGCAACGGTCACGTGGGACTGGAGTGTTTCTGTTCCCCTGCGGGCTGCGCAACCCACCCAGCGCCTGCAGTCCCAGACCAGCCTCCCGGGCGCTTTGTGGAATGGAACTGAGCTGAAAGCAGTGAAACAAGGCAGCCTAACCCTGATGTGCTGTGGGCAGGCCCTGGTGGCCCGTCGAACAGCAGCTCGCTGGTGCCGTGTCTGAGCTAAGCACCTTTGGTCGGAGACAGGCCAGACCGAGGGCGTTCACATTGCCCCGGGGCCCGCACTACCGGTACACGAAGACGTAGCGCTCCTGGTAATTTTCCCGGCTCCCAGCAGTGGGCTGCTCAGGGCCGTGTAGGAGTCGGGGCCTGCGGACCTGGGAGCAGGATGGGGACAGGATGAAGGGGATCCCAGCGGTGACCCTCCATCCCGTCCCAACCTACGCCCCTGCCCCCACATAACTCACCTGTGCAGGGCGTTGATGAGTGCGGGCACGGCCTGCCCCTTGGCATCCATCACCTCCTGCAGCACCCGCGATGTCACAGCGAGAGACAATCTGTGCAGGTGGGGCTCATTAGCAATATCTGCATATGCAAGTCACACACCACCATCTCCTGCCTCTCCTCTGTCCCTACCCCCTGGTGGCCTCCCTGTCTCTCCCCCCCACACTGCTCCCTGTGCTTATCAGCAAGCTCCCCTCAACCCTCCCTGTGCCCCCCACTGGTTCCCCCGTCCTCCCTCAGCCTCCCCCTTGCTTCCAAGCACCTGCCTTACCTTGACCAGCGTGTCCATGACGACGACTTTGGCAGCTTTGGGGCCAGCGAAGCGCTGCAGGTTGAAGGCGCAGATCCGGAAGGGGGCACCTGCAGGGCACAGAAGCAGCAGCAGGGTGCAGAGGCAGTGGGGGGGCGGCCCCATGGTGAGGGTAGCAGCTCAGGCCTGGGCAAATCCTGCAAGAGAGGAACCGATGGATGGACACAGCCAGGTGGCGAGTTGTGGGGACAGACAGATGGAATGGAGTGGGAGTGGGCACTCCTGGGCTGGCATTAAATCTAGACGGGGCTTCATGGGCGCTAAATATAGCAACAACAACAAAAAGCCACAGACTGCATCTGGCTCTATCCATCACAACCCTCCCACTGTGCCCAGAGAGCTGCCCCCCTCTCCCACCCCAGAGCCCCACATAACCATCTGCCCCCCCTGCTGTCACCCCCTCTGCAAAATCTCCCGCTTTTTCCCCCCCTCCCCCAAATAGCTCTGCCACCGGCCCAGGTCAGTTGTGAGCCTAAGAGCAGCCCTCCCCTCCTGCGTGCAGAGCTGTGGGGAGACATTAAAACACTGGGTCCCATTGGTCAGTACTGTATATCCAACACCAGTCCCTCCCCCCGCTGATTCTCTGCCCCCCCAGCCACCTCTTCCCCAGCTGATTCTCTCCCCTCACGGGTCAGGGACTCACAGGACTCTGCGGTATCATCCCCCCTGCAGTGGGGGTGGGGGGCAGCCTGGGCGACCTGCGGCAAGGACAGGAAGCTGGGGGAGGGAAGCGGGGCAGGGACAGGAAAGGGGCGTCCAGGGACAGGAAGCGGGGGGGAGCCTGGGGGACCCAGGACAGGGACAGGAAGCTGGTGGGGCTTTTGCAATGTTGGTACCCCCCCCGGGCAGCAACCCGAGGGGAGCTCCACAGAGGAGGACCAAATTCCCCCCCCAGATAGATGCCCAGCAGAAGGGGGACCCAGATCTGACCCCCAACCCAGCCAGGGAGCCCAGCCTTACCCTCCTGTCCCTGTGCCCCAAGCTGGCTCTGCGGGCTGCTCCACCCCCATCCTCCGGGTTTCACTTCCCCCCACCACCCCCTGCGGAGCTAGGCTGGCCCCACCCCGCAGGGGAGAGGCCTGTAGGGACTCGCCAGCATGCGGCCCAATGCGCTGCCATGCAAACACGGTAAGAGCCGCAGGTGAACGCGCACGCGCGCTGACATGGGAAGGGACACGTGTCAATCACGCCCTGGCAGCAGCACGTGCCGCACGTGTAGCCCAGCCACCCTGCCTGCAGCGCCAGGCTTGATGCACAAAGGCGCGCGCCTGAACACACCCGGCCCGCTCAGGTCCCGCAGATCCCAGAGGCCTGCGCTAAGAGCGAGCACGCACCAATCCCGCCCCAGGGTGAGGCCACCACGCGAGGACGCGAGGTCGCAAGGTCACAGCCCCGCCACCGTCACCACGGCCTGGCGTGACGTCATCGCGCGTGGCCAAGACCTCACCAGCTTTGCAGCAAGGGCACCGCGTGCAGCGCGAGCTCACGCAGACGGCGGCGATGTGGTGGCGTCCGATGATGACGCCATCAGGCCTGCCGCGATGTCACGCTGCCGCGCCTGTGGGGGGCGGGGACTGAGACCCCCCGCGAGGCGCTCCTGCCAGCCCTTCCTGCTGCTCTATGCTGCCTCCTGCCCCGGCCGCTCTAGGCGCCCGGCCCACCTCGGCTCGTCTGTTCTGGGGGGGGGAAGGGGCCGGTCGTGCCGTCGCTCTCTGTGCTTCCGAACCGGAAGTTGGCCGCTCTACCCATCGCATCTAGTATGCTCTTGAGTCCTCCGAGCCTCTTCGCGGCGCTGTGCGACACCTACATTTGCGGCCGGACGGGGCGCGCTTTACGGCCGGAGGGGCCGCCTCTGCCCGGCGGCCTTCACGATAGCGGGGAGGAGGCCGGGGCGCTTTACAGCCGCGCGGGAGGTGGGAGATGGGGTTGTGGGGACGGGGACGGGGGCAATAGGGGGTGGGCGTGGAAGAGGGCGGGGTCAGGAGGAGGGGGAGATGTGGAGGGCGGGGCGATGGGGAAGGGGCGGGGTTCGATGTGGGTGATAGGGTGGAGCGGTGGGGAAGGGGCGGGACGGGGTTCGATGTTGGGGTGGGGCGATGGGGAAGGGGCGGAGGGTTTAATGTGGGGGAAGGGGCGGGGCGAGTGGGGGGTAGGGATGTGGAAGCTGCCGCCCGAATTGTGACCTCCCATCGTGTCCCCCGCAGGGGGGGGCCAGACGATGCCCCTGGAGGTGCCTTGGCCATTCCCACCGTGCCCCGCGGCTGCCGTGGACCCTGGCCAGCACGCCTGGTCACCGTCCTGGCTGGCACCTACAGCTGCTTCTGGACGAGTGAGTGCCAGGCCCCCCCCCCCACACCCATGCACTGCTCCTCCACCCTGAGCTCCTCCCCGCCATCCACTGTCCTGCTCCTGGCCCCCCAAAGGAGCCACTGACATCTCCACAACCCTACCCTCTACAGCCACCCTGTCTCTTGCCCCCACCTGTGATGGTTCTCGGGGTGCCCCAGGTTGCTAGTTGCCTGGTCATTACCCCCCCCGGCATCTCCTTTGGGGTGTCAGGCTCCCCTCTCGTCAGCTCCCCTCTCCCCAGGCCTTTCCCCACCTCTGGGCCGGTTAGCAGGAGGTATTCCCCAAATCCCTCCTGGTCCTGGGGCCCCCCATATAGCTTCTGTCCCTCCAGCTACTGACCCCCCTGTATCTCCCCCGCACACCCCTTCTCCCCCTATAGTTCTCTTCCCACCAGTTACTGATCCGATCTCCCAGGCCACTGGGGGGTGGAGGAGCCCAGCGCGGGTCTCCCCTGGTTGTTCCCCACACATCTAAGTTGCCTCCCCTGCCCCGCAGGGCACATGAACCGGTTGCGGGTCCCTAAACAAGGAAGTTCTGTACGATCTGGTTGAGCGGCGCCCAGCCTGGGCACCCCCCCTCATCACCGTGTCTAACCACCAAGTCCTGTATGGAGACCCCCACCTCTGGGGTAGGCGCTGGGGGATACCCATCTTGGTGGGAACCCTGGAGAGTGTGGCTGGGAGGGGGATTTTGCATGCTGGGGGGGCAGAGCCCCTTTTGTTGGGGGTGGGGGGCTGGTTCTCGGTTGGTTAGTCCTGCTCCCCTCGGAGCAGCCCCTGGGGGAGAACGACCCCTCCTTCACATCAGTTATCCACCCGGGGGGGGGTGCCTGGCTGAGATCCCCCAGTAATGTTCTCCCCTGCCCTCAATTTCAGGTATATTGATAGCTCGGCATGTCTGGAACCTGAAGAAGATGCTGCTGCGTGAGTGGGGAGGGTCTGTGGGGGCTGTATGAGAGGAGTTTGTGGGGAACCACCCTCCCCATCAATATTCCCCACTAACCACCCTGCAGGGGCCCATCACCCACTACATCAGGGCCCACATTGTGCTGGAGGATCGAGGCAGGCCGGCCTACAAGGGTCCCCCAACCTGCTGTAATCTGTCCAGTGGGGGAGGGCCAGCAGTGCTGCAGGAGGATTGTCCCCCCGCCCCATTTATGTGTTCTCTGCTCCATTCTCAGGACCCCCCACGGCCGCCGACATCTGCTTCACCGAGAATTACACTCGCGCTTCTTCAGCCTGGGCCAGTGCGTCCCCGGTGTGCCGAGGTGAGGGGGGAGGCGCTGGGGGGCACATGGGGCCGGGCCAGAGGAGTTGGAAGTTACATATGGGACGGAGGGGGATGGGCCGGGTGGGGAGGATGGAGGGAAGGGGGCTATGGCCAAGGCAGCTGGGCGGGGGGGGGGACTGGGGTCACATGGGACCCTGAGGCACCTGGGAGCAGGAGTTGGAGGGGAAGAGGCTGGGGGCCAGCTGGGGGATAAATGTGGGGGGAGGGGGCTGAGGCTGGGGCCGGCGCAGGGTGCCGGGGAGCGCCTGGGAGGGACACAGGGCCAGCGCAGGATGGGGAGACAGGGTGAGGGGGAAACGGAGGGAGAGGGGGCAGCTGGGGCGGACCTGTGGGCCAGGGCTAATGGCACCTGCCCCCTGCAGGGGATGGCGTCTATAGAAGGGGATGGATTTCATCCTGGAGAAGCTCAACCTATGGAGACTGGGTGCACATCTTCCCCGAGGGTAACACTGGGCAGGGGCCATGGGGGTGGGGAGCTGGGCACAGCCCCTTGGGGGTGTAGTGGGGGGTAGTGAGCCGTATGGGGAGTGGCGATGGGACTGCAGAATATCAGGCCCAGCCAGTCATGGGGTGTGTGTGTGGAGGAGCCCTAATTGGGGCCCAGCCACAGTGGGTGGAAGGCCAACAGGGAGTCTCCTTGTGTCCCCCAACCCACCTCTCTCTTCTCCCTCCCAGGCAAGGTGAACATGAGCCAGGAATTCATGCGCTTCAAGTGGGGTGAGTGCGTGGGAGGGAGGGGGGGTAAGAGTGGAGGGCTTCCCTTTCTAACTCCTCCTCTCTCTGCCCCCCAGGGATTGGGCGACTCCTGGCCGAGTGCCGGCAGCACCCCGTCATCCTGCCCCTTTGGCACGTCGGTGAGGCTGTGCCGGGCCCCCCAAATCTCCTGTCAGCCCAGGGGCATATGGGTGGGGGGGCTAGAGAGCATGGTGCAGTGGGGGCGGAGGGGTCATTAGCTGGGGGCAGTGGTTAGCTGGGAGCCTGGGACTGGGTGGGTGGTGGCTGGTTGAGGGCAAGGGGTCTTTAACTGTGGGGCTGGAGGGGGGGCAGTGATTAGACAGGACTGGGGGGTAGTTAGCCAGGGCCAGGGAGTGTAGGGATGGGGCGGTGGTTAGCTGCAGGAGGGGGGGGCCTAGAGTGTGGGGCTGGGGGGGCGGCCAGGTTAGGTGGCTAACCTGGGGGGGGGGCGGCAGTGGTTAGCTGGGAGAGAAGGGGCGGGAAGCATGGCGGGGGGGCAGTGGTTAGCTGGAGGGGGGGCAGGGAGCATGGGGCTGTGAGGGGGCGGTGGTTAGCTGGGGGGAGACAGGGAACATGGGAATGGGGGCGGTAGTTAGCTGGGGAGAGGGGGATGGGAAGCATGGGGCTGGGGAGGGGTTAGTTGGAGGGGTGGGGCCTGGGAGCATGGGCTGGGGGGGACAGTGGTTACCCTGGGCGATGGGCCTTGGAGCTGGGGGGGCTGTGGTTAGCTGGGGGAGCGGCCAGGAATGTGGGGCTGAGGTGGTGGTTAGCTGGGGGAGGGGGGGCCTGGGAGTTTGGGGCTGAGGGGCTGGGTTAGGTGGATAACCTGTGGGGGGGGAATTGGAGTCCCCCCATATCTTTAACATGCTTCCCACCACCAGGTCTGAACGATGTGCTGCCCAATGACTCCCCCATATGTGCCCCGTGTCGGCCAGGTGGGTACTGGACAGCTTGCGGGGGGTGGGGTGCAGAGTGGAGCCCTTCCCCTGCCCGCTGCACGGGATAGGCCCTACATAACACCAGCTGGGGGAGGTGGGGGTCAGACCTTGGGGCACCCTGCCCTGGCTGAAAAATGGGAGGGTGGCTCTTCACATTTATGTAGGTCCTATATAAACAGCAGCTCTGGGGGGTTAACCCCCACACACACACGCTGCGGAGTGGGTTTGGGGGGAAGGGGGCGTGGGGGCAGCAGGGTCCCCACTCATCCTCGTGTCCCCCCCAGCGGCTCATGTTGTCATCGGGAAAACCGTTCACCGTCCGTCCGGTGCTGGAGCGTCTCCAGGCCGAGAACAAGTCGGCGGTGAGGCCATGAGTGGGCCCTGTGTTTGTGTGGGTTCAGGAGTGACCCATGGGGAGGGGGGCAGTGACCAGCTGGGGGAGAGGGGGAGACCGGGTGAGTCTGGAGGGCAGCGTCTTGGGGGTGGGGGCATGTCTGGAGGCAGGGCAGGATCTGTGGGGGGTGTCTGATGTTGGGGGGGGCAGTGTCTGGGGGGCAGAGCGTGGGTGTGTTTGGGGGTGTGTGGGTATGTCTGGGAGCCCTGATTCCCCCCCCCCCCATTTCCCCCCAGGTGGAGATGCGCAAGGCACTGACGGATTTCATCCAGGGCGAGATCCAGGCACTGAAGGGCCAGGCCGAGCGGCTGCATCAGACATTCCAGTGGCAGAGATAGCCCGGGGGGAGGGGCACGGCTGGCCTCCCTGCCCCATAACTCCGCCCATGCGCAGGCCTCCCTGCTTCACAGCTCTGCCTACCTGTGGACCGGCCCCTCCCATCTTCCCACACGCTGGCAGGCTGGCCCCTCCCATCCTGAACCTCTGCCCCACACACTGACTGGCCCCTCCCCTCTGCCACAAATGTCAGCGGGCCGGCCCCCTGCCCTGCCCCACTGACTGGCAGGCGGCATCTCCGTGCCTGACACCTCTGCTGTACATGCCAGCTGGCTGGACCATTTCTCTGCCCCACTCACCGGCAGGCCGGCCCCTCCCAGACTTACAACTCTGCTCCATATGCCAGCCAGCAGTCACCATTCCCTGCTCCACGTGGTATGGGGCAGCTGCAGCAAGGGGGCAATCACCTATCATACCCAATCACCTTTGCTGCAGCTGCCCCTCCCCTGCCATTGGCAGGGTCTGGCTGAACAGCCCCCATGTGGGGACCCCCTGGAAGCCATTTATGAAGCCTGCTGTCCCCTGGACCTTGCCAGTGGCCCCCCCTGGGACCCTGCTGGTGAAGGCCCTTACAAAGAGTGGGGGCAACCCCTGCAGGGCTGCTGGCCATACCCCATCCAAACTGCGGGGGTCCTGCTGGGGCCAGGCTGGGTTGGAAGGGGTGTTTCCTCCTGGGAGGAATAACCTGCCCCCAACATGCATGGGGTCAAGGTGGGCTGCCAGCTCAACTCCCCTAAATCATACAGAAAGACTGCCTTGCATGAGTCAGGAGGGGGGCCCCCCGCACCCAGTGCCCTGCCCATTTTTTTTACTCTGGACTTTTTCGAATAAAGGATTTTTAACCCGGATGCAGAGTGGAGGGACTGTCCCAGGGCTGGGGTAACGGGGGGCTGGAGGAGTTTGGTGTCCTGCTCAGGGGGGGAGGGATCGGGGCCAGAACAGGGTCTGCCCTCCCTGCCCCTTCTCTCAGCCACCCACCAGCGCCCAGGCTGCGGGCGAGACCCGGCTCTGGGGAGCGCCGGCTGGGCCAGGTTGCCGCGTGGGGCAGGCCTGCTCCAGCCTGCGACGCTCTGGGGCAGGGGGCCGCCGCGCGCCCTGGGAGCAGGGCCGGGAGGCAAAGCCGGCAGCGCTGGTGGGCAGCGGGCCTGGGGACGGCTTGTAACACCCCGTGGGCGTGACTCAGTTTCCCCGCCTGCCTGCGCATCGGGGCGGGGGCGGGGCTGGGGTCCACCCCCAGGAACGCTCGGGGGGGCAGCCCCCAACGTCTCCTCCGTGTGGCCCCCGGAAGGGGGGTAACGGGACGCTGCCATTGGCTGTCTTTCCCCTTTCCGGGCTCTGATTGGCCGCCGCTCGGCCCGCGCTGTGATTGGCGGAGCGGGGCTCGAGGCGGGGCGAAGCGGAGGGTAGCGGCTAAGGCCCGGCGCGGATGCGGTTGGGGACAAGCGTCCAAGATGGCGGCGGCGCGGCTGGTGCTGGCGGGGCTGGTGCTGGGGGGCGGAGCGCGCCGGTCGGGTCCCGTGCTGGGCTGGTACGGACGCAGGTGCGGGAGGGGCCGCGCGAGCGGGGAGCGCGGAAGGGCCGGGGCGGCGCGGGGGGGCCTGGCGCTCTCCCCCGCTGACCCCCCCTTCTGTGCCCCCCCAGCTCTCTCTGGCCCCCCCTGGCTGACAGCTACGAGGGACACGTGGTCGGCGCGGCCCAGCTGAGCGCGCTCCTCGCCCCCGCGCTGGATCGGGGCCCCCGCAACGTCGTGCTTTTCTGCAGGAGAAGGTGAGACCCCGAAAGAGCCCCCCCGGCCGCCGCCCCCCCCCCGGTGTGTGCGTGTCCGCCCGACCGCTGCCGCGCCCGTCTGCCCTTACCTGTCTTGCTCCTGCTCCTGCCCCTGCCCCTGTGCCCACTGTGCTAGTGGGGCTGAGCCTGGGGGTTCAGCAGCTGGGGTACGTGCCCTGTTGCAGGTGGGTTGGGGGGGCGCTCCAACTGCTGGGGTGTGTCTGGAGTCCCAGCTCCCTGGGGGCTATGGGGCAGGCAATTACTTTGGTGGGGGGCAGTCACACAGGGCTCCCAGAACCCAGCCTGGGCCCTGTCACGGGGGGCGGGGTTTGCTCCCCCGTCCCCTCCCCTCACAGACCCTCTGTAAGGGAAGTAAGCCCAGCTCCCCAGTCATGTGACCAGTGACTGATCTCTGTATAAGATTCCAGCTTTGTCCTTCCCCCCCCCCCCCCCCGCTCCTATAACACCCCCCCCAAAATACCTGCATCATGCCCACGGGGAGGGAGCTTGGCCTGGGGGGGCCTCAAAGTGCCCCACATTAACGCTCTCACCCCCCCCAGCTCAGCCTGGAGGATTTCACGGCATATGGGGGCGTCTTCGGAAACAAGCCCGACAGCGCCCTTCCCCAACCTGGAGGGTGAGCAAGGGGGGCCTTGATAGAGCTGGGGGGCTGCAGGTCGGGGGTGGGGGCCCTTGTGGGGCTGGGAGGGGATAGGTGGCAGAGGCCATGGGTTCAGGGATGGCAGGGGCTACAGGGTGTGGGGCAGGGGATCCAATGAGGCTGTGGGTTGGGGGTGAAGGGCTTGGGGGGGATGGGGCTATGGGTCAGGGGTGAAGGGCTCTGGGGGGCTGTGCGTCAAATGCCTGTCTCTAACTCCCCCCCCCGACACACATACGCAGAGTGCCCTGGCAGGGGCCCCCTCAACTCTGGTGCTCCCAGCTGTGCAGGGGGTGGCAGCTGCCGGCGTCCTGAGGCTGCTGAAGGAGAAGCTAGGGCTGAGCCCCCTGCATGTGGAGCCGGGCACCCTGCGGGGAGCTTCGACTCAATGCCAGCCTGCCCGCCCTGCTGCTGGTGCGGCTTCCCTACACTGCCAGGTATGTGCCCCATGTCCCCCCGATGGCCTGTCCTGCCCTGCCCCCCACAGCCTGCCCGCCCTGCTGCTGGTGCGGCTGCCCTATGCTGCTGGGTACGTGCCCCATGTCCCTCCGATGGCCTGGCCTGCCCTGCCCCCCACGGCCCCCCACAGCCTGCCTGCCCTGCTGCTGGTGTGGCTCCCTACATAGCCTTGTTACATGCCCCATGTCCCCCCCAGTGGCCTGCCCTGCCCCCCAGAGCCTGCCTGCCCTGCTGCTGGTGTGTGGCTGCCCTACATAGCCTTGTTATGCACCCCCATGGCCTCCCACCACCATGGCTTAACCTGTCTGATCTCACCTCTGCCTGCCCTGCCCTGTCCAGCTTCTCCTAGCCTGTCCTGACTTCCCCCCTTCCACAGTCTGGCTGCCCTGCACTGCCCAGGTCTGTGGCTGTGGCTCTGGGTTCACCCCCTAGAGAGTGTGACTGGCTGAGCTGGGGGGACATGGGGTGGAGGTTCCAGCATGGGACCCACTTGGGGGTGGGGGCTGTGGTGTCTTCCCCCCTGATGTGCTGCTTTTCATTTCCAGCTCTAGCCTCATGGCCCCCAAGGAGGTGCTAATGAGCAATGGTGAGTCTGGCCCCCGCACAGCCACTTCCCTTACCAGATCCTCGGTCATCCGCCTTTCCATGGGCTGGATCTGTCTCCCTGCCCCGCATGGCTGGGTCTCCCAGCCTCCCTTCATACCCAGCCCCCATTGCTGGATCCTCCCCCATTTCCCCACTGAAGTGCCCCGGTTGGTGTGGGGAGCAACCCCTCCATGGCCGGTGGGTGGGTCAGGTCAGGGTTTGGGGGCTGGCTGGGGTGGGGAGCCAGGGGTCAGGGCTGTTAACCCTGGACGTGTCTGCCCCCAGATGAGATCATCGGGCAGGTGCTCAGTGCCCTGAAGGAGGACGATGTGCCCTACACGGCGCTGCTGACGGCTGGAGCCCCTCACGAGTATGTCTCTTCCCCCACCCCCACTGACACCCCCCCCCTCCCCTGGCAGGGGGCCCCCCTCACTGGTATGTCCCCACATTAGTGTTCCAGCCCTGGCCATGCACCTCTCCTGGGTATATCCTGGTCACACTGACCACCCCCTTAGCTGCGTACTCTGGTACCCCTCTTCATCCTCCCTTACCTCAGGAAACCTGCCTTAAACTTTGAGCCTGTGCCCCCCAGGTACTTCCCAGCACTGCCCCTCAGCTCTCACCCCACCCTCTCCCCAGGTTCTCCGGGATGTCTCCGGGGTGGCCCCAGCGGGGTGAGCCGCCAGCTGCTGCAGAAGCCAACCCCAGCACCAGTGCAGCACCCCCCGGTGCGGTACCCCCTGACCGGGGAGCACCAGATCCTCTTCTGGGCCCAGAAATTTCTCCGTGGTCTGGGACAACAGTGGGTCGACCTGACACCCCAACATTTGGGGCCGAGGCCTCCGTCAATGTGAGCGGCTCGTCCTGGAGCGCCAGTGACTCCTGGTGAGGAGCGGGGCTGTGGGTTGGGAGTGAGGGGTGCTGGCAGAGCTGGGGGGAACCGAGGGCCGGGTTAGCAATGGGCTGTGGGTTGGGAGTGAGGGGCACTGGGAGAGCTGGGAGGAGCCCAGGACTGGGCTGGCAGGGGGCTGCTGGTTGGGAGTGAGGGGCACCACCAGGGTCACTGTCTCTTTTCCCCTATCCAGGCTGGTGCTGAAGTATGCAAATGTCTTGGGGTCCCCTCTGACTGCTACGTGAGTATTTGGGGGGGCTGGCTAGGCCTGGGAGAGATGTGGTGTCGGCTGGGGAGTGTCACTACATTAACTGGGGGTGCTTGGCATATGTTGGGGGGTGACATGCGAGGGTTGGTTTGGCTGGGGTGGTGGGGGGTAATGGGGGGGAGGTTGCTGAGGTCTGGGGGTTCTGGCTGGATCACAGGGGATGGGTCACTTGATGATTACCTATTCTGTTCATTCTCTCTGGGACACCTGGCACTGGCCACTGTCAGACCTTTGGGCTGACCCAGTATTGCCCTTCTTATGTTCTTATGCTGACCCTCGGGGGGTCAGTCTGGCCCTCGGGTGGCTTTGGGGGGGTCTGGCTGGCCCTCTGGGGGTTCTGGATGAGCTGTTCTCCTCCTCCCCTGCCGCCCCTCCAGGTTCCACATGACCAGCCGGTGGTTCCCTGTGTCAGGCCAGGACTGGTTCCAGCTTAGCCACCTGGAGCTGGCAACGCCCTCAGCCAGGCCCACTGTGTTCAACGCCTCACAGGTGACTGCTCCAGCAACTATGCCTGGCGCGCGCCCACCTCAGCAGCATGCAGGCCTTTGGTGCTGGCCTTCAGCCCACAGCCCAGCCCCGGCTGGGGGGTGCTGCTCCAGGATGTACAGGTACCAGCCGGGATGCTTGGGTTCTCTCCTGGCTCTGGGAGGGGAGTGGGGTCTAGTAGGGGGAGGAGGGGGGCTGGGAGGCAGGATGCCTGGTTCTCTCCTGGCTCTGGGAGGGGCGTTAGGGTCGGCGGAGGAGGGCTAGTAGCCTGGCTTCATCTAATCCCCCTCCTCGTCCCCCCCCAGCTGCAGGGGTTCAACGTGACGGGCCTGCGGTTCTCCTACGCCAGCGACTGTGCCGGGTTCTTTGCACCGGGCACCTGGATGGGGCTGCTCACGGCCCTGCTGCTCGGCGCCATCTTCGCCTGCGGCCTGCACATGCTGCTGAGCCTCAAGACCATGGACCGCTTTGACGACCCCAAGGGGGCCACCATCGCTGTGCCCCAGGGCGAGTAGGGAGGGCCTGGGTCTGCTCCCCCCTGAGCTGGGATCCCCTGGCTCTGTGCACTTGCCCCACCCCCCCCTTGCACTGGGGCCTGCTCTGTGTGCTGGCCGTGCCCTCCTCCCCCGCTCTGTCCCAAGCTCCACACAGCAGGTTTAAGGGGGGGTGGGGGAAATCCAGCATCTCCCCCAACCCTGCCCTGCCTCTGCCCAGGGGGCTCCCAGTGCTTGGGGTGGGGGGGGGGCAGGCTGGGGGTTGTAGACCCCCCTTGCTCTCCTGTCATCCCCATGGCTGCTGTCACCTGGGAGCGACCCCCCTACCCCCCCCTGCTGTGCATTGACTCCCCAACTGCTGGGCTGGGGACTGATCCCTTATTTATTGGGGGGCTACTAGGCCCCCCATCCTCTCCCCCCAGCCCCTTAATAAAGAATGTCTGGGCCTGCCTCTATGTCTGTCTGTCTGTCCAGGGGGACGCAGGGAGCCAGGAGGGGGGGCGTGGGATTACTTTCTCTGGCGGAGGGAGCTGGGGTGGTGTCACGAAAGGACTCACTGGTGGCGGAAGGATCGCGGGTAGCCGTGGAGAGACATAAACCTGGGTCTTATTCTGGCGGAGGGAGACAAACTCCTGGGGGTGGTGCGCAAAAGAACTTACTTATCCGGCGGAAGAATCGGGGCGGATCAGCTGGAAGCGACGGTGACGCGGCAATTCGGCACTAGGTTTGGCCGGTGGAGGGATACCGTGCGTCGCTTTCCATATCGGCACTCTCTTGGCGGAAGGTGCCACCTGTGGCGGTGAAGGGGCCCTGCCCCGGGGCTTGACTGCTGGCGGAGGGGGCTGTACGGTGGAGATCGGCTGAAGTGCCTTCGCCGGGACTCGTTTGCAGGCGGAGGGATTCGGGGTGTGGTAGGAAGAGGCCGGAACTCGTTTCCAGGCGGAGGGATCTGGGGCGGCCGGAGCTGCGGTCCAGGCTGGCTCCGCTGGAGCGGGGGAGGTGGTCTGGTCCTGCCGCCATGGATGAGGCCTACGACGTGATCGTGCTGGGCACCGGGCTGACCGTGAGTCTGGGGGTGGCTCCCCATTGCACATCCCAATGCACCTCCTGCAACCTCCCTTTGCACCCCCGGGTGTGGGACCTCCTGCAGACTCCCTATTGCAACTCCCCCAAGGCAACCCCTGCACCCCCTCATTGCACCCCCTGCAACTTCCCTTTGCACCCCTGAGTGTGGGACCTCCTGCGGACCCCCTATTGCAACTCCCCCAAGGCAACCCCTGCACTCCCTGCAACCTCTCTTTGCACCCCAGGTGTGGGACCCCCTGCGAACCCCCTATTGCAACTCTTCCAAGGCAACCCCTGCACATCCCCCGGGCATGGCAAACCCCATTACAGCCCCTAATGTACCCCACTGCAACCCGTGCACCCTCCCCACTGCAGCTCCCCCATTGCACCCATTTCTGGGTACCCTGCTGGACACCCCCGCCATTGCAATCTTTACTCTTTCTCTCTATGTCTCCCTCTTCTACCCGTATCCCTCAGCCTGCCACAGTAATACCTCCATCCCCACGTCTCCTTCATGTGCACCCCTCTACTGCACCCACTTCTAGGCACCCCACTAGACTCTTATTGGAACCTCCCCCACTGTTCTCCCCTTTCTATGCTCGCCCTGTATCCCCTCCCTGGGGTAGCAACCCTAACCCATCACCCGTCATTCAGGACTCCCATGCACCCAGCTCCCCCAGCACCCTGCAAATGGGGTACCCCCCATTAATACTCCCTTGCATCTCTGGCAAGGGAGGGGTGGGAAGTGCCCCCCCCGGTTCTCTCTCTGTCAGCCCCTCCAGGATCACAGAGCCTGCCCCCTCCCCTTGTCTTCCCTGCAGCTCACAGCCGGGTGCACCCAGCCAATGGTGCCGTGCAGTGCCCCCTTACCACTCCCACCTAGCTCTTGGCAGCTGGAGACATCTTACCTTTGCACCCCAAAGCTGGCTGTGCAAAAAGTGCCCCTCCGATTAATCTCCTCGAGAGTCACTAACCCCCCCAGCACACCAGGTACAACTGGGCTGCCCCATGCCTGCCCCCCTTCCACATCGCAGCCTCCTGCCCCATCCCGGATCGGGGCTGGCACCCCCTAGAGGAAAGGCCCTGGGCCCCGTTCCTTGCCCTGCCCCCCCCGGGCCGGATGGGAGCCAGGGCTCTGAGGTGGGGGGGTCCCCGGCGGCTCTGGCACTGACCCTTCCCGTGCCCCCCAGGAATGCATCCTGTCGGGGATCATGTCGGTGAACGGGAAGAAGGTTCTGCACATGGACCGGAATCCCCACTACGGGGGAGAGAGCTCCTCCATCACCCCCCTGGAGGAGGTATGGGTCTGGGCCCTGGGGTGTGGGGGCACAGGGGAGTGCATTTCAGGGGAGCTGGTTTGTGGTTGTGGGCCCCAGAGGAAACGGGTTTGATGGGGCAGGGGCTGGTTCAAGATGGGGTCTGTTTGCAGGGGCATGGGGATCCTCTGAAGGAGAGGGTTTGAGGTGGAGGGCAGATTTGGGGATGCAGGGGTTCCCCAGCAGGAGGACATGCGGGGCTGGTGCGGGGGTGCCGGAGGGGACTGGGACAGGCGGCTCTAACTCTCTTCTCCCCCCCCCCAGCTGTATAAACGCTTTGGGCTCCCCGAGGGGCCCCCCGAGTCCATGGGGCGTGGCCGGGACTGGAACGTTGACCTGATCCCCAAATTCCTCATGGCCAACGGTAAGGGGATGCCCGGGGGAGTGGGAGCCTCAGAAATGGTGGGGTTTGGGGGAAGGGTGGGGTGTCGCTCCAGTGCCCCCCCTCACTGTCGTGCTCCCCCCCCCCCCACCCCCAGGCCAGCTGGTGAAGATGTTGCTGTACACGGAGGTGACCCGGTACCTGGACTTCAAGGTGGTGGAGGGGAGCTTCGTCTACAGGGGGGGGCAGGTACACAAGGTGCCCTCCACCGAGACTGAGGCGCTGGCGTCCAGTGAGTGACACCCCCCCCATGGCCCCCATTCCTGGGAGTCCCCCACTGCCTGCTCCGAGAGGACCCCCCACTGCCCCCTTCCTGGCACTACTGCCCCCCCCCCGCCTCCCCAATGGGATCCTCCCCACGAAGGAAGTCACCCATTGCTCTGGGGACCCCCTGCTGTCCATCCGCCCTAGACTGCAGTGAGTTAGTGCCTCCCTGCAAGGGGAACGTGCCCTCTGACCCCCCCCACGGTCCTCCCCCATGGCCCCGTCCCCTGAGGTGATGAGGGAGCCCTCCAGCCTGGTTTTCCTCCCCCCACATGGCACCCTGCTCCGACCCCAGTGCTTCTCTGGCCACCGCTAGTCCCTTCCCCCCATCACTAACAGCCCCCCCCCATCCCCCGCAGATCTCATGGGCATGTTCGAGAAGCGCCGGTTCCGGAAGTTCCTTGTCTTCGTGGCCAATTTGACGAGAACGACCCCCAGACACTGGAGGGGGTCGACCCCCTGGGACCCCCATGCGGGACGTGTACGAGCGCTTCGACCTGGGGCAGGACGTGATTGACTTCACGGGCCACGCACTGGCCTTGTATCGCACTGACGAGTGAGTTGTGGGGCCCACCCGGCTCCGGAGCTGGCCCTGGGGGGACCATGCCTGGTTCTGGGGGGGGGGGCGTCTGGCTCCCCCCGCCCCTCCCCGGCGTCATATCCCTGCAGCAAGTCCCCCGGGAGAGGTAGACACCCCCCTTCCCAACCAGCTTCCTGCCCAGGGGTCGCTCCAAATGTCCAGGCAAGGGACGTGGCCATTGTCTCCTGGGGGGCCCAGCCCCTGCTGCCCAGACATCTCTGGATCTCTGCAAAGATCATCCCACCCCTGCCTAGTTAGCTGTGCAGCTCGTGGGGAAACTGAGGCACTCACACTATTCATACGAAATATAAAACCCCCTGCCCTGGACTCCCCACCCAGCTCTGCAGGTGCCCCTCACTCCCAACACGCAGTCCCAGCCCTGGGCCCCCCTCACCCCGTCTCTCCCCGCAGTTACCTGGATCAGCCCTGCCTGGAGACCATTAACCGAATCAAGCTGTACAGCGAGTCGCTGGCCCGTTACGGGAAGAGCCCCTACCTCTACCCACTCTACGGGCTGGGGGAACTGCCACAAGGGTTCGCCAGGTGCGTTGTGGGGGACAGGGGTTGTGCAACGCAACGGGGGGCTCCATCATGGGGGGAGGTTGTGAGGGGGATGGCAGAGAGCTCAGGGGGTGCATGTCAGATGGGACCCCGATGTGGGGGCCGCGCCTGGTTTCCATGGTCTCTGTCCCCACGCAGGCTCAGCGCAATCTACGGGGGCACCTACATGCTGAACAAGCCCGTGGATGAGATCGTCATGGAGAATGGCCAGGTCGTGGGGGTCAGGTCGGAGGGGGAGGTGAGCGGGGGGTGCAGAGGGGGCGGGGGGAGCAGGGGGGAGGCAATCCTAGCAACCCCCAGTCCAACACACACAGTGATTTTGGGGGGGGTCCCCACTAGCCCCCCCGTTAAATCTGAAGGGGGGTTCTCTGGTGTTCATCAGTGACCCCTGCCCAGGGTATCAGGGGGCTGGCTTGTTTGTCAGGGGCTGGGTTTGGGGTGCTTCTTCCCTGGGGAGGGGGGCTCAGGCCCAACCCCCAGTGTCTGCCCCCATTTCTCCTTCTCCTGGGGGAGGGGTTGCCTGTCACCTCCCCCTCCCTCCGGGCCCGGTTCCTGGCTCTGCTTTGGGGTACCCCTTGAGGGGGCTGCTTTACCCAGCAGGGAATTTGGGGGATGGCGGGGGGTGTGAGCCAGGCTGGGGGGTTTCCCACCTCTCTCTGGGCTCAGGCCAGGAGGCGGGGGTGCTGAATTCCTGTCCCTGCCAGATGGCACGGTGCAAGCAGTTGATCTGCGACCCCAGCTATGTGCCAGAGCGAGTTCGTCAAGCCGGCCGGGTCGTCCGTGTCATCTGCATCCTGAGCCACCCCATCCATGGCACCAGCGAGGCCGGCTCCTGCCAGATCATTCTGCCCCAGAACCAGCTGGGCCGCAAGTCAGGTCAGCGCTGGGAGGAGACCGGGACTGGGCCCATCCATGGGAGCCTCCAACCCCCCTGTGGCATCATGCAGGGGACAGACTGGGGGGGGCCACGACACGGGGGTGGGCACCGTGGGGGAGGATGGGCCAGCCAGCACACTGAGCGCCCTACGGGCCTCTACAGGCGACTGGGTCACTGCAGGGGCACCGCCAGCTGCATTTCCTCGTCTCCCTGGCCCTTCGTTAACTGGGCAGACTCTGGGGGAAACTGAGGCACGCCCGCTATTCCTACGAAGCCTCATGACCCATCTCCCCTGCCCCCCAGATATCTACGTCTGTCTGGTTTCCTGGGCCCACAACGTGGCTGCACCTGGGAAGTTCATCGCCATCGTCAGCACCACGGTGGAGACGCTGGAGCCGGAGCGGGAGGTGGAGCCGGCGCTGGAGCTGCTGGAGCCCATTGACCAGAAGTGAGGCGGGGGGATAGGGAGCCAGGTGAAGGGCTGGGACTTGGGGCAGGAGCCTGGAACCCAGTGGGGAGGGGTGTGGGGGGGGGGGTCCTTGGGGTGCAGCCCCCCAAATCCACTAGCCTGTGGTGTCCCTCACCCTGGGCCTCCCAGGAGAGGCGTCTCCCAGCCCCCGTCATGGCCCTGTGCAGGCCCATGGGACAATAACGCGCAGCAGATCCGGACTCGCCACACGCCCTGCCCCCCGGCTTTGTACCAAACGCACCATCGGTGAATGAGAGGGCCCCAGGGTGCTGCCTGAGGAGCAGAGCCCCCGGGGGGAGATGCTGCTTGGCCAGGTGAGCTGGAAAGTGGGGGAGGGAGGAGCTCTGGGGGGTAAAGGCCTCTGATGGGGGCTGTGAGAGCTGTGACTCACCCCCTCCCCCCTTCCTTGGCAGGTTTGTGGCCATCAGTGACTTGTATGATCCCACGGATGATGGCACAGAGAGCCAGGTGAATACCCCCCCGCAGGGGAATTCCCGTCCCACCCCCTCCCCTCCCCTCGTGGGTCGTCCCATCCCCCACCCCCCCTTGCTACAGTGTGTTGGGGGGGGTGCCAAAATCTGCAGATGATACAAAACTATGCAAGATAGTTAAGTCCCAGGCAGGCTGCAAAGAGCTGCAAAAGGATCTCTCAGAACTGGGTGACAGGGCAACAAAATGGCAGGTGAAATTCAATGCTGATAAATGCAAAGTGATGCACATGGGGAAACATAATCCCAGCTAGACCTATACAATGAGGGGGGCTAAATTAGCTGTTACCTGAGAGGGGAATTTTGGAGTCATTGTGGCTAGTTCTCTGAACACATCCGCTCAATGGGCAGCAGCTGTCAAAAAAGCGAACAGAATGTTGGGAATCGTTAGGAAAGGGATAGATAATAAGACGGAAAATATCATGTTGTCTCTCTATAAATCCATCATACGCCCACACTTTGAATACTGCGTGCAGCTGGGATCCGCTCCATCTCAAAATGATAAATTGGAACTGGAAAAGATACAGCAAAGGGCAACAAAAATGAACAGCAGTATGGAACGGCTGCCATACGAGGAGAGACTAATAAAACTGGGATTTTTCAGTTTGGAAAAGAGACGACTAAGGGGGGATGGGATAGAGGGCTATAAAATCATGACCAGTGTGGAGAAAGTAAATAAGGAAGTGTTATTTACCCCTTCTCATAACACATGAACATGGGCTAACTATATGAAATGAATAGGCAGCAGGTTTAACACAAACAGAAGGAAGTATTTCTTCACACAAGGCACAGTCAACCTGTGGAACTCCTTGCCAGAGAATGTTGTGAAGGCCAAGACTATAACTGGCTTCAAATAAGAACTAGATAAGTTCATGGAGGTCAGGTTCCTCAATGGCTATTAGCCAGGATGGGTAGCGATGGGGCCCTAGCCTCTGTTTGCCAGAAGCTGGGACTGGACGACGGGATGGATCACTTGATATTCCCTGTTCTGTTCATTTCCACTGGGGAACCTGGCATTGGCAATGGTCAAAAGACGGGATACTGGGCTAGATGGACCTTTGGTCTGACCCAGCGTGGCCGTTCTGATGCTGCATCAGGGGTGTCCATGGGCTGGGGCTGTCATGGTGCTGATGGGGGATGGATGCATGGTAGGTAGGGGGTGTCCTGGGGGTGGAGCAGGGAAGGGAGCAAGTGCAAACTCCCCCCCCCCCCCCGTGACACTGTGTTCATCTCCCCGCCCCAGATTTTCTGCTCCCGGTCGTACGATGCCACCACCCACTTCGAGACGACCTGTGACAACATCAAGGACATTTACCGGCGCATGGTCGGCACTGCCTTTGACTTCGAGAGCATGAAACGGCGCCAGAGCCATGTCTTTGGGGAGGATGAGCAGTGATCCCTGCTGGGGCCAGCTGGGACCCCCCCTCTCCACCAAGGCCTGCTCCCCCCAGCACAGGGACCAGCTGTGACTTCTCCCCCATCTGCACCAGGACCACTCCCCCCGACCGGGGCCAGCTGTGACTCTTCCCCCCCCCAAATTCAGTACCTCCCTAAGTACCAGGAACAGTTGCAGCCCATCACCCCCAAATCCCCCCACCCCACAGCTGCTGCCCCAAGCAGGGACCAAGCCTGGCACTACACCGACCCTCATCACCCCCCGGGGGTATCTTGTTCTGCCCCCTCTTTCCTAGGGGCGGCTCTGTAGGGCACCTCTAAGGCCCAGGATACCTTCCCCCTACATTGGGAGGCAGGGGAGATGTCTTGGTGTGTGGGGGGGGGGGTCACCCTACTCTCCCAAAGCTGGTCCCATTTCCCCTGCGACCCCCCCCGGTCTCGTATCCGCCCCCCGCCGTAGCCATGTAGAGGGGCAGGTTCCTGTATGTCATGGGGGGGCAGTGCTTCCCCCCAGCACCTGCTGCTCGCTGTAATTTATTTTAAGTTATTATTAATACTGGACCAAGGCCAAGAGACGGAAGAGCTGGAGGGGCACTGCAGCCCCTGATCCCAGGGGGGGCTCTGGCTGGGGTATGCCCCCCAGGTCCCACACTGTCCTTGTTTAACAATGACTGTAAGGGGGGAAGGCTTGGTTCCCCCCCGCTGCTCAATCGTGACCAGGCAATAAAGTTACTTTAGTCTAACCATGCTCCTGCCTCCTAAGGGTGGGAAGAGGGGAGTGGCTGATACCTGGCGTGGGTGGGCGGGAACCTGGGTTGGGGGTGGGGGGGCAGATGGTGGCACATGGGGGGGGTGGGTATCTGGGTTGGGGGTGCAGATGGCGGCACATGGGGGCCGGGTACCTGGGTCAGGGGGAGAAGGCGGCACATGAGGGGGCGGGTACCTGGGGTGGGGGCATGGATGGCAGCACATGGGGGGTTGGGTACCTAGGCCAGGGGGGCGGATGGAGGGGCAGATGGTGGCACATGGGGGCTGGTTACCTGGGTCGGGGGGGCGGATGGGGGGCAGGTACCTGGGCCGGGGGGGCAGATGACGGCACACGGGGAGGACCCACAGTCCCGTTGCTGGTTTGACGCTGGGGCGGGGGGGTCGCCCCTGCGGTACAACCACGCTCCCGCCTCCCTCTCCGCCTTGCGGTGATCGCCCACTCCCGGCAGCCTCTGCGGCTCCCTCCGGGCACCGCACAACGTGATTTGCATAATGGGGGCGGAGCAGCGGCTGCCCTGCGTCACTCGGTGAATGGCGCGTGCGGTTGACGTCGCGTCAGCTGGGTGCTGCGGAGCTGACTCTGGGTCCTGCGGGCCCGACCGGAAACGCCGCCGGGACCCCCCCACGTGATACGCCGGGAAACCCCCCTCGAGACCCCTCCCGTGTCACCCGCTAGGGCTTCCCCAGCCCCCCCGGCTCCAGAGACCCCCCCAGCCTCGGCCCCAGACCCCCGGCTCCAGAGACCCCCCTCACCCCCCAGCCTCTGCCCCAGAGCCGTGCTATCTCCAGCCCCCTTCTGCCCCGGGCCCCCCCCCAGCCCCCCGGGATTCCCTGTTTCCAGGGACTTCCCCAGCCTTTGCAACCTGCCACCTGCCTAGGGACCGCCCCCCCCAGCCCCCGCCCAGTGACCTCCCTGCCTTTCCCCCCATATCCAGGGACCACCAGGCCCCAGCCGGCCACAGGGCTCCTGACCTCCCCCTATTACTTCCCCTCCACTGACCCCTCCTTGGGTCCCTCCTCAGCCCCCCCCCGGCACCTCGTGGGTTGTGGTCCCCCACCTGCTCTCTCTGCCTTGGGGTCCCCTCAGCCCCCCCCAACATGGCGCAGTACAAGGGGGCGGCCAGCGAGGCCGGCCGGGCCCTGCAGCTGATGAAGAAGCGGGAACGGCAGCGGGAGCACATGGAGCAGATGAGACAGCGCATAGCAGAGGTGGGGGGCTAGGGGGGGCAGAGGGATCAGGGATACAGAGCTACTGGGGCAATGTTGACATAGGGGAGGAGAAGGGGGAGGACAGATGGGGATCCTAAGGAATAGGGGCAGGTCCTCTGGGGGTGGGGACAGTATCGGGGGGGTGCAGCTGGGGGCAGAAGTGGGGAAAGTGCAGAGACCTGGGAGAGGAGGTAGGACATGTTGGGCAGAACGGCCCCCCAATTCCTCATGCCCCAAACCCCCCACAGGAGAACATCATGAAGTCGAACATCGATAAGAAGTTCTCCGCTCATTACGACGCAGTGGAAGCAGAACTAAAATCCAGCACTGTGGGTGAGTGTGGGTAGGGGACCCAGAAGTCTGGGCTTCCCCCCCCAAAAAAATAAACTAGACCCCACTCCCCTCCCAGAGCTGGGGAGAGAACCCAGGAGTCCTGGCTCTCAGCCCCCCCTTGCTCCAGTGCTGGGAGAGAACCCAGGTGTCCTGACATACCCCCCCCCCCCAGGACTGGTGACCCTGAACGACATGAAGGCCAAGCAGGAGGCGCTGGTGAAGGAGCGGGAGAAGCAGCTGGCCAAGAAGGAGCAGTCCAAGGAACTGCAGCTGTGAGTGGGGCGCTGGGGGGTGGTGTCTGACTGCTGGGCTCCCCTGCCAACCTGGGGGGGCGGGATCTGTAGGGGGAGGGGGTCACTGTGTGTCCTCTCTGATGGAGGGGGCCCTTTTTAGGGGGTATTTCCTGTCAGGGGACCTCAGCTCCTCAGGCTTCCGCTCTTCTCTCCAAGGTGGGGACCCATGTCTGGGGGCCCTGTTGGGGGACTGATCCCCCTGTGCTATGGGGCACCGACCACCGGGTTTGAGGTTCCCAAGGGACACTGACCCCTGTCATTGGATGCTGGACCCTCTTTACTCCCCCCCCCAGGAAGCTGGAGCGGCTGCGGGAGCGGGAGCGGAAGCAGGAGCAGAAACGGAAGATCTCCAGTCTGTCCTTCACCCTGGACGAGGAGGAGGAGGAGGAGGAAGAGCAGCTGGAGGAGGAAGAGCCGGAGCTGGAGAAAGAGGGTGGGATGGGATGGGATGGGAGGGCTGGGCTATAAGGGGCACTGTGGGGCCAGGCTGGTGGTGGGGTGTGTAAGGGAGTTGGGGGGCTGTAGGGGGCGCTGTCGGACAAGGGGCAGTCATAGGAGGTGCGGTCAGGGGCTGGGGAAGCAGGGCAGCCTGGGAGTGGGTCCATGCGGGGACTGTATGGGGTGGTGTCGGGGGGGGGCATAGGGGCAGCAGGGAGGAGTTGGGGGGTCTCATTCCCGTTCTCCCCACAGAGCTACCCCCCAAGAAGCGCAAACTGGGAAAGAATCCAGACGTGGACACCAGCTTTCTGCCGGATCGGGACCGTGAGGTACGTGCCCACCGCAGCCAGGACTGCAAGGTACTGCCCTGCCCCCCCCCTTCAGACCGCGAGGTACGGCCCCATCCCCCTCCCTGCCCCCCAGCTGGGACTGTGAGGTGAACATCATAGATCAACATCACATACTCCCTTACCCCAAGCCGGAACACCAGGGTAAGGCCCTCCCCAACTGAGCTGTATCTCCCCCCCCACAGGAGGAGGAGAACCGCCTGCGTGAGGAGCTGCGCCAGGAGTGGGAGGCCAAGCAGGAGAAGATCAAGAGTACATGGCCAGGGGAACTGCACGCCACTGGGTCCTGGGGAGATGCTGGCAGCTAGGCCTGGTGGGGAGATGGGATGGGAGGGGGGTTGGAGCCATTAGTGGGTTTGGGGGGGGTACAGAAGGGGGAGGATTCTGGCTGTCAGGGGGCATTGGGGAAGGAGGTTGTAGCTGAGGGGATTGGGGGGAGGACTGTCCCCTCCCCCCATTGACCCATGCCTCTTCCCCTCCCCTAGGCGAGGAGATTGAAATCACCTTCAGCTACTGGGATGGCTCTGGCCACCGGCGCACGGTCAAGGTGAGTGGGGGGAGGCAGAGGAGCTGTCCCAGCCCTGTAGGGGAGATGGATGGGGGAGGAAGAGGGTAGGATGGGGAGAAGGAGGAAGGGCTGTCTCAGCCTTGACCTCCCCCATTTCCCCCCCCCCCAGATGAAGAAGGGGAACACCATGCAGCAGTTCCTGCAGAAAGCCCTCGAGATCCTGCGCAAGGACTTCAGCGAGCTCAGGTTGGGGGGTGGGTGTGGCCAGGGCAGGTGCATACTGGGGAGGTGGGTTGAGGATGGCATTTGGGGGTGGGGACAGGGACAGCAAGGAGCGCTGGGGTGGAGGGACCTGGCAGAAGAGCTGGGGGGGGAAGGGGGCGTGGTCCTCTCTCCTGCCCCTGGCCGTTCTGACAACTGCCTCCCACCCCAGGTCAGCCGGAGTGGAGCAGCTCATGTACATCAAGGAGGACCTAATCATCCCCCATGTAAGTGGCTCCCAGGGTCCTCCGCTCACACCCCCTGCCCCAGGAGCTGTGCAGTGGCCATTACATGCCCTCCCAAGTCCTGCTCCTGAGAGGGTTAGTGCCCATTCCCCTGAGCCTCAGCCCAGATTTGAGGGCAGCATCTCCCCCCGTGCACACACATAGGTCAACTGCAGGGGGAGGGGTTCTCCCCTGCCAGCTGGAATGTGACAAACGGGATTATTAGCTTATTAGCACAGAAATCAGGGACTTTTAGTGACATCTGTCTTGGGGGGGCATCCAGGGCTGCACTGACACCACCACCCCCAGGCTGGTCCTTGCAGGGGCTGGTCTCTCACTGCAGCACCAAGGGATGTGGAATTTTAACTCTTTCCCTCCCCCCTCTGCCAGCATCACAGCTTCTACGACTTCATTGTGACTAAAGCAAGAGGGAAAAGTGGTGAGTCTCTCTTCCCTCTCCCCCCCATGGCCTCTGATCTCATTCCCCTGGGGGATGGGGGTGGTACACAGGAGGGGGGGGAAGAATCCCCAAGAGACAGGAAGGAGACAACTAACCTCCCCCCCAACTCCCTAGGGCCGCTCTTCAACTTCGATGTTCATGAGGATGTGAGACTCCTGAGTGATGCCACTGTGGAGAAGGATGAGGTGAGGAACAGGCCCAGGTGCAGGGGTGAGAGCCAGCCCCAGCCCCAGCCCCACTCAGCTCTTTCTCCCCCCTGCAGTCCCATGCTGGGAAGGTCGTCCTGCGCAGCTGGTATGAGAAGAACAAGCACATCTTCCCGGCCAGCCGCTGGGAGCCCTATGACCCTGAGAAGAAGTGGGACAAGTACACAGTGAGTTTGGGGGCAGGTGCTTGTGGGCGGGTGGCAAGGCAGCACTGAGCTGCCACCTCCCCCTATAATTCTCTCTGTCTTTTCCCAGATCCGATGATAGGCGCTAGCTCTGGATTCCTGCCTGTGGCACCCATGGTGGTCATATTCTCTCCTCACCCAAATAAATCTGTTTTCCATCCCCTCTCCAGCTGTTGTAGCTTACTTATTCAACAGGGCAATTGCTTAAAAGGGGGGAGATCTTGTTCTATTCCTAGTGAAAATATAAATACACACAGAAGCTGGGCACACTCAACTAGCCACTTATTATGGTACTGTATGTAATTCCTTCAAGGCTATGTCCTGGAGTCCCTGGGCAATGCTCCCTTCCTCAACCTTACTATAATTGAAAGTTTCATATATCACGTTGTGTGGTTGCTTCACTTCAGCAGATAGGTATTGTAGTTGTAAGAACGCTTGATAGGCCAGTCTCTACATAAAAGAATAAATGGACACGAAGTAAAACTATTTCCTCATGTTTATTTCTCCCCCCCCCCCCCCACTGTTCCTCACATGTTCAATGGTCTATCAGGTTTCAGAGAAGCAGCCGTGTTAGTTTGTATTCACAAAAAGAAAAGGAGTACTTGTGGCATCTTAGAGACTAACAAATTTATTTGAGTATAAGCTTTTTGTGAGCTACAGCTCACTTCAGCAGGTGCATTTAGTGGAAAATCTTGACATCTGATTTGTCCATTTATTATTTTACATAGACTGTCCAGACCTAAAAGTGGCAATACTTCAAAATTTGCAAACTGGATACAATTAACTTAGGCTTGAATAAAGACTGGGAGTGGATGGGTATCTCAGATGTTCTTGTCAATGGCTGGAAATGGGCCATCATGATTATCACTACAGTTACACCTATTGTTTCATGTTCTCTGTGTATATAAATCTCCCCACTGTATTTTCCACTGCATGCATCGCTTATGCTCAAATGTGCCACGAGTCCTCCTGTTCTTCTTACCTGATCAGCCTAACACGGCTGCTACCCTGAAATCTGTCACAAATGTCCTGAAACATATTTCATTGCTCAATTAAAGTTGGCTAGTCAAGCATCTTATAATTTTGCACACCTCTGGTCTCATGCACTTCTTGATCGAGCTGCTCAGGCCAACAGAGCCACTTGCACCAAAACACCAAGCAGCAGCGCTAGGCTACCAGCTGGGAAACAGGGGCAGTGTCTCTCACCTCCGGGGGGTGGGGGTGGAGGGGGAGGTATCAGCTGGAAACTGGCACCCCCCCTGGACACCTGGGGTCATCTAGTCCAAACCCCTGCTCAAAGCAGGACCAATCCCCAATTTTTGCCCCAGATCCCTCAATGGCCCCCTCAAGGATTGAACTCATAACCCTCAGTTTAGCAGGCCAATGCTGAAACCATTGAGCTATCCATCCTCTCATTGGTCATTTGGGTCAGGTGCCAGTGAGGTTACCTTAGCTTCTTAACCCCTTACAGGTAACAGGATGTTGCCTCTGGCCAGGAGGGATTTTATAGCATTGTATGCAGAAGGTGGTTACCCTTCCCTTTATAGTTATGACAAATGCTTTTGTGGTTCAGGCTAAAGGATGAAAAATCTCCCCGTACAGCATCAGCAACGACAATTTTCACCAGGGCGGCAGCATCCCAACAGCTCTGAGTTGACGTCTGCTGCTCAGAAGCACGGGTCATAAACACGCAAGAGGGGCCAGTTTAGGGCCTCATTCCTGCCCCATTAAGCAATGGAGTTTTCCCTGGCTGGTGCTGACAGAGGTGGAGGTTACAGGTCTGCTCAGAGATCTGCAGCAAGAGAGGAAAAATATATATCTAACAAATGGAATAAAGGGGGAGATGACAGTAATGAAGATAAATTAGGAGCTAGGAAATGTAGAAAATTGATAAGGAAGCAAAGGACACCAGGAGAACTCTGTGGCTAGCAGAGATGTCAATAATAATGCAGAAATGGCAGAAGTGTTCAATTAATATTTCTGTTCTGTACTTAAGGAAAAAACATGAGGTAGCCATAGCATATGATGAAACATTTTCCATTCTAACTATAACTTCAGAGACATTTTTAAAATCAGCAGGTCCATATAACTGGAAACTAAGTTTTAAAAGAGCTGGCTGAGAAGCTCACTGGACCATTAATGGTGATTGTCAACAACTCTTGAATACTGGGGAAGTTCCAGAATTGTGGAGGAAAGCTAATGTTGTACCAATGTTTGAAAAGGGAAATGGGATGACCTGGGTAAGTAAAGCCCCCTAGTCCAACATTAAATGTACAAAAAAACATCTAAGTGCTCGGTCTCAGACCATAGCTGAGAACAGGAAACCAGCCAGGAGCAAGGGGACAGGTGCTAGTGGGGTCCTGCTGATGGAGTTGTTTCTTGGCCAGGGGCTGTTTCACTTTTTCATCAGTGAACTGGAAGAAAACATACAACGATCACGGATGACCCAAGTGCTGGGGGTTGGTAAATAACAAAGTGGACAGGCCCCAACACAGAGCAACCTGAATCAGCAGGGAAGCTGGGTGCAAGCCAGCGAGATGCATTTATCCCAGCTAGGGACCCAGTGCATGGGACATGCTCCCAGGCTGGGGGCTCTCCTGACACATGGCAAAGTTAGAGAAGATCTGGGGGCTGTGGTGATATGAGCTCCCAGTGCAACGCTGCCTTGGGCTGCACAAACCGGGGGCTCTCCTGTAGCAGCAAGGAGGTTATTTTACCTTGGTGCCGGCGCGGAGGCTGCTGGGTCCTGGCTCCAATTCTGGTATCTGCAGCTCCACGAGGCTGGGGATCTGTTGGAGAGGCTCCGAGAAGAGTTGCGGAGGAACTAAAGGGTCAGAAAAAGGGCCCTGGAGGGGGCCGTTCTGGCTTTCCATTGGTTGCGGGGGAGGTGACTTGATCACCATCTACAGGTACTTGCCTGGGAAGCAAATATCAATAAAGGGCCAAGTGACTCCGTGACACCAGGTCTCCCATGGGAGCTGACGTGGGACGAATTCAGCCAGGAAACGTGGCCCACGTTTCGACAGGGACAGTGGCTAACCTGAGGAGCGAGTTCCCAATGCCGTGGAGGGTTCCTCATCCCTGACCGGGTGGCCATTTTCCTAAGAGCCTGGCTTGCATCTGACCAGGAGCTTGTTCAGGCAGGTCCTTGGCTCGCGCCGCGCGGCTCACACTGGGGGATCATGCTGCTCCCTGCTGGCATTAAGAGCTATAGAACAGGATGGGGTAGCAGCCAGGAATCCTGAGGGGCCTGGCTTACAGCAGTGCTGCCAAACACCGCTCCCTGTTAGGCCCCAGGCTGTGTGTTACAGCAGCCCATGAGATCAGGGTCCTAGCCTGCCTCACCTAGCCCCACTCTGGGGGGCGCTGAGATGGGAGGGGGGCACCGAGCCGATCTGGGCCATAACTCTGGGACCTTCCCCCTCTTTTGCCTGCCTCTCAGCTGAACTCTGCCCCAAATTTCCATCAACCTGCCAGAGACAGGTCTCAGGGCCGCTGCCTGCAAACCCCAAAGTGCAGCTCCCTGGGGGTGGGGCAGGGCGGACAGCACCAGCACCTGGCAATCCCTGAATGCACACAAGAAACACCATCCGGCAACAGCCTGTTGGACACTTCTCAGGGCCAGGAGCTCTAGGCCACCCCACTTTGCACGCAGAGGCCCCCAGAACATTTTGAGATAGGGTCACAAGGTGCCTGAGATGCACAAGTCCAAAATTTAGGCCACCCTGGGGTGACCAAACGTTCCCCCCCACAGCCCCGTAATGTAACCATTTACATGAAATACATTCCTGGTCTGACGTTGTGACAACCCACGTTCAGGGCTCAATTCCCTGTCCTCCATTCAAGTCACTAACGTTCCCCTAGCACAACAGAAGGCGAAGCAGCTCATGTTTGCTGCTCACCTTTTCTCAGACGTCTCCCCGCTGCCCTGGCTGGAGTCCCAACTCAGTACCGGGAACCAAAGGCTAGTGAAGGGTCAAACCAGTTTTCCAGGGCATTCGCCTCCTGCAGAGAGGACATTTTCTTCGGCTCCATCTCTTTGGCTCATTCAGTTCAGTAACGGGTTCGGTCAAAGAACATGCGGACAGAAAGCTGTAAAAAAAGCAGGAAAACTGGCTTCCCTCTTACAATCCATGAATAAAACAAGGTGTGAAAAGATGAAGTCTACTACTTCTAAAATCACCAAGGGCCTGGTGACCCGACGCAGCCAGCTCTATTCACTCACCAACCATTCTGCCTGTGTTGAAGATATTGGTTAGTTTTAAGGGAAACAGCCTTTAAACTGAGAAACTTTGTTCTTCATCTACCCAGCTTGTTGAGGATAGTTTTAGTGAACAATCACCACATTTAAATGCTGTTTCTGTGCATTTCTCACTGAACTCAATTTCCAGCCACACGGAGCTAGATACAATCCCAAGAAGGAATCATTGAGTAGGAAACAAGAAAAGCATCGCTCAGCATTTTCTAACACCAGAAAAAGTGGAAAAATGAAGCACTGGGAGAAACCCATCGAACTGCATCATTGCCCAGAGCCAGCGTTTTGTCCAGCTGGCACAATGGCACACCAAACTCAGTGTAAGGGCTGTGGGGGGTTATCAGCCCGATGAAATATTTGTTCAGAAAGTGACCAAGCAGGACCTGGAAGACACCAGAGGAAAATCAATTATTTAAATCAAGGTTTCCTGGTTGCCCATGAACATTAGCAATTTTATAGATTCCTAGAGCCCAAGGACAGACAGGATCAGTGTGATCGTCTTGTCAGCCAGAGAACAGCCCCACAATTTCCGGAGCAGACCTGCTAGAGAAACCTCCAGTCTAGATTTCTGCCCTGCCGGTGACGGCTCCCTGGCTAATCACTTGCACCATTAATGATCTGCCCCATATTTCCCATCTCACCTATTGCACTCGCCCAACCAAAATGGGGGCCGGTCTGGCCTGCACATTATTGGCCATATTACAGTAGTGGAGGCCAGTATTACGGGGTGATGGTAGCCAGAACCCAGGCTCCATTACGGGAGGCCCCATTACCACATGCTCATTATTAGCAGGGTTACGGTAGCTGAACTGTGTGTGGGGGGGGGGGGGGTTCCCACTGAGCTGGGCACTGCACAGACCCACAGGGACAGACCCCCACACACATCCAGAGCAGCTCCTAGTCCAAGGGTGGGCAAACTTTTTGGCCTGAGGACCACATCTGGGTATGGAAATTGTATGGTCGGCCATGAATGCTCAGGAAATTGGGTTTGGGGTGCAAGAAGGGGTGAGAGCTCCAGTTGGGGGTGTGGGCTCTGGGTTGGGGCCAGAAATGAGGAGTTCAGGGTGCGGGAGGGGGCTCCGGGCTGGGGCAGGGGGTGGGAGGAAGGGAGCTCTGGCTGGAGGTGCAGCCTCTGGGGTGGGGCTGGGGATGAGGGAATTGGGGTGTAGGACAGTGCTCCAGGCTGGGACCAAGGGGTTTGGCGGGCGGGAGGGGGATCAGGGCTGGGGCAGGGGGTTGGGGCATTCGGGGGGTGGCTCTGGTTGGGGGTGCAGGCTCTGGGGTGGGGAGTTGGGGTGCGGGAGGGGGGCAGGGGTTCAGGCTCTGGGTGGCACTTACCTCAAGCAGCTCCTGGAAGGAGCAGCTCTCCAGCTCCTATGCAGAGGCGCAGCCAGGCGGCTCTACGTGCTGCCCCGTCCGCAGGCGCCGCCCCTGCAGCTCCCATTTTCCACAGTTCCCGGTCAATGGGAGCTGCGGGGGTGGCACATGGGGCTGGTGGCAGCACACGGAGCACCCTGGCTGCCCCTAAACCTAGGAGCCAGATGGAGGACGTGCTGCTGCTTCCGGGAGTCCTGGCACGTGTATGTGGAGCGGCCTCTGACCCCATTACCTGGCTGGAGCACAGGAGCAGGGCAAGCCCCAGACCCTGCTCCCCAGCAGGAGCTTGAGGGACGGATTTAACCAGCTGGAGGGCCGGATGTGGCCTGCAGGCCGTAGTTTGCTCACCCCTGACCTAGTCTGTCCAGGCTTGGGCGGGGGTGGACGACTGAGGGACAGAGAGGGGTTCGGGGCAGAGCTGGAAGAGAACCCAGGAGTCCTGGCTCTCAGCACCCCCTGCTCTAACCCACCAGACCCCACTCCCTTCCCAAAGCTGGGGGAAAACACAGGAGTCTGGGCTCCAGTCGGGCGTGGGGCTGGGACACACATTCTCTGCTCCCGGCTGCACTGGTGCCCCTCACAGACACCAGGTGGCAGCAGCGTCCCTCTCACACAACAGCCAAGCCTGACACCTCCCCTCCCCGGCCAGGCTCACCCCAAGGCTGAGCCAGGTGGGGAAGAGGACAGGGCGGGGCCCGGACTCCTGGGTTCCCTGATCCTTCCAGGGTATTTTCCCTTGATGATAATGTTGCAAAAACACTTTAAAAAGGGGGGAAAAAATGTACTTGGTGCTTCCAGAACAAGCGAGCCCCCCTGGGCACAACCAGTACATGCTCACCCCATCTTTGCACAAGCACCCTGCCTTTCCACATCACCCCCAGCACACTCAGGGCATGCTCCCCGTCTTTGCACCCTCACACTCTTTGGGCACAGTCAGTGCTCACTCACCCCGCCTTGACATACCCACCATGCCACCTCCTTTGCAGACTTTTATCTGCACTCATGGGTGCAGAGTCACTACCCCGCTAGTCACGCCCCTGTGTGCTCGCACGCTGGCCCCTCTCTTGCCCAGGCTAACAGCTGGCCTGAGCCCTTGGCACGCGCCCGGCCTGGCTCCAGGGCCGCATCTGGTTCCTATCAGCAGCTCCAGAGTTTTACATTTCAGCTGTTTTCATGGCAGGCGGGATGGTGAATCGTGGTGCCAGCCCCCATCCCCCCAAGGCACACGACTCCCGCCCAGCCGCAAACACCCCCCCACAGCCCAAGGCCAGCCCCCCTCCTTGCAACTGGGCCTGAGACCCCAGTCCAGCCCCCCGCCCACACACACACACACACCAGACCCACCCCCTGCCAGGGCCCACGATTCCTTCCCAGCCGCAAACACCCCCCCAACAGCCCCAGGGCCCAAGGCCAGCACCCCTCCTTGCAACTGGGCCTGGGACACCAGTCCAGCCCTCCCCCACACACACACCAGGCCCCAGATACCAGCCCAGCCCCCCAAACACTGCCACTGCCACCGCTCCCCCCCCAGTGAGTCACAGGCCATGAATGAGCAAAATGTTTTTTATAGCAAAAGACCAAAACTGCCAGTAAGAGACCAGCGGGGGTGGGGGGGCAGGGCTGGGGGTACAGGCAGAGATGGGACTCTGTGCCCCGATTGGCACCCTATTTCCCCCCTAAAACTACCCCCAGTGCCCGGCTCCCCCCGCATCCCATCCATCCCTAAGTTCCCCCCATGTGCCTTCCTACATTGATTGATCCCCCCATCTCTGGGGTGATAAGACCCCCCCCACAATTTACAGACCCTTCTTTGCCTGGCTCCCCAAATACCTGCCAGCATCTCCCCACTAAGCCCAGAGCCCCCCATCCCCGTACTCTCCCCCCTGCCCCAATGCTGGCTGCCCCATCCCTTCCCCCTGCAGTGCCCAGAACCCCCCTTTCTCCACCAGCTCCATCCTTTCCCCCCACCACACTGCCAGCTGCCCCATCCCTTCCCCCCTCCATGGCCAGAGCCCCCTCATTCCTCCCCAGCTCTGTCCTCTCCTCCTGGACCCACTGCTGGCTGCCCCATCCCTTCCCCCTCCCCGTGCCCATGGGGCGTTGCCATGGCGTCCATCCTCTGTCTCCTTGCTCTGTCACCATGGAAACGCGCCCGGGTGCAGCAGTGGCAGCATGTGCTGATCCCCCCCTTCCCCACCCTGAAATGGGGGGCCTTCAGGAAGGGGGAGGAATAAGGGGGAGAGTGGATCAGTGTGTGGGGGGAGCTCCTTAGGTGGGACCCCTGGGCTCGGATCTCCCCAGAAGGGGGCACCAGGTGGGCTAGCAGGGGGCTGTGGGTCAGGAGTGAGGGGCACTGGAAGAGCTGAGCAGAGCCCAGGGCTGGGATAGCAGGGGCTGCAGGTCGGGAGTGAGGGGCACTGGCAGACTCATTCACTGACTCCCAGCCCACCCCATCTAAGCCACTCCCCTCATGGAGCTGGGGATAGAGCTAGGAGTCCTGCCAGTCCATGACCCACCTCCTCCATCACTTTTCTGCCCAGGTGTGTCTAGGAGGGGAAACCAGGGTCCCTCTCTCTGCCCATCAGGCTGCCAGTAGTTTCTATGGGGTTGTGCCCCATGGCAATTGTGATAGCACCGCCTGCACATAGTCACAGTCTGCATGGGAGTCCCATGCTCAGGGGACAGTGTGATGAGGCCTTGCGCACTCAGGGTGTGTGTGAACTCCTAGCACACTCAAGGAGCACTGTGTCCTGGTATCTGAATCCCTTACACACCTAGGTGGCGGTGTGTGTAAAAAGGCCTTGCACATGTGTGGTGTGTATAAGTCCCTTGCACACTTCGCGTGCAAGAGTCCCTCCCATGTTCAGCAGACAGTACGTGTGAAAGTGCCTCTCACCCTCAGTGTGCAACTGAAAGCCCCTTGCACACTCAAAGCACCTGGGGAGTGTGAATACCTTGCATGGTCACAGTGTGCGCAAACCCCTTGCACACCCAGCTAGTGGGGTGTGTGAAAATACCTTGCACACAGTCTGTGCAAGAGATCTCCTTGCACACTAGAGATGCAGGATGCGTGAGGACAAGACTTGCACACTCAGGGCACGGGCGAGCCCCTTGCACACTCGCCCCCCTGTGGCTCCAGCCGGAGACCGCTGGGCTGCAATGAATGATCGGACTGATCCATTCCTGTAGCGGGGGGGAGGGCTCAGGGGATTGTGGGGATGGGGGACTCGCCTGGCCGTCCCATCTCCCGAGGGCGGTCCTGCGGATGAGAGGTCAGGGCCGAATCACGCAAAGCGGGGCCCTTGGAGGGGACTCCTCCATACCCATCCCCTCATCCCGCCCCCCCGCCCCGCAATGGTGCAGCCCGCGTTTAAAGGGCCCGGCCGGGCGGGGAGGGGGCAGAGCCGGAGCGGGGCGCGCGGCTGCAGCTGCAGGTAGAGCCGGGGCGGCCCCCCCCCCAGGATCGGTGCACGGGAGCCCCCCAGGATCGATACACGGGGGGGCGGGGAAGGGGCTTGGAGCAGTGAGGTCTCCAGATTCTCCCAGGATCGGTGCATGGGGGGCGGGGAGGTGGCAGTGCATTGCGGGTAGGGAGGATGCTGGGTGTGTGGGGCTCAGTTAATTGGGGGAAGACCCCCCAGATCAGTTTTTTGGGGCAGGGGGCTCAGGGCATGAAAGGGGCTCTGCATTGGGGAGAGGACCAGGATATGGGGGTCAGGGGACACCCCCAGCATTGGAGCACGGGAGGCAAGGGCAGCCCCCACATCAGTCCATGCAGGGAGGATTGGGGGGATGGGAGCAGAGTCCCCCACAGGGGTTCCATCTCAGCCCTGGGGGTGCAGCCCCTCTGCCTGCTCTGTTACTTTGGGGGGCCCATACCCAAGCTGTCAGGTGGGGGCTTCAGGGGGTGTCACTCTGGGGGCTGGGTTGGGGCATCCCCCCGGCTGTCTGAGCCCCCCCCCCACACCAGCAGAGTGTAGAGAGGGGATTCAGTGCTGCCTGCCCAACCCCACGCCCCATAAAACCCCCATTGGTCCTGACCCTAAGTGGGCACTAAGCTGGGTCCGGCAGAGTGGGGGGCTAGGAGTCAGGACTCCTGGGTTCTCTCCCTGCTCTGGGAGGGGAGTGGGGGCTGGGAACCAGGACTCCTGAGTGCTTTTCCTGCACAGCAATGTCTCGGTGCTGGGTGTGTGAGGGGTGGGGGAAGAGCAGGTGGCCATTTCCCTGCCGATCCCTGGATGGGGGTGCAGCTAAGGAAGTAGGGGGCACCTGGCTTGTGTCTTTCCTGGCCCTCGTCTGGGACCCTGGGATCCTCTCTCAGCCTCTCTTCCAGAGAGGCACAAAAGTTGTGGGGCTCAGAGAAAACGGGATGGGGGGCACAAGGGCTGGGCCCTAAGGCTCTGCCAGAGTCAGCTTAACATCTGCTGGGTGGGTGTAACACGCTGGGGGCTGAGCTCCTGGAGTAGGAGGGTTGAGGGGCTCTGGGGCCAGGGTGGAAAGGGAGGTTGTGGGGCTGGGGAGGCCAAGTTGGCAGGGGGCTTTGGGCCTATGGGGCTGAGCTGGGATCAGGCTGGTAGGAGGCTGTAGGGTGGGGCAGCGGGGGGGGGGCTCTGTCCCATGTCTCTGTGGTTATCTCAGGGAGGGGGGGCACTGCTTAAAGTGGGTGTGAAGAGTAGGGGTCTGGCACCCTCAGCCTCACCTCTGCTCCCCTGGTCTTCTTCAGCCCTCTGCCAGCTCAGGGGGGCTGTAGTAAGGTCTCCAGGTCCCCCCAAGCTGCTGGGCTCTTTAGCCTGAGGGGAGGGATATGGGGCAGCAGCCCATTAGGCAGGGGGCTCCACCAGCCCTGGCTCATTAGAAGGCCATGGGCCTGTTCTCAGGGCTCTTAAGCTCTGGGAGTGGGGTGGGGTGTGATTGGGGTGGGATCAGGGGGAGGGGCTGGGGAGGGCGGAGCCTGGCAGTGGGAGGAGCTGCAGCCTGTATGTGTGGGGGGTGAGCATGGGGGCCCAGTGATGGGGGTTTGTGTATGTTGTGGGGGCTGGTGCTGGGGGTCCTGGGGTGTGTTATGGGGGGAACTGTGGGGCACGTGTTGCTGGGGAATCCTCCAACCCATCCCTGTCTCAGGGCATTCTCCCCTCATGTGTCACACATGCACTGGGGGGGGCCCTGCTTTCCAGGTCACGAGCCCCCCCCGCCCCAGTGCTGCTGGGGAGGAGTGTTTTGACTCCTTGCATAGATTGCTAACAAGGAGCCGGGCGTGCATGGGGTGTGTTGAGGAGGTGCTAAGAAAGGCTGGAGGGAATGTCTGGCAGGGGGGTGCTGTCCCTGCACTCAGCACCCAGTGGAAAGGGAGCTGGGGGGGTGGGGTGGGGTGGACTGATTTTGGGGTGGGCTGGGCTGGGCCCGGAGGTAGCCCTGTCTGGAGTGGGTTGGGGAAATGGGGAGGGGTTAGCACTGGCTGCAGGAGTTGGGGGATCAGCCATGGGGAAGTGAGGGGGTGGGCTTTCTGGCTGGGGGGTTGGTGAATCAGCCATGGACAAGTGGGGGGCTGGGGTGGGCTCTCTGGCAGGGGTGTTGGGGGGTCTGCCATGGGAAGTGGGGGGCTGGAGTGGGCTCTCTGGCAAGGGGGAGGTCCTCCTCTGTCTAGCCCCCATCTCTCCCTCTTCCAGGCCTGCTGCCCCCTGAGCGTCACACCATGGCCCCCCCACTGCTGCTGGGGGCCCTGGCTCTGCTGCTGTTGCTGCCCCTTCTGGCTCGGCCGGGGGCCCCCCCTCCGCTGCTCCCTCCCCTCTTGGCTGCCCGGGCCTCCTTCTCGGTGCCGGACGGGGGGTTGACCCACCTGGCGGTGCACCGTGAGACGGGCGAGGTCTTTACCGGCGCCGTGAACCGGGTCTACAAGCTGGCGGCCAACCTGAGCCAGCTGCGGGTGCACGGGACGGGGCCGGTGCCGGATGACACCCGGTGCTACCCACCGCCCGCTGTGCGGCTCTGCCAGCACCCGCTGGCCCCGGCCGACAACGTCAACAAGCTGCTGCTGCTGGACTATGCAGGTGGACGGCTGGTGGCCTGTGGCAGCGTCTGGCAGGGCGTCTGCCAGCTGCTGCGCCTGGACGACCTGGCCAAGCTGGGCGAGCCGCACCAGCGCAAGGAGCATTACCTGTCGGGCGGACGCGAGGCCGACGCCATGGCCGGGGTCATCCTAGAGCAGCCGGGCCAGCCGAGCCGGCTCTTTGTGGGCACCTCGGTTGAGGGGCGCTCCGAGTACTTCCCCACCCTGTCCAGCCGCCGCCTAGCGCCCGACCCCGCCAGCCCCGACATGTTCAGCCTCATCTACCAGGACGAGTTCGTCTCCTCGCAGGTCAAGGTCCCCTCAGACACTCTGGCGCTGCACCCGGCCTTCGACATCTACTACGTCTCGGCCTTCATCTCGGGTGCCTTCGTCTACTTCCTCACCCTGCAGCTGGACACGCAGCAGGCAGCACTGGAGGGGCCAGGTGGGGGGCCCGGTGGCGGGGTGGCCCCCGGGGCCGAGCGCTTCTTCTCCTCCAAGATTGTGAGGCTCTGCGCCCGCGACGCTGAGTTCTACTCCTATGTGGAGTTCCCGCTGGGCTGCGCCCACGCCGGGGTGGAGTACCGCCTGGTGCAGGCCGCCCGGCTGGCCAAGGCCGGGCACCGGCTGGCGCGGGCGCTGGGGCTGGCCGAAGGGCAGGACGTGCTCTATGCAGCCTTTGCCCAGGGCCAGAAGAACCGGGCTGCGCCACCCCGCCAGAGCGTGCTCTGCCTCTTCACGCTGGACGAGGTCAACCGGCGCATCCAGGAGAGGATCCAGAGCTGCTACCGCGGTGAGGGGCACCTCTCCCTGCCCTGGCTGCTCAACAAGGAGCTGCCCTGCATCAACACGGTATGCGGGACCCAGGCACCCGGGAGCCTCACCCAGCCCCTGGCTCTCAGCCACGTGGCGCAGCTCCCCTCCCAGAGAGAGAACCCAGGAGTCCTGGCTCCCAGTCCCTGCTGCTCTACCCCACTAGCCCCCTCACCCCACCCAGAGCCGTGGGAGTGGGAGGGAAAGTGGGGGCTGGAGGTGGTGAGAGTACTTTGGGGCAATGGAGAGGGTGAGGACTGGGGGTGTATTGGGGAGCTGAGGGGGATGGGGGGCTGGGCATCTACTGGGGGCTGCACTCAGCTGTGCCTGACCGCTCCCCTCTCTTCCCAGCCCATGCAGATCAATGGGAATTTCTGCGGGCTGGTGCTGAACCAGCCGCTGGGGGGGCTGCAGGTCATCGAGGGGCGGCCCCTGCTGGCCGAGCACAGCGAGGGGCTGGCCAGCGTCGCCGCCTACACCTACCAGGGCCACTCTGTCGTCTTCCTGGGCACCCGTGCTGGCACCCTCAAGAAGGTGGGACATGCGCCGGGAGGAGGGGCAGGCTCCGCCCATCTGCACCCAGTAACGCCAGCCCCTCCTGGAGGGAGGGGCCTCCCTCCCGTTAGAATTGGGGGTGTCCCAATGGGGCTCAGAACCTCCCTATGTGTTTGTCCCCACAGCTCTGCCCGTGTCCCTCACTCCCGACCCTCAGGCCCAGCCCTGGGCTCCCCGCCCAAACTGTGCTGGTGCCCACCCCAAATCTGATCCCTGGAAGGGGAGGTTATTCCCAGCCCTGCCCCCCTGATAGAGCAGAGCTGGGGGGCAGCCCCCATTCCCAGGACAGAGCTGGAGCCCATTCAACATTAGCAAGGCAGCAAAGGGACATGCCAGGTTCCCTCCTTAGCCCCAGCCATTCTCAGACTGCTCCCACGGGAAGAGGAGACAATGGAGGAGCTGTGGGTCGGGAGTGCGGGGCACCGACAGGGTTGGGGAGGAGGGTGGATGATCTGCCAGCTCAGCGCTATGGGGCGCGGTCCCCTCCTGGCCCCCCCCCAACTCCCCACAAACCAACTCGGTTCCTTCCAAACTGGCTCTTAAAAAGCCAACATCAAAGGGTGGCGGTTTGGGGTGGAAAATGTGTCTGGGCGAAAGTTAACCCTAGAACAGCTGCACCGTAGAGAGGGGACAGTGCCCAGGGCCCCCGCCCACCCCCAGCTCTGCCGGTGCCCCTCACTCCCAACCCGTAGCCCCTGCTTTCCCAGCCCTGGGTTCCCCACAGCTCCTCCATTCTTTCTCCCTGCCAGCTGCCATCCCTGGGAGGTCCCAGGGGGCTCAGTGTCTGGAGTGTCAGGCTGGCTGCCCCAGCCCTGACCTGGGAATTGGGTTATGTGGGGGGGGGTCTCGCCTGGCTAGCTCTGAACTTCTGAACCCCCTGGAGGGGGCCACGACCCCTCAGCTTTTAAATGGGGCTAATTCAGTTAGGCTAGTGGGTAGGGGGAGGGGAGGAGCTGGGGGGCTGGGTGTGTGGAGGAGAAATGGGGGGTGGGAGGTGGCTCTTGTCCCTCAACACTGGTTCCCTTGTCTTAGCTCTCGGCCTCTCGCCCTCTCGCCCTGGGAGTGACCCTGGGGGGCTGTGGCCCCCAGCTCTGAAAGGGCCCTTTGTCCCCTGGGAGGGAGAGGCTAGGGGGCTGCTCTGGGTCAGACCCCCCCATCAATGGGCCCTTGTTGGCAGGGATGAAAGGGGTCGCTGAGCCTGCCTGGTATGGGGGGGCTGGACCCCTGGGCTGGAGAGTAACGGGGGAGGGGGCGGCTGGCAGGTGGGGGAGAGACACCGATTCTGGTCTCCCCTCCCCCCCCACCTCCTTGTGGGCTCCCCTTGCATGCTGCTGAACATGGGGGGGGGCCAATGCAGAAGTGTGGGGCTGTGAGAGTTGATGGAGGTGGGTAGCTCGGGATGGCTCAAGTCGGGCTGGGGGCTTGGGGGAGCTTGGGGGTCGCAGAGGGGCTGGGGGCATCTCTCTCTCACAGCTCCCCCCCCCCAGGTGCGGGTAGATGGCCCCCAGGACGCCCATCTGTATGAGTCGGTGCCAGTGACCCCCGGGCAGCCCCTGCTGCGGGACATGGAGCTCAGCCCCGACCAGAGACACCTTTACCTGCTGAGCCGTGGAGAGGTGGGGGCCGGGGGGCTGGTCGAGGTGGGATTGGGAAGGAGCTAGGGAAGAAGAGGGGGAGAAGGAAGTGGGCCAGGAGGGCCCAGGGGGCTGAGGTTGGGGGAAGGGGGGCAGAAGGAAGGGGGCCAAGGGGGCTGGGGACTGAGGTAGAGGAATGGAGAGGCCCAGGCGATGTGGGGGAGTGGCTGGGAGGGGCTGCTATGGGGAGGGGGTCTGTTCTACCACCCCAGACACTAACCCCTCCCCTGCAGGTGGTGCGGCTGCCAGTGGAGACGTGTGGCCAGTACCCTACGTGTGATGCCTGCCTGGGCTCCGGGGACCCCCACTGTGGCTGGTGTGTCCTGCACAACCGGTGAGACTCCCCTGGAGCCGAGCTGGGGAGAGAACCCAGGAGTCCTGGCTCCCAGCCTAGCCAGGGGTCCCTCCCCCGTGTGTGCTGGGGGGTCTCTGGCCTGTTGGAGGAATGTGACTTTCCCCTTCCCTGCAAGCTCCTGGCCAAGCCCCATCCCTCCTTTCCTTATCGGACTCCCAGGCACCTAATCCTATTAAATCTCCTGGCCCAGAGCAGTGGGAGGAGGGGGGAGCAGAGTGGGAGGCTGGTGGAAAGTTGGGGGTTGGGGAGGTGGGTTGGCAGGAGTGGGGGGCCTGTGACTGGAGCTGGCAGCTCTAACCTGGAGACAAGCAATAAATTAGCCATCACACCCCAGCTTGGCCAGGCAGTGAAGGGGGGGTTAGCCCTCTTCAGTGCCCTGCCCCCACCTCCCATCCCTCTCTGTAGGGAGAGGAGATGGAGAAGCCCCACCCCCCGTAACTCCCCCCAACCTCTGCCAGAATTGCACCTCCCAGTTAATACAGACACTCGAGCTGATGCCCCCCAGACGCCCCCCCAGAGCAGAGATCAGCCCCCACCCCGACTCCCCCCAAGTTCTGTCGGTGACCCTCACTCCCAAACTGCAGCCCCCTGCTAGCCCAGCCCGGACCCCCTGTCGGTGCCCCTCACTCCCAACCTGCAGCCCCCCCCGGTGTGTGAGGGGCTCCTGGCACCGGATGCTACGTCCCCGACTCCCCAGGATCCTGCACTAACGAGCCCCCGGGGTGGAAGCCACTGGCTAGTTAATGAGCTCTCTGGGCTGCCCCTCCCCCAGCACTGCGAGCTCCCCTGTGACAGTGCCTGACTGGCGCAGCAAGGAGGGGAGCAGACCTGGGGGGGTTCCCAGTCTGTGCCTGACTTCCCCCCACAACCCTCCTCCCAGGTGCTGCCGGGAGAGCGAGTGTCCCTGGGCACTGGAGTCACAGAGGTTCACGGCCGCGCCGGGCCCCTGCCCTCGGCTGCTCGTGGAGCCCAATAATGTCTCTGTCACCACGCCCGGTATCCTGGTGAGTTGGGGGGCCAGGCACCTGGGGGCCTGGCTTGGGAGATTGGGGGGGGCAGAGGTGGACAGACCTCCCATATCTCTGGGGAGGGAGGGGATGGGACCCTGTTCCCCATCTCTAGGGGGAACCCACCCCCCATCTCTAACCCCCATCTCTGGGGGGGATCCTGCCCCCCGTCTCTAGGCTCCTATCTCTGGGGGGATCCTGCCTCCCAGCTCTAACCCCATCTCTCTGGGGATCCAGCTACAGCTGACGGTGCAGAACCTCCCGGACCTGGGGCCAGGCGTGATCTGCTTCTTCGAGGGCCTGGGGCAGAGCGAAGCCGAGGTGCTGCCCGGGGGCCTCATCCGCTGCCAGTCGCCCACCCCCAGGGAGCTGCCCCCTGGTACCGGCCCCCACGGTGAGTGGGGGTGCAGGCAGGAGAGTTCAAAGGGCAAAGGTCAGGTCCAGGGGCAACAGGGGAGGGGAGGTCATGGCAGGGCAGGGGGCAGAGGACAAAGGTCAGGAACACATTTGGGGGTGGGAGTTGCGGGTAGGAGCCATAGGACGGGAGGGGGGTGTCTCCCTGCTGGGAGGGGCTCAATCCTGACCCCCCCGACGCTGCCCCCCCCCCCGAATCCCCCCAGGCGACGCTCACTCCGTGCGGCTTCAGCTTCGCTCGCTCGAGACCGGGATGGATTTCGCTGGCGCTGACTTCGTCTTCTACAACTGCACCCTCCTCCCGTCGTGAGTCCCCCCGGCCACTGCCGGCACCCCTCACTCCCGACCCGCAGCCCCCCCGACCGGCCGCTGCCGACGCCCCTCACTCCCGACCCGCAGCCCCCCTGACCGGCCGCTGCCGGGGCCCCTCACTCCCGACCCGCAGCCCCCCACCGACCCGTCCGGTGCCCCTCACTCCCGACCCGCAGCCCCCCACCGACCCATCTGGTGCCCCTCACTCCCGACCCATCCGGCGCCCCTCACTCCGGACCCACAGCCCCCCCCGACCCATCCGGCGCCCCTCACTCCGGACCCACAGCCCCCCCCGACCCATCCGGCGCCCCTCACTCCGGACCCACAGCCCCCCCGACCCATCTGGCGCCCCTCACTCCCGACCCGCAGCCCCCCACCGACCCAGCCAGCGCCCCTCACTCCCGACCCAGCCAGCGCCCCTCACTCCTGACCCGCAGTCCCCCCCGACCCGGCCGGCGCCCCTCCCTCCCGACCCGCAGCCCCCCACCGACCCAGCCGCTGCCGGCGCCCCTCACTCCCAACCCGCAGTCCCCCCCGACCCAGCCAGCGCCCCTCACTCCTAATCCGGCTGGTGCCCCTCACTCCCATCCCAAACCCCCCCGACTCAGCCGGCGCCTCTCACTCCCGACCCGCAGCCCCCCCCCCCGACCCGGCCGGTGCCCCTCACTCCTGACCCGCAGCCCCCCCCTCAACCGCTGCCAGCACCCCTCACTCCCAACCCGCAGCCTCCTTGCACTGGGGGTGGGGGGTGGGAGGGAGCCTGCATCTCTTGCTGGGGGTGGGGCAGCTAATAGAATCCCCTCCTCCCTTCCCCCATGTAAACACCAGGGGGCAGGGGAGGGGCAGTGGTGCCAGCATTGTCTCTGGCCACAGGGGAACAATGGGTCTGGGAAGGGGTGTGGGGGCGCCTGACATCCGGGACTGGAGGTCAGTTGGGTGGGGGGGGGAGATTGTCCCCCCCCATTAACCCTTTGCTATCGTCCCCAGGTGTTTGTCCTGCGTGAGGAGCCTGTTTGCCTGCCAGTGGTGCAAATATCGACACATCTGCACCCACAATCCCCAGGAGTGCGCTTTCGCAGAGGGGCAGGTCAGCACCGCCGAGGTGGGTCCCTGTGTAACCAGTCCCCTCCCCCACCCCAGAGCCAGACACATCTCGGAACAGGGCGAGGGGTCCCTGTATGACTGTCCCCCTGCCCCACCCCATAGGGGCCATGTCCTGGCACCAGGCAAGGGGGCCCTGGTAACAGCCCCTGCCCCACCCCAGAGCCAGCTGCATATCAGCGCTTTGAGCTGGCTCCCCGCTGTGGAGGCGGAGGGGTGGCAGATGTCAGACCATGGGGCTGGCTGCCCCTAATGGAGTGTAATTGGCTGTGGCGGGATCGATGGGGCTGGGGGGCCCCGGTTGGATCAATGCACCAGGCGATGCCCTGTGGTCAGGATAATTGATAGCCCCAGGCTGCGGTTTGGAGCAGCGGCCGCAGACAACGCCCAGGGCCAGGCAATGAGGCCCTGGGGACTTGGGGGAGGGGAAACTAGATGTCACTGCCCCCTTTCCACTGTCCCTCCCCAGTTAGGAGTCTCTGAGCCATTTCCCCATAATCAGCGTCTAACAAGGGGGGAACCCAAAGCTGGGCTAGCAGGGGCTGCGGTTTGGGAGTGAGGGGCACTGGCAGAGCTGGGGGGCAGGGCCGGGCTAGCAAGGGCTGCGGGTCGGGAGTGAGGGGCACCACCAGGGCTGGGGCAGGGGTGGGAGGAAGTGGCTCTGGGGACTCCTTTCCTTTATTGCCAATGCCCCCCCCCAAAAGAGCAGCCCCTCCCCCACCAAGTAACAATTAAGCAGCTGTGGTTGCCAGGCAGCTCCCAGAGACCCAGGATCCTGCATCCCCAGCTCCATCTCCTGGCGCTGAGGAGGCTGGGAGCCCGGACTCCTGGGTTCTCTCCCTGTCTCTGGGAGGGGAGCGGGGTCTGGTGGTTAGAGCAGGGGGGCTGGGAGCCCAGACTCCTGGGTTCTCCCAGCTTTCCTCAGGCGAGATCCCCCTGATTCTCTCTTCCTAGGGCTGCCCAGTACTGCTCCCGGTGGGCGAGATCCTGATCCCGGTGGGGGTGCTGCAGCCGATCACGCTCCGGGCCAAGAACCTGCCGCAGCCGCAGTCGGGCCAGAAGAACTACGAATGCATCTTTGTCATGCAGGGGCGGCGCCAGCGGGTCCCAGCCGTGCGCTTCAATTCCAGCAGCGTGCAATGTCAGAACACCTCGGTGAGCCCCCCGGCCTGGATCCCCTGCCCCTCGCTAGCCCCCCAGCCCGTCTCACTTTGCTCCCCAGCCACATGCAGAGCCAAGACACCGCGATGAGACCCCATGTGCCTCCACCCCTCTCTCTTCTGAGCACCCTTTTTTGGTGGGGAGGAGTGGGGGGATTATCAGCCTGTGTGTCCCGGCCCCAGCGATGGGGGAGGGGCATTCAGCTGGGTTCAGCCAGACCCCTGGGAGGGTGGGAGAAAGCTTGGGGCCCCTGCTGGCTGGCTGGGAGGGGGAAAAGGGGGTGGGAGGTCTCTAACCCCATGGGCTCTGTGCCAGACACCCCCTCTCCTCCCTCCAGCCATCAACTCCCCGCTGGCTGCAGGCCCACAGCCAGCGAGGTGCTGGAGTCAAGGAACCGCTTATAAATGTCTGAGCTGGGCTGCAGGTCAGGAGTGAGGGGCACCGGCAGAGCTGGGGGGGTGGGATGTGTTTGATGTTTCACCCCTTGTGGGGGGGATGCTCTGTTGCTAGGTGACATGACAGTTGCCATTTCTATTGCTAGGAGATGCCTTGGTACCTCCTTTTAACCCTTTGTGGTCCTGTTGCTCTTTCCCTGCTCAGCCCCAGGGCTATGTGGGGGGGGCTCCCCTGTGGCTCTCCATGCCCCTAACCTCCCTGTCTATACTTTACCCCCCTACACACACTGTCGCGCTCTGACTCCCTGTTCCCACCCCCCCAGTACTGGTACGAGGGTGATGCAGTTGGGGAGCTGCCCGTGGACTTCTCCGTCGTCTGGGACAGCGACTTCCCCATCGACCGGCCCTCTGGCTTCAAAGGTCCTGGGGGCTGCGCCCTGGGGGGGGGCTGGGTAATGAGAAAGAGCGCAGAGTGGGGGAGTGTCATGGGGAAGGGGGTGGGGAGGGCAGAGCCCAGGGGTGGGGTGTTGGGGGGCAGGGGGTGGGGCACAGGGGGAGGGAGAGAAGGGGATGGGGAGGGCGGGGCAGGGGGGCTGCCTGTCTCTGACCCCCCACTTCCCCCCAGCCCTGCTGTACAAGTGCCCGGCCCAACGCCCCAGCTGCGGGCTCTGTCTCCGCTCCGACCCGCGGTATGAGTGTGGCTGGTGCCTGGCTGAGCAACGCTGCCTCCTGCGACCCCACTGCCCTGCTCCCAAACTCAACTGGGTGCCCCCCGGCCGGCGCGGGGCTCGCTGCAGCCACCCCCGCATTACCCAGGTAATGCCTCCCCTTCGCCCGGGGTATGGTCCCCTCCCCACAGCGCCCCAGTAACAGCCCCCCCCGCAGTGCCCAAGTAATGCCCCTGCCCCACAGCACCCCGGTAATGGTCCCCCCATATCACCCAGGTAATGGGGGGCCCCCTGGACCAGCCAGTCCCCTGTGCCCACCTCACTGGAACCCATCCCCCAACCGTAGCCAGGCCCCATCTCTGCTGCAGACACCCCCTAGCTCTGCCCCCTCACCCGGGGGGACTCATGTGGTTTGGGGGTCCAGGTGGGGGTGGGGTGGGTCTCTGCCCCACTGACTCCCCCAGGCTCCCCCAGGTGGCGCCAGTGGCGGGGCCCAAGCAGGGCGGGTGGAGGTGGGGTGGGGTGTCTCTGCCCTACTGACTCCCCCAGGCTCCCCCAGGTGGTGTCAGGGCCCAAGCAGGGAGGGTGGGGGGTCTCTGCCCCCCTGACTGCCCTGTGCCCCCCCAGGTGGTGCCGGTGGCGGGGCCCAAGGAGGGCGGCACGCGGGTGACGGTCGAGGGGGAGAATCTGGGGCTGCAATTCCACGAGGTCGGGGTGCGCGTGGCTGGGGTTCGCTGCAACTCGCTGCCAGGCCAGTATGTCCCTGCCCAGAGGTGAGGGGGGGACAGTGTGAGGATGGGGAGGAGGGCAGGATGGGGATGTCAGGTGGGGTTCAGGGATGCGGGGGGAAGTCGGACAGCAGTCGGGTGGGAGCTGGAGGGGTTGGGTGAGGGGAGCTGGGATGTGGGGGGGTTAGGAGGGGTTGGGCGGGGGAGCTGGGGGGCGGGGAGGGGGCAGGTGGGGAGGGGTCTGGCGGGGGGAGCTGGGGGGCGGGAGGGGTCGGGCTGCGGAAGCTGGGACACGGGAAGGGGTTGGGCGGGAGGAGCTGGGACGCGGGGGGAGCTGGGACGTGGGAAGAGGTCGGGCGGGGGGAACTGGGATGTGGGTGGGGTCGGGCGGGGAGAGTCTGGCGGGGGGAGCTGGGACGTGGGCGGGAGGTCGAGTGGGGGGAGCTGGGACGCGGGGGGTGTCGGGTGGGGGAGCTGGGATGCGGGAAGGGGTCAGGCGGGAGGAGCTGGGACGCAGGGGCCGGTGTCGCAGGGGCCGTCGGGCGGGGGGAGCTGGGACGTGGGGGGGGGTCGGGCAGGGGGAGCTGGGGCGTGGGGGAGCTGGGTCATGGGAAGAGTTTGGGCGGGGGGAGCTGGGATGCGGGTGGGGGGGTCAGGTGCGGGGAGCTGGGACGCGGGGGGAGTCCGGTGGGGGGAGCTGGGATGTGGGCGGGGGGGTCGGGTGCGGGGAGCTGGGACGCGGGGGGAGTCCAGTGGGGGGAGCTGGGACGCAGGGGGAGTAGGGGCGGGGGGGGAGCTGGGACATGGAAAGAGGTTGGGCGGGGGAGCTGGGATGTGGGAGGGGTCGGGCAGGGAGAGTCCAGAGGGGGGAGCTGGGACGTGGGTGGGGGGGTCCGGTGGGGGGAGCTGGGACGCGGGGGGAGCTGGGATGTGAGCGGGGGTCGGGTGGGGGGAGATGGGAGGTGGGGGGGTCGGGCGGGGGGAGTTGGGGCGGGGGGGGAGCTGGGTCGTGGGAAGAGGTGGGGCGGGGGGGGGAGCTGGGACGCGGGTGGAGTCCGGTGGGGGGAGCTGGGACGTGGGGGGAGCTGGGTCGCGGGAGGAGGTCGGGCAGGGGGAGCTGGGACGCAGGGGCCAGCGGGGCGGGACCCAGGGGGCTGACCCCTGTGTCCCTGCCCCCCCAGGCTGGTGTGCGAGATGGAGGAGTCGCTGGTGCCTGACCCCCCGCCGGGCCCTGTGGAGATCTGTGTGGGCGACTGCAGCACCGAGTACCGGGCCCGCTCCCCGAACCCCTTCTCCTTCGTGGTACTGGGCGGGGTGTCTGTGAGGGAGGGAATGCTGGGGGGGAGGGGCATGGGGGGCTTTGAGGGCTGGGTGATGATCCCTGGGGGGCTGTGGGGGCTGGGCAGTGACTCCTGGGGGGCTGTGGGGGAGGGGTTGTTGTGGGTCATGGGGAGCTGTGGGGGGTGGGAGGGGAGGGAGTCTGTATGTGCATTTACCCCCATTACTGCCGTCTCCTGCCCCAGACCCCCAGGCTGCGGGGACTGAGCCCCAAGGGGGGGCCGGTGTCAGGGGGGACCCGCGTCACCCTCACTGGGACCCATCTGGACGCCGGCAGCAGCGTCAACATCTCCTTGCAGGGGGCGCCGTGCCAGCTGCTCAGGTAGGGGGTGGAGTGGGGGAGCAGAGAGATGGGGGGGTGGGAGGACAGTGATGGGAGGACAGAGAGATGGGGTGGGCAGGGCGTGGGGGTGGAGGGATAAGGGGTGTGGTGGGTGGTGGGTGGCGGGGACAGGGATGGTGGGTGGGGTGTGGGAATGAAGTGGGGGGACAGAGATGGGGGCATGTGGGGAGGGACAGGGATGGGGGGCGGGGTTAGGGTTGTCGGTATGGAGGCAGGTGGTGGGAATTTTAGGGGATGTTGAGAGGGGGATGGGTAGGTCAGGGCTCAGTGGGGAGATGTGGGACAGGGGAATTTGGGGGGGGGGTCTCTCACTTTCCCTTCCCCAGTAGGAGGGGGCCCGAGGAAATTGTCTGCCTGACCCCACCATCCACGCTGGGCCCTGGTCCGGCCCCCCTCGGTGTTCGCATCGACCGCGCCAGCCTGGCCTCCCCTGGGCCCCCCAGCGGCACCACCAGCCACCCCAGCCTGATCTTCCACTATGCTCCCGACCCGGCTGTGACCCACGTCGAGCCCCAATGGAGCATTGTCAAGTAAGACACCCCACCCCACTGCACCCCCATCCCCCCCATTGCCCCCCAGCCACCCCTCCTGTGCCCCATCCCCCTCCCACGCTCCCAGCCCCCTCACCCAGCTGACCCCCACTGCGCCCACCTCCTCCTTGTGCCCCATCATCATCTGCACCCCCATATTCTCAACTCCCTGACCCCCTTACCCCTGCCAACCCCCCCACTGCACCCCCTGCACCCTGTCCCCCTCCCCCACTCCCAGCTCCCTCCCCCAACAGTCCCCTTGCAACCCCCCCCGCCCCCCTGTGCCCCTCTCCACACTCCCAGCTTGCTTGAACCCCCTGTGAAACAGGTTCACGTAACCCACGTCTGGCGGGGTGCACCACATGCAGGGCCAGGGGGCTTCATCCTGTGGGTTTTGGTCCCACTTCTGGTCCCAGGCCATCGCCTCAGGCCACGTTGGTCCATTCACCCCACACTCAGGTTCTGCTCCCCACAGGGCCCTGCTCAGCCAGGGAAATGAGCTGCAGAACCTGCCCCCCAGCTCGTCCCCGTCCCCCCACAGCCTCTGTCATGGACTCACAGGTCGTGCCCACTCTTGGCCCCATCTATTCCGTGGGGGGAACCCCCTTCAGTGAGACAGCCCTTCTCGGGGGTCCAGCCCCTCCGCCTCCTGGAGCCGCACTCTCTGAGCCTTAGCACACCTGTCCCTTGCTGTGGGCCCCCGCAGGGAATCCATTCGCTCTGGACCCCTGGGGTCTCCATGCCCAGAGAGAATAATGCCCCCCTGTTCTCTAGACTGGAGTGACACTCAGCCGGCATAAAGCAGGAGGGTTTATTGAGCGTCTGAACCCAGCATAGGAAACTCTCCGGGCCTCAGGCCTGGCTTCCCTCTGCCCAGCACATCCCAGTCTCCCCTGCATCCAGCTGGGCTCTGCCTGCTCCCTCTCTCCAGTCCAGAGCCCCCCTGCTTCCCCGCTAGGCATCTGCTATCACCGGCCCCAAGCCCCACCTCTGTCCATTGTCTTCTCTCCAGGTAAACAGGTTGCCTGGGCCCCCCTCCTCTCCCCTGTCCTCTGGCCTCTCTGGCTGGAACTGTCTGGTCAGGTCACTGGGGTCCTCTCTCTGCAGCCCATTGTCCTCTCACTGGCCAGGCAGCTGAGCCACTGGATCCCCAGTCACCAGTCGCTGGGGTCTCCATTCTCCAGGGTCCCAAGTCCCCTCGCTGGTCCTCTGTAACAACAAACTCCCTCTCCCATCTCCTTGTTAAACCAGTAATACGCAGGGAAACTGAGTCCCACCCCCTCTGCATGCAAACCCTGGGAAAACAAGTTAAAAGCAAGAAGACCCCCCACTTCATCACAGCTTCCGGGGCCAGCCCTGCTGGGACCCAATGTTTGGCCTAGGACGAGTATCTCGGTGCTAGGCACTGAGCTGGGCTGGGCGGGGTCCCCGGTATCTGAGCGGGGCGCAGGGTAGCCGGGGGGGAGGCACGGACGATATGGCCCGATGGCGGGAGACATGTCACAGTCCAACGGGCCACCCCCCATGCCAGCACTCACCCCCGCAAAAGCTGCATCCCCCTGGGGGGGCTGATGTCTTTCCCCCCCCTCCAGCGGCAGCACTAGCCTGACAGTGACCGGGACCCGCCTGCTGAGCATCCAGGAGCCGCGCGTCCGAGCTGTGTACAGGGGCGTTGAAACCGTCAACGTGAGTCGTGCCCCCATGGCGAGGGGGAGGGAGGGCGGGGGAAGGGGACGCAGTGGGAGGCAGGGGAACTGAGTGAGGTGGGGGGAAGTGGGGACAGTTTGGGGGGGGCAGTTTCCTGCAAGGGAATCTTGAGTCTCCAGATATATTCCTCTTCCCCCCACAACTGACAGACCCATAACTTCTCCCTGCTGTCCCTCCCATGGATCAGCCACCCCCCGACTTGTACCCTGTGCCTTCTCCACTGAACCACCCAACATTCTGCCCCCCCAGCTTCTGCCCCCCCCCCATTCCCAGGCACCCCCGAGCTGTCCCCCGTTCCCAACTGCCCACGCTGACCCCGCCAGTCTGCTGAACCCCTGACATGCTGCCCCCCTCCTGGAGCCCTGTCCCGCTCCCCCCATTCTCAGCCACCCACGATGGCCTGCTGAACCCTCCCCCCGAGCCCTGTCCCTCCCCCCCCCCGTTCCCAGCCACCCTCACTGACCCTCTGCCTCCCCCCAGAGCTGCCGGGTGCTGAATGACTCGCTCATGCTGTGCCAGGCGCCCGGCATTGTGCTCGGGGGGCGGGAGCTGCCCGCGGAGGGGGCCTCCCCTGACGAATTCGGCTTCCTGCTGGACCACGTCCAGGCGGCTCGAACCCTCAACCGCTCAGCCTTCACCTACTACCCCGACCCCCAGGTTGAGCCCTTCGGCCCTGCGGGTGTGCTGGAGGTGAAACCCGGCTCCCACATCGTCCTCAAGGTATGGGGGGGAAGGGGGGCTTAGCAGGGGCTGCAGGTCGGGAGTGAGGGGCACTGGCAGGGTTGTGGGGGGAGCCCAGGGCAAGGCTAGCAGGGGCTGCGGGTCGGGAGTGAGGGGCACTGGCAGAGCAGTGGGGTGGGGTGGTGTCCACGGCTGGGCTAGCGGGGGCTGCAGGTCGAGAGTGAGGGGCACTGGCAGGGCTGGAGAGCCCAGGCCTGGGCTAGAAGGGGGCTGCAGGTCAGGAGTGAGGGGCACCATTGGTGCTGTGTCTGGCCCGGATGCCTGGGTCCAATTTCCCTCCCCTTTTCACTGTCCCACCACCCCCAGGGCAGGAACCTGATCCCGGCGGCCATGGGGGGGGGCCGTCTGAACTACACGGTGCTGATTGGGGGGGAGCCCTGCGTCCTGACGGTGTCAGAGACCCAGCTGCTGTGCGACTCGCCCAGCCAGACAGGGGAGCAGCTGGTCACAGTGAGTTGCTGGGGGGGAAGGGAGGCACAGCCGGGGATCCCCACGGCGTGGGCCTGGGGGCACATGACCGGTGGGGGGGCAGTCCTTCGCTCTGTGGTGTGGGGGTGGGATACGGGGGGTGGATCAGAGATCAAGGGAGAGTGGGGGAGTGAGCAGACCCTCTTGGGGGCTATGGGGCAAGGTTACATCTGTGTGGTGCATTCTGGGGGGACAGACTGAGTGGGGGGGCTGGGAGGGGATTGTCACATCAGATCCATGGAGGAATTTGTGCCCTCCCATTGCAGATCTGGGGAGGTTGCCAAAATGTGGGGGGAGGTGCCCCGATTCCCCCCTCCCACATTCTGGGGGGTTTGTTCCTGGGATGTTGGAGGCACCCCACTGTCTAACCTCTGCTGCTTCCCCTCGTTCCAGATTCTGGTGGGGGGCCTGTCCTTCTCTCCCGGCTCCCTGCACATCTACCCTGAGGCGGCCCTGCCTCTGGGGGCGCTAGTGGGGCTGGGCGCAGGGGGGTCCCTGCTGCTCCTGGCCATTATCGGGGTGCTGGTCGCCTACAAGCGCAAGACCCGGGACGCCGACCGAACCCTTAAGCGGCTGCAGCTGCAGATGGACAATCTGGAGTCACGAGTCGCGCTGGAGTGCAAGGAGGGTGAGGCTGGGGGGCGAGGAGGGGGGGCAGGAGAGCAGAGAGGGGGTTGGACTGGGGGGTTGGAGTGTAGGGAGCATGGGGGGGCTGGAGTGCAGGGGGGAGGGGCAGAGTGGGGGGGCTGGAAGATAGGCAGGGGGTGGAGCCCAAGGATGGAGCTGGGGTGGGGGAGGGATGGGAGGCAGAGAGGGCCCTGGGTATGGATTGAGAGGAAGCGGGGACTGGGAAAGGGGCCGGGGCTCTGGGCAGAGGGGGCTGGGCTTGGGGGGACAGGAGTACAGGGAGGGTGGGGCTGGGGGCAGGGGGTCCTGCTGTGGTGCTTGGCAGGTGCCGAGTTAGGGGGCATGAGACACTGGAATGGGGGGTGAGCGGTTGCCCCTGCATGGGGGAAGGGCAGGGTTGGGGGGGACTGACGGATTGAGGGTCCCCTCCCCGCTCCGCCCCCCAGCCTTTGCAGAGCTACAGACTGACATCAATGAGCTGACGAACAACCTGGACGGGGTGAAGATTCCGTTTCTGGACTATCGGACGTATGCCCTGCGGGTGCTATTTCCTGGCGAGGAGCCCCCGCTGCTGCGCCATGGCCACGTGAGCAGGGGCTGGGCCGGGAGGACTGGGGGGCTGGGCTGGGGGAACTGGGGGGCAGAGCAGGGGGCTGGGCTGGGGGGCAGAGTGGGGGTGGGCCAGGGGGCTGTGTCTCACCCCATGCCCCCCGCAGGCGCCCCCCGGGGCAGAGCGGGGCCTGCGGCTCTTTGGGCAGCTCCTGCACCTCCGACCCTTCCTACTGACCTTCATCCATGCGCTGGAGGGGCAGCGCGGGTTCTCCATGCGGGACCGGGGGGCCGTGGCCTCCCTCACGCTTGTGGCCCTGCAAGGCCGGCTGGACTACGCCACCGGCGTCCTCAAGCAGCTGTTGGCTGACCTCATAGAGAAGAATCTGCAGAACCGGGCCCATCCCAAGCTGCTGCTACGCAGGTGGGGCCTGGAACCCCTCCATTCCCCTGGGACCCCCCCTTACTTCTGGGACCCTGAACCGCCCCGTTCCCCTGGGACCTCCCTGAACTGCCCCATTCCCCTGGAACTCCCCAGACTCCCCTGGGACCTCCTTGAACGATCCTGAACTTTGCCATCCCCCTGGACCCACCCAGGACCGCCCTGAACCCCCAGGACTGCCCAGGACCCCACATATTCCCCTGGGATTTCCCTGAATCCTGCTGAACTGCCCTGTTTCCCTGGGATCCGCCTGGGGCCCCTTTGGCCCCCCCAGGACCTCCCTGAACCCACCTGTTTCCCTGGGACCCCCTAGAACCCCCATTCCCTGGGCCCCCATCCTGCCAAGGGAACCTGCTGAGCCATGTGCTCCCCAGGTGAGAGCCCCCTAGAGACACCCCCGTGACCCACAGTAACCCGGACTCCTGAGTCCCCGCTTCTCTCCCTTCTCCAGGACAGAGTCGGTGGCTGAGAAGATGCTGACAAACTGGTTCACCTTCCTGCTGCATCGGTTCCTGAAGGTGAGAGGGGTGGGGGCTGGGAACCCTCCCGGACACCTGGGTTCTCTCCTGGCTCTGGGAGGGGGAGTGGGCTCTGGTGGTCAGAGCAGGGGGCTGCAAGCCAGGACTCCTGGATTCTCTCCCTTGCTCTAGGAAGGGAGGGGGGGCTGGTGGTTAAAGCGGGGGGGACGGGGAGCCCAGATGCCTGGGTTCTCAGCAGTAATAACTCCCCAGGAGTGCGCCGGGGAGCCGCTGTTCCTGCTGTTCTGTGCAATCAAACAGCAGATGGAGAAGGGTCCGATGGATGCAGTGACGGGGGAGGCACGGTACTCGCTGAGCGAGGACAAGCTTATCCGCCAGCAGATCGACTACAAGACCCTGGTCAGCAGGAGCAGGGGACAGGAGGGGTGGGGTGTTGGGCCGGGGGGGAGTCGGGCCGGGGAACCCCATTTGCCCCGGCGCTGGGCTCTGCCCCAGATGTTATTGGAGCTCTGGGGAGCCTCTGGCCCCCATGCATCTCCCAGGGGGTCTGGGGGCCCTCTCTCCGACCCTGTGTCTCCCTGTCTGTATGTCTCTGGCAGCCCCCCAAAATCTCATTTGGCCCCTGGCACCCAGCACTGGGGGGTAATTGCTGGGGGGGGCTCCAGGCATGTGTCATTCCCCCACCCATGGTTTAGGGGGGAGGGATAGCTCAGTGGTTTGAGCATGGACCTGCTAAACCCAGGGTTGTGAGTTCAATCCTTGAGGGGGCTGTCAAGGTTCCTTCCCCACTCTGAACTCTTGGGTACAGATGTGGGGACCTGCATGAAAGACCCCCTAAGCTTATTCTTACCATTTTAGGTTAAAACTTCCCCAAGGTACAAACTTTGCCTTGTCCGTGAACCGTATGCTGCCACCACCAAGCGTTTTAAAGAAAGAACAGGGAAAGAGACCACTTGGAAATGTCTTCCCCCAAAATATTCCCCCAAACCTTACACCCCCTTTCCTGGGGAAGGCTTGATAAGAATCCTCACCAGTTGGTACAGGTGAATACAGACCCAAACGCTTGGATCTTAAGAACAATGAAAAAATCAATCAGATTCTTAAAAGAAGAATTTTAATTAAAGAAAAGGTAAAAGAATCACCTCTGTAAAATCAGGATGGTAAATACCTTACACGGTAATCAGATTCAAATCACAGAGAATCCCTCTAGGCAAAACCTTGTTACAAAAAGACACAAAAACAGGAATATACATTCCATCCAGCACAACTTATTTTACCAGCCATTAAACAAAAGGAAATTAACGCATTTCTAGCTAGATTACTTACTAACTAACAGAAGTTTTGAGGCTGCATTCCTGATCTGTTCCTAGCAAAAGCATCACACAGACAGACAAACCCTTTGTTCCCCCCCCACACACACACACACCAGATTTGAAAGTATCTGGTCCTCTCATTGTCATTTGGGTCAGGTGCCAGTGAGGTTACCTTAGCTTCTTAATCCCTTACAGGTAACAGGATGTTGCCTCTGGCCAGGAGGGATTTTATAGCATTGTATGCAGAAAAGTGGTTACCCTTCCCTTTATAGTTATGACAGGGGCCATTTAGAGATCTGGGGCAAAAACTGGGGATTGGTCCTGCTTTGAGGGTGGGGTTGGACTAGATGACCTCCTGAGGTCCCTTCCAACCCTGATATTCTATGATTCTATGCCCCGAGGGAGGGAGCAAAGTCTGGGGGTGGAGAAACTGAGTCACACCTCTGCTAGTAACTCCATGGGATGGGGGCTGAAAGAGGGGGGAGTGGAGGGGAGGGGGTGACTCCTACCTTGGGGGGAGCTCAAACAGGAGGGACCCCCCTGACCTGCCATTCCCCCCCAGACGCTGTACTGTGCCAGTCCCGACCCCCCTGGTGGCTCTGAAGTGCCCGTCAAGGTGCTGAACTGCGACACCATCACCCAGGCCAAGGAGAAGCTGCTGGATGCTGTGTACAGGGGGGTCCCCTATTCCCAGCGCCCCCGGGCTGATGACACGGAGCTGGGTACGGGGGAGCATAGGGAGCAGGGGATCCCCTATTCCCAGCACCCCCAGGCTGACGACACGGAGTTGGGAACATGGGGGGGCACTGGGGAAGGGGGTAATGGGGGCTTTGGGACCCAGAGGGCTGGGGGTATGTAGGAGGCACAAGGGGGGAGAGGTTCTGGGCACAAGGCTGCCTCGGGAAGCTGGGGGGGGGCAGATATTGCTGCCCAAGAAGTGTTTGATGGGGGTGGGGCTGTATTTGGGGGTCTGACACTCTCCCCATGCCCCTGTTCCCAGAGTGGCACCAGGGCCGTTCAGGCCGAACCCTCCTGCAAGACGAGGATGCGACGAGCCGCATTGAGGGCGACTGGAAACAGCTCAACACTCTGGGGCACTACCAGGTGGGGCCGGGACCCCCCAGAGCCTCCCACTGCCCCTCAGAGCCCCCTATAGCTCCCTGCTCCCCATCCACACATCAACTGGAAACAGCTTAACACACTGAGGCATTACCAGGAGGGGCAGGGACCCCCCCAGCCCCTGCTCCCCCCACTGCCTTCCCAGTGCCCCCTGCTCCTCCCATAACCTCCTGCTCCTCCCCATCCACACCCCAATGGAAATGTGTCAATGTGCTTGGGCCAAACCATGTGAGACAGCCCCCCGCATAGGGCCCCGTTACTCCCCCCCACCACACCACCATCCCTACCCCACACTCTGCCTGGAATTGCAGCAGTGCACTAGGGCAGGGACATCCCCATGTCATCCCCAAACTCCCCCCCCACCCCCCTCACCCGCTGCTTCTCCCCCAGGTGACCGATGGCTCCAAGGTGGCCCTGACGCCCCGGCAGGTCTTGGGGTGCAACCTGCCCAACTCCTGCACCTTCAGCCGCTCGCTGAGCCGCTACGGTAAGGCCCCCTGGACCCCACAGAGACCAGCCCCTCCCCGCGGCCTGCAAGGGGGCCCATGCTGCCAAGAGCGACATGGCTTTGGGGGGAGGGTAGAGTTGGGACTTGGGGAGCTGGGAGGAGTGGCTGCCCCCCAGACACCTTGCTCAGCCCGCACACCCCCCAGGCCCTACCTGCCCCAAGCAGAAGACCCGCCCTGATCCCCCCAGGCCCTTATCCCATCCAGACCAGGCGGGTGGGGGTAGTCAAAATGCCCACCCCCCGTGCTGCTGGATTGGCAGGGAGGGGGCACAGAGGGCTCTGGACTGGGCGGTGGACTTGGGACTCCGACACCTCCCCATCACCTGTCCCCCCACCCCAGAGAGCCTCCTGCGGCCATCCAGCAGCCCTGACAGCCTCCGCTCCCGCGCCCCCATGCTGAGCCCTGAGCGCGATGGGGGCACCCGGCTCTGGCACCTCGTCCGCAGCCACGACCCACTGGGCGACCCCAAAGAGGGGGGCAGCAAGATGGTGTCGGAGATCTACCTCACCCGGCTCCTGGCCACCAAGGTACGGGGTGCAGGTACCTGGGGGGTCATATCATTGGGTGAGGGGAATTGGGGTGTGGGGGTGGTGTCCAGGGGCTGTGCTGGGGGTCAGAGGGCCAGGGGCCATGCAGAGGGGGACAGGGGCTGTGGGGGGGCGCAGGGGCCATGCGGGGGGATGGGGCAGGGCTGTACCAGGCCTTAGGGACTGGGGGCCATGTGGGGGCAGGGGCCATGCAGCGGGGCAGGGCTGTGCCAGGGCTCAGGGGCCAGGGTGGGGAGTATGCGGGAGGGGGCAGGGCCATGTGTGGCAGGGGGGCCTGGGCCAGTCTGACCCCCGGCGCCCCCAGGGCACGCTGCAGAAGTTTGTGGATGACCTGTTCGAGACACTGTTCAGCACGGCGCACCGGGCCAGCGCCCTGCCCTTGCCCATCAAGTACATGTTCGACTTTCTGGACGAGCAGGCGGATCGGCGCCAGATCAGTGACCCCGACGTGCGGCACACCTGGAAGAGCAACTGGTGAGACCCCCGGAGGGGCCTGGAGGGGCTTGGGGGCTGTGACCCCCCAGCCTGCCCCTGCGGTTCTGGGTGAATGTGATCAGGGTTTTGGGGGGCTGGGAAGGTGTTGGGGAGGGCCGTGGGGGTCTGTGGGTCCTGGGGGGGGGTCTCTGGCACTCTCTGAACCCCTGACCCCCCAGCCTGCCCCTGCGGTTCTGGGTGAATGTGATCAAGAACCCGCAGTTCGTGTTCGACGTGCACAAGAGCAGCATCACGGACGCATGTCTATCCGTGGTGGCCCAGACATTCATGGACTCGTGTTCCACGTCGCCCCAGCGCCTGGGCAAGGACTCGCCCTCCACCAAACTGCTCTACGCCAAGGACCTGCCCGGCTACCGCGGCTGGGTGGAGCGGTGAGTGGGGGGGCAGTAAGAGCTAGGGGCACACTGCAGGAGGGAGTGGGGGGCAGGGGAGGGGCTGTGATGAGGGAATGGGCGACGCAGGGGTCTCCCCAATGCGGGGAGAAGAGGCTCCAGGATACAGGGGTTGAGGAGCAGATGGGGTAACAAGGCTGTGGGGGGAGGGGCAGTGGGGAAGGGGCACTGGGATTCAGGGGTGGGGGGCCAACGAGGTAACGGGGCTGTGGAAGGAGGGGCGCTGGGATGCAGGGGTGGGGGACCGATGAAGTAACAGGGGCATGGTGGGAGGAACAGTGAGGGGAAGAGTGCTTGCATGCAGGGGTGGGGGGCAGACACGGTAACGGGGCTGTGGGGGGGGAAGGAGCAGTATGGGGGAGGTGATCCTGCCCCCCCTCACCCCCTGCCCCCCAGGTACTACCGGGACATAGCCAGGATGGCTCCCATCAGCGACCAGGACATGGATGCCTACCTGGGGGAGCAGTCGCGGCTCCACGCCGGGGAGTTCAACACACTGGGGGCACTGGGGGAGCTCTACCAGTATGTGGGGCGCTACCGGCAGGAGGTGAGAGCCCCTGCCCCCCTACAGCCCCCCTGCTCCCCACCCCCACCCCCCAATCCCCTCGCCAATCCCACCCAGCACTGGGGGAGCTCGACTAGTCCATGGGGTGCTACCGGCAGGAGGTGAGAGCCCCTGCCCCCCCTGCTGTCCCCCCACAGCCCCCTGCTCCCCACCCTCCCATCCACCTCGCCAGCCCTGCCCAGCACTGGGGGAGCTTGACCAGTCTGTGGGGGCGCTACTGGCAGGAGGTGAGAACCCCTGCCACCCCGCATCTCCCCTGCTCCCCTCCATCCTCCTCACCAACCCCACCCAGCACTGGGGGAGCTCGACCAGTCTGTGGGGTGCTACCGGCAGGAGGTGAGAGCCTCTGCCCCCCCCACTGCCCCTCCACAGCCCTGGGAGAGCTTGACCACTACATGGGGCGCTACCATCACCCTGGGCGCCCCTGCCCCTTGCCCACAGGTGCTGACGGCGCTGGAGCGGGACGGGAGCTGCCGGAAGCAGCGGCTGCGCCAGCGGCTGGAGCAGGTCATTGCCTTGGTCTCCACCAACAGCTGAGAGGGGCTGGCCCCACGGACAGCCCCCATGGTCAGCCGGTGCGACCTTCGACCTCCTCCGGGGAGACATGACCTTCGACCCCTGGCTTAGGGGCAGGCTGACGTTTGGGGGCAGCGGTTCTGGGTGGGAGGATGCCCAGTGCCACCAGGACCGGGCCTCATAGCAATAACGGGAGGGGCTGCTGGTGCTGATTGGGGGGGGGTGCAACGGGGGGGCAGTGCTGGGGGGTGGATCTGGCTGAGCTGGAGCGTTGACCCTCCCCTTCCATCCCAATACTGGATCCCCACCCCCAAAACTGTACAGCCACCCAATACTGTATGACCCCCTCCCCCAGCCCCCCAATGCATCCCCAGGCTAGCAGCTGAAAGGAGCCCCCCCTCACCCCTGTACAGCCCCCCCCCCCCAGATAGCTGTTGGAATTTGCCTCTTGTTTTGGTGACAGTGACAATGGGAATTGGAGATTTAACCCTTGTTCCAGGGCCCCCCCCCAGCCCTTCCCCCCAGCACCCCCTTGTCTCAGAGACTCCCTCCCCAACCCCTCCCCCAGCGCCCCCTTTCCCGGCAGCGTGGTGCCTTAATTGCTGAATAATTTATTGAGTCTCGGGGGTTTGGTGTAATTTTAGGCCCGGGTGTAAGAAATTTCAGTGTAAACCCCCCCAATATCTGTGTAAATAGTCGTGCTGCGTGTGGGCTCGGGGAGTGGGGGCCTGGCTCCCCCTCGAGATTTGGGGGAGGCAGGACAGACCCTTTACCCTGCTCCTACGTGGCCCTTTTCTCTGTTCATTTTATAATTAACTTTTCTTTTGCTAATTAAAGTGCTGAAAAAAACAACAACCCCCCCGAACTGGGTCATTGTGTTGAGGGGGCTCATCTACCATGCGGGGGGTGCTGCACAGACACCCCCCTGACAGAGATTGGGGTGGCCCCATCACTGACCTCCCCCCCCTCAACAGAGCAGGGCTAGAGGGGAGAATTCTAACACCGAACGCCAGCATGAGGGGCTGCTGTCTGAATCTGACTGAACCGTGATGCTTGATGAGTCACTGGAACTGCCTGCCACTGGACAACAGGAAAAGAACAGAACAGGCCCAGGGCCCAGGAGGCGAGGGCTTCCCCGATACTACTGCTGAGGGCAGGAAGAGGGGCAGTTTCTCTCCAAGGAGGAGCTGCTTGCTGGTGCTGTTGCTGGAGCCAGGATGGCCCAGGGTGGAAATTTCGCTCTGCCTCAGATGGGGCGGGAGGGTTTCGGGGCCCGTGCCTGGCCCCACTCTGGCATCTGCCTCAGGAGGCAGGAGGGGAGGAGGTGAAAGATGCCGTGGAGGCAGCTGGATGAATAAGTGATGGGCCTTCAGTGCCGGGTGGGGAGGGGGAATTAAAGGAAGATTTAAACGAAGCCAGGCCCCCATTCCCCTCACTCCCAACCTGCAGCCCCCGCTAGCCCGGCCCTGGGCCCCCCCAGCCCTGCCGGTGCCTCTCACTCCTGACCCACAGCCCCTGCTAGCCCAGCCCTGGGCTCCCCCCAGCCCTGCCGGTGCCCCTCACTCCTGACCTACAGCCTCCTGCTAGCCTGGCCCTGGGGTCCCCCTGGAGCTTGCACCATCTGTGACTGTTGATTATTAATTATTCATCTGCTCTCTGGCCAGGCAGCTGATGGGAGGTTAATGGACAGAGGCGGGGGGGGAGGGGGAGCTCCCCTGGGACCCCCCCCACACCTGTCAGCTGCAGTTGGAGCCGCCTAACCAGGCCCCTGCTAAGCAGGGAAAGCCCTGTTTACAGTTTGGATGGGAGACGGGGTAGCACAGCACCCCCTGGTGCCCGGCCCTGCCTGTGAGAGGAGAGCATCCCCTGCCCAGCTCCCCACCCCGCTCCCTGCCCCATGGCGCCTCCCTAGCACCCAGCCCTGCCTGCCAAGAGAGAACGTCCCCTGCCCAGCATCCCTCCCTGCTCCCTGCCCCACGGTGCCCCCCCAGCCCTGCCTGCCAAGGAGAGCATCATCTGCCCAGCCTCCTGCCCCACTCCGTGCCCCACTGCACCCCCCAGCTCTGGCTGTCAGGTCAGGCAGGAGGATAATCACATCAAAGGGCCAGGTTTCGGCAGCTCCAGCAGGGTTAGTGGCAGCTGATGCTGCGCCCCAGGAGCAAGGCAGCATTTTGGGGGTGACATGGGGGGGTGTCACGGCTGCTGGAGCCAAAATCTTGAGGCTAATTCTACAGAGCAACGTGCGCGCCCCAGTCCCAGGGGTAAGGGGGGGAAAACAGAGCAATGGGGGGGCTGCAGGATCAGTTGGGCGGCTGGGAAGTGCTAGGAGGCCAGGGACTGTGGGGCAGGAACGGAGATGGGGGCAGGGCTGGGATGGGGGCCTGTGGCTCAGGTTGGAGGGACGGGGAAGAGCTGGGGGGGGCAGAGAGATAGCACTGGCTGCATATCTGGTGCAGGGACACGGCTGCTCGTGACACAGGTCTTGACTGGCCTCGCCAGCCCAGGCTGTAGGCGCTGCTCCAGCCTGACCCATTGCACACCCAGGCCCACTGGGGAGACCCCGTACAGATGGTGGAACCCATATAATGGGGGGGATTGCAGTCAGTGGGGGAGTCCCAGCTCTGGTCCCCTGCCTCCTGAAAGCCTCACCAGAGCCCTCCCTCGGCTAATGGCCTCGTAAAGGCATTTTTAAGGTTCCAGTCTCAAAAAAAAACCTGTGGGAACAAGTGGCGGAACCATAAATCCAGGGCCAGGGGGGTGGGGTGGCCCAGGGAGGAACCAGACTAGTGTGGGGCCAGGCAGGGTTGAGCTGGTAGCTGGGTGGTGCCAAACAACCTCTCCCCCAAGGATAACAGGAATTGGGGGGGTGGGGGAGGTGTCTTCGACTCAGTGCCAGGATCCTATAAGGAGGAGAGGGACCTACCCCAAAATGGGTGTGTGTGTGGGAGGGGAGGCTGGAAAGGGATTATGGGTTCAGGCCCTGGCTGGCTCAGGGGGGCTGGGAATGGGGCACTGGGGCCTTTCTCCCCTAGGGCGCCAGCTTGGCACTGGCCTCTGGCTTTGCTTCTGGTTCCCAGCTCAGCCTGGCATGGTGCCAGCCCTGTTCATTAGCCCCCTCACCCAGCCAGACCCCAGCCCTATTAATAACAGCTCCAGCATCATTAATGTCACCCTGCCTGAGCCATGCCAAGGCCCCAGCTAATAACACAACCTTGGGGCCTGGCGAGAAGCTACTTCTGAGTTCTCTCCCTGGCTCTTGGGGGAAGTGGGTTGCAGTGTGTGGGTGTGTGGGGGGCTGTGTTCATACCTCAGCCCCAAGTGCCTCAGTTTGCCTGGTGAGGGGGGCTGCAGCCACACCCCTCCCCCCACTCTCATTAAGGCAGGCCCAGCACTGTGATGTCACAAAGATGCAGCAGAAATGCTGAGTACAGTTGTGGGTCCTTCTCCAACAATTCTCAGGGGGGAGGGTCCCTGCCTCTCCAAGGGCCGGAGGGGTGGTGTGTGGGGTGTGTATGTGTGTGTGAGCCTGGAGATATGGGCAGGGTGTTGGGGGGGATGGGGCAGGGGAGGTTGAGCAGAGGGGTGCAGGGCTGGGGGGCCTGTTGCATTGAGGGTTCAGGGGGGCGGCACATCCATCCCCACCCCCAGGATGTACCACTCGCCTGCAATGCAAACCTCAGACACATTCCAGACCCATCCCTTGCTCCTCTCCCCCCCACCCTGCCCCATAAATCTCCCCTGACACAGATGGGGGAGGGGAGATAGTTGTGGCAAGCACAGACCCTGGCTCCTAAAGATTAATTATGATCCACGGGGCTTTTAGCACATTAATCGCTTGATGCCCAGTGACATGTGGCTGGCTAAGCCAATGGGGAATGGTGGGGGGAAGCTGGGAGCCAGGACTCCTGGGTTCTCTCTCCAGCTCTGGGAGTTGAGTGGGGTCTGGTGGTTAGAGCGGGGGACTGGGAGCCAGGACTCCTGGGTTCTCTCCCCGGCTCTGGGAGGGGAGCGGGGTCTGTGGGTTAGAGCAGGGAGGGGCTGTTTATACCAGGACCCAGCAGGCTCCCACCTGGCTTCACGCACCAGGGGCTGGAAAACCAGCAGAATTTTAAGCGCTCCAGGGCCTCGCTCCAGCTTCTGGGGCGGGGCCCAGCGCCTCCGGGCTGATACGACAGCGCCCTCTGCTGGGCTCAAAGCTGCTCGGTGGTGGTTGAACAAGTAGCTTAGAGCTGTCAGCATCTCCCAGCCCCATGTCCATAGAAGAAATACTTTTACGCCCCCAGAGCTGGGAGAGAACCCAGGAGTCCTGGTATGGAGATGGAGGGAGAAGGTTGCAATTTATTTTCCCTTGGAGGGGACAGGCTAAAATGCCACCTGGAAAGGGGGTGGTGATTGCTGCTTGTGGCCCACAGAGGAGGGAGGTAGCTGTTCACTGCGAACCAGTGGGACTCCCTGCCACTGGACAGCACTGAGGGCTAGGGCTTGACAGGGTCCCATGTGGGTCGGGGCACATCCATAGCCCTTAGAGGAATAGGAGGTGGTAAAAAAGAGCCCACCAACACATCTGGGGTGTGTGGGTGTGTCTGTTAGTCCTCATACTCCAGCACTCAGATATGGCCACCTCAGCCAGGGTCTGATTATATGGGGACCCCTCGCCCCGCAATGGATCGCGGCTCCTCTTGGGTGGGGCAGGGGCTGATTATACAGTGACCCCTTGCCCAGCGCTGAGACATGCTCCCCCCATGGCAGGGCACAGGGGCTGGTTATATGGAGACTCTTTGCCCGGTGCTGAGATGCAGCCACTTCTGGGGTGAGGCATGTGAACAGCTTGCTCCCCCCATTTCTAAGATTGATACATTTCCTGCTGGGGCATCACAGCATTACCGGAGCTGGGACACTGGGCTAGATGGGCCTATGGGGCTGTTCCTGGGACTAGGACCCCAGTGTCCTGGGCCCCTCCTCGAGGGAGAGATTCCTCCCCCTTTTCTCCATCCCCCCACAAGAAGAGACCCCCACTCGCCCTAGAGGACCCTCACTTTGTCACCACTTGTCCGGCCGGCTATAATTACGGGCTAATTAACAGACCCCCCCATTCCAGCCTCTCTGTGTGGCCCCCACTGGGAACTCCCATCTGGGGGTCTCTGCCCCACCTGCCCCAGACCCCCCTCGCAATGAGGGGCAAACTGGGCTCTGTGGACGAGGCCAGGGGCGGATCCCAGTGGGGCAGGGGGTGGAGCCGGGGGAAGGTCCCAGCGGGGCGAGGGCGGAGCCAGAGGCGGGGGGCGGAGCCGGAGGGTGGATATAGGCGGGAGGAGTGGGCGGTGCTAGAGTTGGGGGCGGGTCCCCGTGTTCGCGGGGCGGGGAATCTGGAGGCGGGTTCTGGGGTCGCTCGGTTCCTCCCTGTTCCGGGCCGGGGACCGCCGGAGCCGTCGCCGCCAAGTGAGCAGCGCCCGGGGGCAGGAGGATTAGGGGGTGTTGGGGGCTGGCGGGAGGGGCTGAGACGGGGTGTGTGATAGTATCGAGGGGGTGGGAGATGGGGCACACGGGGTGTATCGGGGCTATGGGGGGACTCTGGGGCTGGGGTACCCTGGGGGAGATGGGGGGCTGTTGGGGGAAGCGGGGTGTGAGGGTATTGGGGGGCTGGGATACCCTGGAGGGATGGGGGGCTGTGCGGCAGGTGAGAAGGGAGATGGGTCACAGGATTTGGGCCGGTTCTGGACTCTGACGGACCCGTCACTTCCCTTTCAGCTCCGGTTCCTCTGGGCTCAGACTCCCCCCTCCCAGGGGCCCCTTGGATGGTGCCATGAGATTGGCAGGTGAGAGGCTGGGGGGGGCTGGTGTGGGGGCAGGGGTTATACCAGCTGGGTGTGGGCAGTGGGGTGGAGGGTTGGATGCCGGGGCTGGGTTTGCACTGAGGGGTTCCCCTAACCCTATGCCCTGGCTCTGATCCCCTCCTTCCCTCCCCCCCCAGGCCCCCTGCGCGTGGTGGTGATCATCCTCACCGCTGGGCTCACCTGGATCCTCGTCAGCCTCCTGCTGGGCACCCAGAGTGGCTTCTCTCGCCTCCAGCAGCTCCTCAGCAGTAAGAGCTGGGCCCCCCACCCCAGCCATGATAGCCAGGCACCTTGTGGCAGGCAGTTCCACAGGGCAACATCATCCACGGCTATAACGGGCCCCCACCCCTAGCCATGATAGCTGGGCACCTTGTGGCAGGCAGTTTCACAGGGCAACGTCATCCATGGCTATAGCGGCTGGAGCAGGGGTGCCCCCTGGAGGGATCTGCCCCTGGGATGGGGGGGCAGGGGCTGTAGTGTCCCTCCTTCCCCAGCAAGGACACTCAGTTGCCTTGTGGCAGGGAGTTTCACAGGGGATGACACCCCCCCCCGTGCTGTGGTACAAGACCCTGAATCCTGGCAGGGTTGAGGGGAGGATCTTCTCCTGGGGCAGACTCCTGACCCCTAAGCAGGGGTGGAAAAGATGTTGGGACCAAGTTCTGGACACACATACCCCCCGGGGGGAGCGAGGCAGGAACACTGCGCTGTGGGTCACTGCAGCTGTTCTTTCTCTCCCCACAGGCCCTGACAACCCCTCCACGGCAGGTGAGTGACTGCTACCCCGGGGTGGGGGCTTGTCCTGCTCCCCCTGGATCTGTGCCATGCTGGGGACAGAGGGTCCTGGCTGGAGGCCTAGTCTGGGGAGAGGAGGGGGGCAGGGCTCCAGGGTGCTCCCCCCTTCCCTCACCAGCTCCTCTTTTCTTGCCCCCAGTGTCAGGCTGGGGCAGCTCGGCTGTGCCCCTTCGGGCCAGCGCCGCCCCCTCAGGCAGGGCGGGAGCCAGAAGCAGACACAACAGTGAGTCTCTGGCCTGTGGGGTCGGGGGCAGCGGCAGCAGAGGGCTGGGTCCCAGGCTGGGAGCAGGGACCTGGGGGGAAGGGGGTAGTGGGGGGCTGGGTCCCAGGCCAGAAGCAGGGACCCCATGGGGGCCTGTGGTAGCAGCGGGCTGGGTCCCAGATACAGGGGCAGGGACTCCAGTGCATCGCTCCAGGTGTCCCTACTGGCTGGGGTGGAGGGTGTCGCAGTCCCATAGGGTGAGGTTGGAGTACCCCCCCATTTCACAGGTGACTCCCTTGGTCCCATATCCCCCAGCTCAGCTCATGTTCCTGCACTAGCATCTCCCTCCCAGGAGCTCCTTCCCCCTCCCCGCCCCCCATGGCAGGGACATGGCACCCTTGACTGGTGTGGGAGCTGTCTAGCCCAGGAGACCATGGGGGGGGCAGGTTGACATCAGGGTATCTTGGCGACCTCCCCACATCTCCTCACCCCCTGCCCAGAGCCGCGGCCCAGGAAGTACAAGTGCGGCCTCCCGCAGCCCTGCCCCGAGCTGCATCTCGCCTTCCGCCTGGTCAGTGGCGCCGCCAACGTCATCGGGCCCAAGATCTGCCTGGAGGATAAAATGTGAGTCATGGGGTTCGGGGCTCAGCATGGGGAGGTGAGAGACAGCAGCATGCTAATCAGGGGCAAAACTGTGGGGAGAACCCAGGAGTCCGGGCTCCCAGCCCCTCTCCAACACACCAGACAGCACGCTTCTCCCAGAGCCAAGGAGAGAATCCAGGCTGTTCTCACCTCCCTTTCATTCCAGGCTAATGAGCAGTGTGAAGAACAATGTAGGGCGGGGTCTGAACATCGCCCTGGTGAATGGTGAGTGGTGGAGGCAGGAGGGGGAACACTATTGTGGCCTGGGTGTGGGTGTGAGGAAGAGGGGACTGGGGAGGGGGTATGGGGCCTGGGAAAGAGGGGTTGGCCTGGGGAAGGGGGGGCTGCAGCAGGGTGAGCTCTGACTCTCTCTCTCTCTCTCTCTCTCTCTCTCTGGTTCCAGGGGTCAATGGGGAGCTCATTGATGCCAGGTTCTTCGACATGTGGGCTGGAGGTGAGGGGGGGGGGGAAAGCACCTGAGGATGTTGTGGGGGGACTTGGGGCGGAGGGAGTGGATCTGAGGGGGCTCCAGGCAGGAGACCCTGGCGCAGGGGGTGGTGAGTCTGTGTGAGAGGCAGGAATGGGTGGGTGGGTGGGTGGGGAAAGAGGCTCAGGAACCCCATGGAGCAGGAGGGCTGGGGATCGTGGGGCAGCCCCTGAGGATGTTGTGGGAGGGGCTCGGGGGGGAATCCATGGGGCTCCAGCTGGGAGACCCTGGCACAGGAGGTCTGTGTGACAGGCAGGAACATGGGGGGAGGCTCAGGGAACCCTGTGGGTCAGGAAGCCCATGCCTGCGCTCACCCCTGCATCTTTCACCCCAGATGTCAACGAGCTGCTGAAGTTCATTCGACCGCTGCACGAAGGGACCCTGGTGTTCGTGGCCTCATACGACGACCCAGCCACAAAGTGGGTGTGGGATGCGGGCCCAGTGGGGCCTTTCCCCTCTGGGAGGGCGCCAGCTCCCATCTGTCCCCAGGGAGGGGACTGGCTGGCTTGTAGGGGTGGGAACGGGACCTGGGGCCTCACCCCTCTAAGGGTGCTGGCTCCCATCCAGACTCAGGGCCAGTGGTGGGGGCCCTGGCTGGCTCAGAGGGAAGGATATGGGACCTGTCCCCTCTAGGGGGCACCAGCTTCCATCTGGCCCCAGGGCAGGGACTCGCTGGCTCAGGGGAATGGGGCCTGGGGTCTTTCCCATCTGGTGGGTGCCAGCTCCCATCCAGCCACGAGGTGGGGGCCCTGGCTGGCTTGGTGCAGGGCCCAGATCCTCCCGCTGAGCCAGGGCTCTGCCCCCAGGATGAACGAAGAGACTCGGAGGATTTTCAGCGATCTTGGCAGCAGTGTGGCCAAGGAGCTCGGCTTCCGCGACAGCTGGGTCTTTGTGGGGGCCAAAGGGGTGCAGGACAAAAGCCCCTTCGAGCAGGTGAGCTCCTCCACCCTCCCGTTTCCCCCTCGCCAGGGGCCCAGCCCCACTCTTCTCCCTGTCCCCAGCTGATTGCCTTCCCAAGGGCAGACCTGGGGTCAGCCAGCGGGTGTCCTGTCATGCCTGCAGAGATTCCAATGAGTGGAGGCCTGGGGGAGGGGGAATGGGTCACAGCTTCAGATGGGGGAAGAGTCTGGGGGACCCTGGTACTGAGGGAGGTGGAGAAGCTAAGGGGGTTGTGGGTGGGGTGGGTCACAGCTTTGGGGGGAGAGGTTGGGGGCCCCTGGGACTGTGGGGGGGTAGAGAAGCCAGGAGGTCCCTTCTCTGCCTTAATGTGGGTTGTCCCCTCCCCCAGCACACCAAGAACAGCAAGAGCACCAACAAGTATGAGGGCTGGCCGGAGGCACTGGAGATCGAGGGCTGCATCCCGCAAAAAAAGGCTGATGGCCAATGACCCCCCCAACCCCACCCCTGGAACCCGAGGTGCGGGGACACTGCACCATGCCAGGGAGGGGGGCTTGCTGCTTGAGTCTGTGGGCAGGTCTGGCAGGGGGCCCCCTTTCTCCAGCCTCCCCAAGGATGTGCCGCACTGATTTTTTCACTGGGCAGCTGGGGATTGCAGGCCCCATCCCCTCTAAGTGCCTTATTCCCCTAGGTGTGTTAAGCCCAGGTGCATTCCTTTCCTTACTGACTGTCTCTGTGTGTGTGTGGGGGGGGGGGGGGGGGCTTGTTCTCTGCTCTCTACCTTGGAATTATCACCATTCCATGGAGAGCGATGCCCTCAATTCTAGCGTGGCAGGGGTGGGGGTCTGCTTGGGCCAGTCCCCTCCCTGGTGTGGTGATTCAGTGGTGTCCCCCTCTCCTGAGAGGGGAAATTGCAGGGGGTCTTCTAGCTCAAGGGCAGAGGGGTCTGTAACCTCCCATGGCCTGGGCCCTCCATGGGGTCTAAATAAATGCAGCGCAGAGAGAGCAGAGGCTGTTTGTCCATCCTTGGGGGCTGGTGTGATGGGGGGCAGAGGGGGTTGTGGCCTTTCTTCTGCTAGACTGAAGAGCCTCTTGCCTAATGTTTGTGCCCATGAGGTCCCGAGAGAGGGAGATCGTCAACACTTAAACTCTGTGTGAAGCTAAATAAACTGGGGCCTGGGCAACCTACTGCCAGAGGAAATTCACTGTTGATAAATGCAAAGTAATGCACATTGGGAAACATAATCCCAACTGTCCATATAAAATGATGGGGGCTAAATTAGCTATTACTACTCAAGAAAGAGATCTTGGAGTCACTGTGGCTAGTTCTCTGAACACATCCACTCAATGTGCACTGGCAGTCAAAAAAGCAAACAGAATGTTAGGAATCATTAGGAAAGGGATAGATAATAAGACAAAATATCATGTTGCCTCTATATAAATCCATTGTACGCCCACATCTTGAATATTGTGGGCACATGTGGTCGCTCCATCTCAAAAAAGATATATTGGAAAAGATTCAGCAAAGGGCAACAAAAATGATTAGTGGCATGGAACGGCTGCCGTATGAGGAGAGATTCATAAGACTGGGACTTTTCAGCTTGGAAAAGAGACGACTGAGGGGGGTTAAGATAGAGGTCTATAAAATCATGACTGGTGTGGAGAAAGTAGATAAGGAAGTGTTGTTTACTCCTTCTCATAACACAAGAACTAGGGGTCGCCAAATTAAATGAATAGGCAGCAGGTTTAAAACAAACAAAAGGAAGTATTTCTTCACACAAGGCACAGTCAACCCGTGGAACTCTTTGCTGAAGGATGTTGTGAAGGCCAAGACTATAACAGGGTTCTGTAAAGAACTAGATAAATTCATGGAGAATATGTCCATCAATGGCTATTAGCCAGGATGGCAGCCCTGTGGCTCTAGCCTCTGTTTGCCAGACGCTGGGAGCGGGTGACGGGATGGATCACTTGATGATTACCTGTTCTGTTCATTCCCTCTGGGGCACTGTTGGGAGATGGGGCTAGATGGACTTTTGGGCTGACCCAGTATGGCCGTTCTTATGTTCTGGTGTCTCTTTCTGGATTGCAGGTTTTGTAGCCCTTGATCATTCTTGGGGCTCTTCCCTGAGCCCTCTGCCTTTGATCACCATCCTCCCCTGCCCTCCAGCTGGCAATCACATGAGCAAGAGTCTTCTCAGAGCATGCGGGGCTTCGTCCTTGCAGGAGCTCCAGGGGGTAGGACTAGCGTGTTGAGACGAGTCTAAAACTGGCCTGTGGGGTGGCTCTCCCTTCTGCCCAGGGTGGGATGTTCTGCCAGTCATTCTCCCAGCCTCTCCCACTGCCTGTCTCGTCCCCCCCTCTCCACAGCCCTCCTCTCCCGGCTCTCCCCTGCTCCAGCACATTCATGTTTGTCTTGACTTCCGAGGCCCTTCATGGCTTCCCCACAGACATCAATCATCTCTCACTCAATAGGGAAGGGGCGACCCCTGGCTTTGAGTGGCGCGTGAGCCCAGCCTCTGTCACCCCCTTACCAATCTGTCAAAGGCCCTTTGTGCTGCCTCCACTCCTGTGCCAGCCTGCAAAGCTAGCACCTGACTCACTTTCCGCCCTCACCTCAAAACTCTCCCGCCCCAGCCTTGCCAGCCATTGGGCTAGAGGTGTGCAGAGCTCGCCGTATGGCATGGCAAGCGCTATTGGCCCATTCTGTTCTGATTCTCCCCTGCCATGGGTCTGTCTGCACCTGTGGACCTGCATGGTTGGCCAGCGCGGGGGCTCTGGGAATGGCTTTTTCTGTGTGACCAGGGTCGAGCCCCATGGCTGCCTGATCCCCGGCGGGGGCTCCTAGGCGGGAGTCAGAGAAATCATTAGCAGCAATCAGGATAATACATGGGGCTAGGGCAAGGGACGGCGCCGCCCGGGAGGCTGTACGCCAAGCTCCAGGAGTGAAGGGTGGGAACAAACCGCCCGCTGGCTGCTCCTGGGGCCAGCTACATGGGCCTGCAGAGAGACAAGCCGCGGGTGCGTGCGGGATGATGAAACGTTCCCCGCCCCAGGGAGAGGAAAGGACAAACAAGCAGCAAGGGCGGCGCGGGCTCAGGCTGGGTAGAGGAGGCCACCGCCGGGGACCCCGGTTTGGCCAGGCCCGGGAGGGAGCTGGCACCAGGCCTTGGGGGGAGTTTGGGGCCCTCGCCCACCCATCTCCTGATACTGACACACGCTGTTGGGGGTCGCTAATCCCACCAATCACAGGATGGGGGGAAAGGCCAGGACCCACCACTCAGCAGCCAGGGTACTCACGTCACACCAATCAGAGCCTGGGGGGTGGGAGATGCAGGGGGACAGCTACTCAGAGCACAGGGAACCCGTAGTTTCACCAATTAGAAGACAGGGCTGCAGAGGCTCACCAATCAGCGCTCCGGGCGCCCCAAGCTTCATCAAACAGGGTACAGAAGGTCGCAGACTCCCAACCAATCATAGGACAGCGAGTCCTCAGTCCCGCCCTTTTTTTTAACGTACTTCCGGTCCCCTGGCCCATCCCCCGCGGTCCGCGGCCACTTCCGTGGTGGGTGGGACCATTGTGAGATCGTTTCCCGCGGGGCGGGGCCACGGCTGTGACGCAACAGAGGGGCAGGACCAAAGGGATCAGGACGCTGCCGAGTCAAGTGGGGCCCGCGGGGCGGTGCCAGGTGCGGGGGGCAGCAGGAGGGGGAGGGGGAGATGGGGGCTGGCGAGGGTTACGAGGGCTAGCACCTGGAACGGGGAGTTTTTGGGGGGCAGAGGTGAGGGGGTTGCGTCCCCTCGCTTTCAGGGCTGCAGGGCCAAGGGTTCAGCTAGGATTTGGGGGTGGGGGCGGTTGCACGGGGTAGCAGGAGGGGTTGGGGGCAGAGGGCAGGGGTCTGCCTGGAGCTTGGGTGGGGGCAGGGGAAGCCTGGGGCTGGGTCCTAAAGGCGTTTGACTTGCTCCCCTGACCCTGTGTGACCTCTGATCCTACAGGGTGTGGCAGCATTCGGGGCTGCCCTGCCTTGTTGATGGAGGGTGCAAGGTGTGGGCAATATTGGGGAGGGGTGTGTGAGGGGGGCTACCTATGGGAAGAGGGATGCATATGGGGTGTCTTGGGGGGTGTCTGTGATCAGCTTCCCTACCTGACTTACTAACTTTGGTAGCACAGCTGAAGAGAGAGGGAATGGCCAGCCCTGCCCCATAACTCCCCACCCCATGCACTCCCCCTACAGCCTGGCTCTGGGCTGCCCCTTCCCCCGGTCCAGATCGGCCAGTTCCCTGCTCCAGGGTGGGTGGCCAGGAGCTGGCAGCCTCAGCCAAGACCCCACCACCACCCCAATCTATCCCCCCTCAGGCTCCTCTTCTCCCCATTCCCTCCCCCCAGGTTGGCAGGGACACCTGGCGACAAAGCAAAGAAGCCTCACGCGTCCTGGCTGAAGGACGTCCCCATGTGCCAGAGTCGCTGGAGACCAGGCACCCGTGGGCCATGAGACCCCCTGGCATGGCACACGCCCTGCCGCTCCTGCTGCTGCTGCTGGGCTGCCGGGCCCTGCCAGCCAGGGGGCAGCCAGCCAGCACATACCTGAGCATGGGCGACGGCAGCACACTGGAGTTCGACTTCCCCGAGAGGAGCCGGGGCATCATGGTGGTGTCCAGCTGCTACCCGGGCGCCAACGGGACGGCAGGCGGTACCCGGCTTAGTGCAGCCTCGCTGGCGCCCGCTGTGCTGACGGTGGAAAACGTCAGCACTCTGTGCTGCGGAGCAAGGGGCTTCCTGGTGGCCATCCGCTCAGGCCCAGCTGGGCTGGCACCGCTCCGGCTGCGCCTGCTGGACCGGCACCAGCTGGTGGAGGAGCGAGGCGAGTTCCGGGTGCGAGTGCTGCCAGGTGAGGAGCTGGAGCACGCGGGGTTGGGCCACTTCTCGGAGAACCCGCTGCTCTACGCCCTCCTGCCCCTCATCTTTGTCAACAAGTGCGCCTTTGGCTGCAAGGTGGAGCTGGAGGCACTGCGGGATCTTGCGCGCCAGCCCCACCCCGTCCTCCTGGGCATCCTGGGCCAGTTTGTGGCCATGCCCCTCTACGGCTACCTCATGTCGCTGGCCTTCGCCCTGCCCAAGGCGCTGGCACTAGGGCTGGTCGTCACCTGCTCCTCGCCAGGTGGGGGCGGAGGGTATCTCTACAGCCTCCTACTGGGCGGGGACGTCACCCTGGCCATCTCCATGACGCTGCTGTCTACAGTGGCGGCCGCCGGGCTGATGCCGCTCTCCTCAGCGCTCTACGGGCGGCTGCTGAGCGCCCACCAGAGTCTGCACGTGCCCTTTGCCAAGATCCTGGCCACGCTGCTCTTCATCGCGGTACCCATCTCTGCCGGCCTGCTGGTGAAGTGCAAGCTGCCTAGGGTTGCCCGCCTGCTGCTGCTGCTCATCAAGCCCTTCAGCTTCGCCCTCATCCTGGGCGGGCTCTTCATGGCCTACCACATGGGGGCGTTTATCCTGACTGACGTGCGGCCCCCTGTGGTGCTAGCTGGACTGAGCGTGCCTCTCTTCGGCCTCCTGCTGGGCTACCTCCTGGCCGCCTGCCTGCGGCTGCCAGGCCCACACCGCCGGACGGTCAGCATTGAGGTGGGGGTGCAGAACAGTCTGCTGGCCCTGGCGGTCTTGCAGCTTTCCTTCCGCCGCCGGCAGGCCGACTATGCCTCCCAGGCCCCCTTCGTGGTGGCACTGAGCAGCACGGCTGAGATGCTGCTGTTGGTGCTGGGCCATCTCCTCTATAAGAAGCTGCAGCCACCAGCCAGCCCCTGAGCACCCCCCTGCCCCGAGAGGGACTGGGCCCCCTGCTGGAGGCAGCTGCAAAGGGGGCTATGCTTCCCCAGCTGCTGAGTGCCTCTTGCGGGGGGCAGAGATGGGAGGATTCAGGGACCTACTGTACAAGGGACTCTGGGCCCAGGGCCCTTCCCCGTGGGGGCAGTTAGAAACCAAAGTCTTTCACATTGGGCCCCTAAATACCCAGCCTTATTTTTATATGATGTATTTTCTATGCGGCTGGTGGTGGCTCCCAGGGAGGTGGGGCCTAGGCTGTTTACAGGAGGGGGGAGCACCCAGGGTGAGGGTTCGAATAAAGGAGAGAGCAACACAGTTTGTGGATGGAGCTGTTACTGGGGGTGTGGGAGACAGCAAAGGAGGGGGCTGTAGGCAGCTGGGCTCCCTTGGCTCAGCCAGGACAGGCACAACCCTGATGCCACCCTGAGAGCAAACATGGGTGCTGGCCCCAGTGGAGGCTGCTCTGTGCCTGACCCCTGGCATGGAGAGTGGGGAAGCTAGGAGCCCACGCCAGGCTGTCTGCCCTGCCCCTCTCTGCTGTGCAACTTCCAAGCTTAATACCTTTCCCCACCACACCCTCATGGCAACAGCGAAGAAATGGGGAAACTCGGCTTCCTGACCACTCCCTTATTCCCGCTGTGATGCAGGGACCCCAGGGCTGGGCTAGCAGGGGCTGCGGGTCGGGGCTGGGGGGCAGGGCTGGGCTAGCAGGGGCTGCGGGTCAGGAGTGAGGGGCACCAGCAGGGCTGGGGGGGCAGGGCCGGGCCGGGCTGGCAGGGGCTGCGGGTCGGGAGTTCTTGTGAAGGGGGAGACACTGGGAGGTCCTGGCTTTGGGGTTGCCTTTATCTGCCCCAGGCACCCCCCTCCCCATTGCGCTGCTCTAGCTCCAAGGTCGATGGTATCCCGAGAGCTGCTCTGGTCCTCGTTGCGTCTCTATGGTACTGGAGGCTGTCCAGCCTGGCCTTTGATCCCCTGGGCCTGTGCGGAACAGAGTGTCTCTCTCTGTCCGTTCCGTTGGATCTCTATGGTCTAATCCTGCCATTCTAGTTCTGACGCCCGCTGGTCCTCTATGGTTACGAACCAGCCGGTCTGGCCTGACTCGCCGCCACATCTCTATGGTATGACATCGCCCAGTCTCCTCGCCCCCTTTGGTCTCTATGGTTACAGTCACTCTGGGCACCCCGCCGCTCAGACTCTATGGCATAACACCAGCCGCTCTATCTGCGGACTCGCAGTACTCCATGGCCTTCTTCCGGCTGGTCTAGCGGGCCCCCTTACAACTCTATGCTTCTCGGCGGCGGCCGCTCTATCCCGGTGTCCTCCCGGATGTTTATGGGGCCGTTAAAGGGGCCGCTCCGGGCTGCGCGGCCGCGATCCCGCGATGCTGCTCACGGTGAAGGCGCTGCAGGGCCGGGGCTGCAGCCTGCAGGTGCCCGGGGGGGGGCGGAAGGGCCGGCTGGCCGGGGGGGGCTGTCCCCGGGGCGAGGCGGCGGGGCTGGCGGCGTTGTCCCGGAGGGTGGCTGGCTGGGGGGTGTTCATGGGGCCCTGTGCCTGCGTCTCCACCCAGAGGGGGAGGCAGGTGGGAGAGGTGGGGGGGGGCTGGGGAACGATGCTGGGGTGGGGAGATAGGGAAGATCTGGGGAGGGCACCGGTGGGGGGTGTTGGGTGAGGCAGGTTCCTGGCAGGTGCCGGGAGCCCCGGGGGTGTGAGGTGGGGAGGGTTTATGGGGGAGGTTCCTGGGGGGTGGATGGGAGGGCATCAGTGGGGTTTGTCAGTCCTGGGGGGGTGTAGCTTCCCACTGCAGCCTCCCCTCCATTTTCCCCAGGTCTCCCCAGACGAGCACGTCAGCACCCTGAAGCGTCTGGTCTCAGAGAAGTTGAACGTCCCAGTCTCTCAGCAGCGGCTGCTTTTCAAGGGCAAGGCCCTGGCAGGTGGGTGCCTGTTCCCGGGGCACACGAGTCTGCAGACAGGCAGCCCCCACAGGGGCACGACTGCTCCTCATACGCCTCATTACCCTGAAACGTCATGACAACACATATCATTACTAACACCAGCCATTTCATCGCCCACCCGCTTCATCTAATCTCATTCAGTGCGGCTGCCTCTGGGGTGGGGCGGGAGACCCCTCGCCTGGGGCTAAGATGCAGGGAGTTGGTTATAGAGAGACCCCTCACCCAGTACTGAGACAGGACCCCTCTGGGGTGGGGTAGGGAATGTTTATATGGGGACTCCTCGCCTGGTGCCAAGATGCAGGGAGCCAAGTATCAGAGTGGTAGCCGTGTTAGTCTGTATCTACAAAAACAATGAGGAGACCGGTGGCACCCTAAAGACTAACAGATTTATTTGGGCATAAGCTTTCATGGGTAAAAAACCCCACTTTTTACCCATGAAAGCTTATGCTCAAATAAATCTGTTAGTCTTTAGGGTGCCACCAGACTCCTCGTTGTGTTTGAAGATGCAGGGAGTTGGTTACACAGAGACTCCCATACTGAGACGCGGCCCCTCTGGGGTGGGGCAGGGGGTGTTTATACAGGGACTCCTTGCCCAGTGCTGAGACATGCCTGCCCTCCACCCGTGGCAGGGTGCAGGGACTGGTTATTCAGGGACCCTTCACCAGTGCTGAGATGGGGTGGGTAAGAGTTGTAATGCTCCAGAACTTCTGTTTTTCAGTGGTGTGGGGGGGGGCTTTATCTTGGGGTCTCATGGTCCCAGGGGTCCCTGTGAGATGGGGAGGGCAGGTGCTCATGGCCCCTCTGCCACCCCCCACAGATGAGCACCGGCTCTCAGACTATTCCATCGGCCCTGAGTCCAAGCTGAACCTGGTGATCAAACCGCCGGAGAAGGCTTCCCCCGAGGAACCGGGGCACAGGGGACCCCCGCCACCATTCCCGACCATCTGGCACCCGCTGGGCCAGGTCCTGACTCGGCACTTCAGCACAGCTGACGCGGAGAAGGTGCTGGAGCAGCTGCAGAAGGTAATGCCCTGGTGTAGAGGGAGCTGCAGGCTGTGTTATGCAGACAAAACTACACAGGATCATTTTAGGGGACAAGATGTCACATTTATTATAACACAATTTGATTTATGACCAATAACTAATATCTAATACTTATGTACACACGCGCACATACACACACACACGCAAATGTTCTGCAGCTGATGTATAGTTACCAGTCCTGAATGTTGCTTGGATTCGTAGCTTGTGACGGCTAACTGGCCAGGAAAGCCAGGCACAAGGAAGAGCTGGGTCTTTGTTGGGCGTGCACTGATGCCCTTCCATGTTGGCAGTAGAATGTTACCCTCCAAAATCTTCCATCTCACTCATCCTTTTTGTAGGCTTTAGTTTGAATCCAGAGTCTATAGGTCTTGCTGTGTCAGGCTGCCTCTGGGTTCGGTGGGATTGATCATCCGTCAATTGCAGATATGACTTTCAGCCTAGGACCTGGCTTTGATGTTTCTTCAATTGTACTTTTGTTCTTTTGAGGGTAGTCTCCTCTTACTTTGTCAGGGCTGTTGTCTGGCAGGGGCTAGACTTTGTCTGCATCTTCAGCCTTTAGGTGTTTACACTTTCAAGACGGGCTGGAGGTTGGTTCCATCATCCATACATACTTCATTCTCACATCTAAACTAAACTAATAAGATTACAGCAGGGTTTTGCAAAATGAAGGTTGCAGCAGGCTTTTACAAAATGGAGTGAGCATTTTAAAATGGAGTTTGAGTTACAATATGGACAAGTATAATGAATGGCAAATAGTGAGCAGAAGTTACAATGTTGAAATAGTGCAAGTTTCAGTGATTTAAGCAGCAATTGGATTGAAAGTGAAACTGAATTAGCCAGTTATTGGGGTAATCTGTTTTATGAATGAATGTTGTTTCATTCATAAAACTTTGCTTATGAAGTTATATTAATAAAGTGAACAATTAAAAACAATTTCATTGAACAGTTCTACAGCTGGGGGGATTCCTGGATGGGTCATTGCGTTCTTGAAACCCGCCTGGCATGAGGATGCTGGTTATCCGGAGACCCAGCACTGAGATATGCCCCCTCTGGCCTGGGGCAAGGGGCTGGTTATCCGGGGACCCAGTACTGAGATGCAGGCCCTCTGTGGTAGGGCAGGGGCTGGTTATCTGTGGACCCAGCAATGAGGGTGGGGCAGAGCGCTACAGGGATTCCAATGCCCCTCCTTCCCTTATACTCTGGGGGTCGCCTTCCTAAGTCCCCTTCTCCCTCCAGGATTATGAGCGGAGCCTTCGCCTGCTGAGCCTGGATGACATTGAGCGGCTGGCCATGCGGCTGCTGCACCCAGAGGTGGCTGATGCGGTGGAGATGGGATTCCTGGACTAGCACCCAGACAGCTGTGGGCCCGGGGGAAAGACTTCAGCCTGGCCCTCCCTGCACCTGGAACAAGGCGCCTGCAGGGAGGGCCCCGTAGGGGGCTCGGGGTCCCTCTGCCCCCTCCTCACGCCTCTGAACTGCTGCTAAGGAGCCTGTCTGTGTCTCCCATTCCCCATTAAAGGTGATGGTAGGTGTGAGACCTGCCCAGTTCTGCCTGATGTGTTAACTGGGGTGGGGCAGGGGGCTGATTATACAGGGACCCGCCTCTAGGGTGGGCCAGGGGGCTGGTTATCTGGGGACACCTTGCTTGGGGCCATCTCTGGGGTGGGGGTAGGGGGCTGGTTATCCAGGCATCCCTCGCCTGGTGATGAGACATGGCCCCTCTGGGGCTGGGCCGGGGCCGGGGCCGGTTACGCAAGGACCTCTTGCCCACCATTGGGACATGGCCCCTCTGGTGTGGGGCATGGGGCTGGTTATGTGGGGGCCCCTTGCCTAGTGACTCCCATCTCTGTCCCCATGGGGCAGCTGTGTCCTCTAGGTCTTTGCCCCCCCCATAGCACACCCCTGCTGAGTGTGAAGAAGGAAGAATCTGATTTTCAGCAGGGCTGATGCTGGAGAGTGAAGGTAAATTTGCCCTGCAGACCTTGGGGACCGGACTGGGTGTGGGGGGGAACATGGAGAATAGGGCTGGGATTTGGGAGGGGACTCTGACTGGGGAAGGGGGAGTGCTGCTGAAGGCCCCTGTGAGGGGGTTGTGACTTCCTCGGGGGGGGGGGGGGCTGGATCCATTGTGGGGTCACCTGTGTCGAGGGTGACCAGATGTCCCGATTTTATAGGGACAGTCCTGATATTTGGGGCTTTTTCTTATATAGTCTCCAATTAACCCCCACCCTGTCCTGATTTTTCACACTTGCTGTCTGGTCACCCTACCTGTGTCCTAGAGGAGGTTCGGGTGCAGGGGCCCTCGCACAAAAGGGTAGGTCTCTGCCCCCTGCCAGGCGTGGGAGGCTGGGGGGGCTCTGGGGTCCCTGCAGAGGTGGGGTGAGGGCAGTGGATGCCTGGGGCCCCTCATGGGAGGGGGGTGATGCCGGGGGGGGGCTCTTGGGCATGGGGGAGGGGGTGCAAGGGGGTCTCAGCTGGGGGTCACCCGTCCTGCTGTGGAGGGCGAGGGAACCCTGCAGGCGGTTCTCAGGGACGCAAGTTCCGGGGGCGGGGCGGGATTGACCTGTGCAAGGGCGGGGCCTGGCCGCAAACTCCGCCCCCTCGCAGCACGTGGGGCGGAGCCTTGGCCGGGATGGAAGAAGCTGGAGCTGCCCGGGCTAGGCGGGGCTGCCTGGGCTTGTATCTGGGGGGCGCAGAAGGGACTGTGGGGGGATCTGGGGTTGTGGGGGAATCTGGGGGGCGCAGAAGGGCTGTGGGGGGCGCAGAAGGGACTGTGGGGGGATCTGGGGTTGTGGGGGAATCTGGGGGGCGCAGAAGGGATGTGGGGGGATCTGGGGCTGTGGAGGGATCTGGGGGGTGCAGAAGGCGCTCTGGGGGGTGCAGAAGGGGCTGTGGGGGTCTCCCCCGTGCCCCATGGGACTGGCCATGTCTCTCACCTGCCCCCCTCCCCAGTTTTTCCCACTCCCTTTTTCCTTAACCTCCCTCCCCCCAGCACCTTGAGTGTCCCATTTCCATCCCCCCTGGAGGCCCAGATTGCTCACGGCTCCCTGGCTCCCGACCCTGAGCCTCGCAAGGGGGGGATCAGCAAAGAACTGACGGTGACCGAGAACTTCCTGCATGTGTGAGTGATCCCCCCATGGAGACCAACCCCCACCAGGCGCTGCAGGTCGGGAGTGAGGGGCACCGGCAGAGCTGGGGGGAGCCCAGGGCTGGGCTAGCAGGGGCTGCGGGTCAGAAGTGAGGGGCACCAGCAGAGCTGGGGGGAGCCCAGGGCTGGGCTAGCAGGGGCTGCGGGTCATGAGGGACACTGGCTAAGCTGGGTTTATGGGTGGCTCCCACCTCACCCCCATCTCCTCCTACCAGGTGCTGGAAAGCAGATGAGGCTCGGATCCTTCGTGTTTCCATCAGCTCCTTCCTGGACCATCTCTCCCTGGTGATACAGACCATGGAGATGTTTGGGCCCCCAGTACCCCGATAGCACCTGCCTTCTGGCACCCTGGGGAGCCAGAGGAGGGAAAGAGTCTGGGAAGACGTCCTCTCGGCCCCCACTGCCTTGAAGATGCTGGAGCTGATGCTGCTGGGTGTGCAGGCCAGGCATCAGCTGGACTGTCCTGGTTGGGGGGGGGCAGAGCTGGGGGGTGACAGAGACGGTCCCTGCATCTGGCCAGCACCTTGGACTGGTTTCAGCTCTGAGGCTAGAAGAGCCTGCGGGGAGGGGGATTTGGGGGTACACTGATGGGGGGGTGTTGCGGTGTGGGGGCTGTGGGACCCTGTGCAGGGGGCTCTGTATAGACCTCACCCATGTCATGCTGAACTCTGCAATAAATGCTGCAGTGGAACCCGCTGTATCTGTCTGAGTGGGAAAAACTCCCTCCCCCCCACTGGGATCCACCCCCCCCCCGGGATCAGCCCCTTGGCACTAGCCCCTACTGAAACCCCTCCCAACACAGCTCCCTGGGATCCTCCCATAGCCCCCCTGCCAGGAACCTCCTCAGGATATCCCTCCGGGATTGACTTTCTCCTGCGATCCCCCATATACAGCCTCCCTCCCAAAAATTCTCCCCTCCGTTTGGTTAATGAGCCCTGCTGCCCCCTACACAGTCCTCCCTGGCATCCTCCTCCACCCCCCAACATTGGAGATGGGACCCTCCCAAAGACCCACAAACAGTATCTCCCAAAAAGAAAAGGAGTACTTGTGGCACCTTAGAGACTAACAAATTTATTAGAGCATAAGCTTTCGTGAGAAGTGAGCTGTAGCTCACGAAAGCCTATGCTCTAATAAATTTGTTAGTCTCTAAGGTGCCACAAGTACTCCTTTTCTTTTAGTTCACCAAAGAGTCTCCTGTCCAGTTTCCAGCAAAAGCCTGTGTCTCTTTGGTGAACTAAAAGAAAAGGAGTACTTGTGGCACCTTAGAGACTAACAAATTTATTAGAGCATAAGCTTTCGTGAGCTACAGCTCACATGCATCCGATGAAGTGAGCTGTAGCTCACGAAAGCTTATGCTCTAATAAATTTGTTAGTCTCTAAGGTGCCACAAGTACTCCTTTTCTTTTTGCGAATACAGACTAACACGGCTGCTACTCTGAAAAGTGTCTCCCAGAATCCACTTCTACAGCCTGCAGTCCCCCCATGGGACAGCCCATTCTGGAGAGGGGCGGAAGGCAGCTAATTAAGGATTAGCAGCTGCTGGGGAGGTGCAGGCGTGGTGGTTTGGCTCCTATACAGGAAGAGAACTAGAGTGCACTGGCTGGAAGATAGAGGCAGAGGGTTGTGATGGGGGTGGGAGCTAGACCCCCCCCCCCCGGATGTGTGTGTTCCTGTGCTACTGGAAAGCCCCCTTCCATCAGTGCAGTCTCTGTCCATACTGTGGGGTCACTCTGGTGTGGCCTGTCCCATAGACATACCTCTGCAGCCAGGGCTGTAGGGTGGTCCTGAGGGAGGGACAAGGAATTGGGGTGACCTAGAAACTCCCTGAGATGAACTAAGTGCTAGGAGCCCAGAGAAGGGGGGTCTCTCTAACCACAGCCCAAGGGAAATGGGAAAGCCCTGAGGGGCAGGAGACAGTCTGGGGAAACCCAGGTTCCCTGGGCTAGTGTCCATCTTGTTAGGTAGCTGGAAGGAAACATGCAGCCAGTGTGGGGAACCTTGGCAGAAGGCCTAGAAACGGGGGGGGAGGTAAATAATGCAGGGGGCAGGTCCCTGCTGCAGAGTGAGCAGGATCACAGGGTAACCTGGACCCAAGTGAGGACGGGGTGATTTTAGTGCAGTTGAATGTCGATGGATCCAGCCAAGAGCCTTGGCGCTGTGCTCACAAGTGCAGGGGTGAGGGGGTTTGTGGGAAGCAGACGTGGGAGTGCATAAGCAGGTGTGTGTGAGCCCGTGACAAATGTCTGATCCAGAGGAGAGTAACCCACTGGGGGCTGTGGTGGGGGCTCCATCCCTACCCACTAGCCAGCCAAGCCACTTTTCCCAGACAGCTCCTAGCTGGGGCCTCCCCAACATACGGTCCCCAAGTACAACATTTAGCCTGATTATACCCTCCAAACTATCCCTAGCTGAGGTGAGCCGGTACCTCACTCGGGCCAGGCCTACACTACAGCCCTAGATCGGGAGAACTATGTCACTCGGGTGTGGAAAATCCACTCCAATCCCTGAGCGACGTCGTTACACCAACCTACCCTCTCCTGCCTGTGTAGACCCTATAGACAATAGCGTAGGACGGAGAACCATTCCCTGAAGGATCCCACTAGAAACACACCCACTTGAAGGTGAGTCCATTTGTCACATTGTGCACCCTGTCAGTGTGCAAACCAAACCAGGGAAAGAATGAGCCAACCAGCAGCCTAAATTCAGTGGTGAAACCTGGTCATGTCCATCTGAGGCATACGGTGCATACGCAAAGACCTTACCGAAGTCTAAGTACATGACAGCAACATGATTACTTTAACAATCAACCTTGTAATCTCATTTTAAAAAATCAAGCTAGTGTGACTGGACCTACTTTCCAGAAGCCCATGTTGATTGGCATTCATTATATTATCCTCCTCTAGTTCTTTATATAATCATGTCCCACGTCCCTTACTCCATTATTTTGCCTGGGGTTGATGTCAGGCTGACAGATCTATCATTATTGAGGTTGCCATTTACCTTTTTAAAATATTGGCAAAACATTAGCTTTCTTTCACAGTGCTGCAACTTCCTAGGACAACTCTTTCAAAACTCTTGGATGCAAGTTATCCATACCACCTGATTTCATAGAATCATAGAATCATAGAATATCAGGGTTGGAAGGGACCCCAGAAGGTCATCTAGTCCAACCCCCTGCTCAAAGCAGGACCAAGTCCCAGTTAAATCATCCTAGCCAGGGCTTTGTCAAGCCTGACCTTAAAAACCTCTAAGGAAGGAGATTCTACCACCTCCCTAGGTAACGCATTCCAGTGTTTCACCACCCTCTTAGTGAAAAAGTTTTTCCTAATATCCAATCTAAACCTCCCCCATTGCAACTTGAGACCATTACTCCTCGTTCTGTCATCTGCTACCATTGAGAACAGTCTAGAGCCATCCTCTTTGAAACCCCCTTTCAGGTAGTAATTTAAAAATGTCTAAGTTTAGTAGTTGCTGTGTAACATCCCCCTGAGGTACAAGTGGAACTGAAAGAGTTTCATCATAGGTTATGACTGCATCAGTGCAGGAGTCCTAAAAAAATAACGCACAATTTCAACAAGAAGACCTTACCCTTGGACCAGTCGAGCCAACATCTGCTGCAACACGACCAGGAGCTGCTGCTGCTACTCACCTTGACAGGGGTGAATGCCCTGGGAGTGTCTGGGGGAGGCTCACTGAACCAGGGGCTGGTGGTCCCACTTTTACTGGTGACACCCGAACACTGGGTGGGGCATTGAAGCCTGAAGAGGGGAGTGGATAGGGAAGCAGTGAGGAGGTATGAAAGAACATGAGCGGGCACAGAAGATTGTACCCTCCTTTGCCACCTGGATCCATCCCAGGTCTGGGGGTGTGGGCAGTGGGATGGGCCCGTGGGGCATAGGGAGCAATGTGAGGATAGTGATAGAGGTAGTGCAGTGGGAAAGCTGGGAAAAGTCCCTTGTGAACCCCAGTTTGCAGGGATCCAGGGGGAATCAGCTGAACCTCCATTTGCTGCAGCAGGGGGTATGGGGCTGGGTCCCTTTCCAGAGCATTGGTTCATGGTAACAGGAACATCCCTCTGCGGTTCCTGCCCCGGAATTATGGTTTTTGCTGTTCAGCTCCCTCTAGGGGTGGGCAGGTAGTTCTGCTCTGCGTCTTTACCTATACCTGCCCCCTAAGATGGAGCCACTGCGAGACAGCTGGGTTTATCAGAGATGAGGTGGATCTCATGCCGAGGTCATCTACCGTCACACAGAGAGGGACATATACCTGCCTTACGGTGGCCTCCTGGATCATTTTGACATGAGGTGAGCCCTGGACTGCATCATCTGCTTTTCTTTTCCCAAATACAGAACCTTCTCTGCATTAGTACTGAGAGTTCTATCATTTCTATCTAGTAATGGAGCAATACCATTAAGATTTTCTTTGTTCCTAATATGAGTTTTAAAAAATAATCTTTATGGTGTCCTTCACTGTGCTGGGCATAGATTTTTTTTCCTTGTGCCCTTTTGCTTCCTTTATCAATTTTCTACATTTCCTAGGTTCTGGTTTATATTAATCTTTCCTGTTCTTCCATTCATTTTTTTTAAACTCTTTCCTCTCAGATCAGACCCACAACCTCCACCTCTAGCTGAGGGAGGTCCAGTTCTTGAGGCATCAGGGACTATGCTGCAAACCAGATCCTCTTGCCTAGTTATGATCCCTGCATTTCAGCCAGAGCTGACACATGAAAAGCATTGCAATGCTGTGCTGCTGTGACTGGAACATTGCTCTGTGCTGGGGAAACGTTCCATCCTTTCTTCTGACATACAAAAGTGTAGCTACCAAAATCTCTCCTCCACCCCATGCATCATCCAACACACCTTGGTCTTCTAGGGCACACCCCTGAGTTGCGCTCAGCTGGCCTGCCCATCTTCCCTTTAGAGAGGGGGGCTGCCTTGGGCTAGGAGCCTGATCTCCCCCCACACCCCAGGCATATTCTTCTCCCAGGGACTAGAAACCCTGTGTGAAGCCCCTGAGAGAAGAAGGGAGCTATCTATTGGGGAGAGCAGGGGCTGTTGACTCAGTGCAATGCCTCATTTACATATTAACTATGGATAATTTGGGGACAGTGGGGTATGATTTTGGCTAATTTTTGTAGTTAGGGCCTCCTGGCCAAGGCCTGGACCACGACTGGGCTCGCGCTTCATGCTGCTGAAGACAACTGGTTGCCAAAGTCAGGGCAGATACCCCAGCCAGAACGAAAGTTTAAGGGGGAAAAAATTGTGCGTGTGCAGGTTGTTGCAGGGTGCGTTTCCTTAGGTGTCAGGGCTGGTATGTAAGGCCATTAACGCCCTCGCTTTCTTTCTCCAAGGACTGGGCCAAGAAAAACAGCGCCGCTGAACTGGTTCCTGGCTGAGAAGTAGAGCTGGGATGCAGCAAAACACAAGATCTCTTCCCTGCTGAGAAGCAGCCTCTGCAGCTGGTGCAGAGCAGCAGCCCAGGTCTCCAGGAAGAGCTGCCAATGGTGGAGGAAGTACCATTCGTGGGTGAGATCTATGCTCCGCAACTACCACCTGTGCGCCAAGGGACAAAACAAAATGGCAGCGTGGCCTGCTAACTGTGGCCTGTGATGGGGAGCCAGGCTGGTGCCCATACTGCATTAGCCACTTAGTGCATCCATCACTTTCCTTCCTCCTTGAAATTCTTTAGTCTGCAGGTGTCACCCCAGGTAACAGTACAAGCCAGGTCTTTGCACAAACAGGTTTTATTCCATAACACCAACCCACCCTTGGAGCAGCTCAAATACACAGGCAGCAAAGAACAGGGGGAGGGTGTATGTGGTGTCTCTGCCACTGTCCCTGTCTCTCTACCCCCTCACCCCCCCGAAGCTTCTCAGGACACACACCCACAGGTCAGCAGGGGGTGTATGTGACACCAAGTCAGGCTCTGGGCAGGTAGGGGTGTCCCCCTGGAGTCAAGCTGGAAGAGCAGGGCCCAGGGCTTGGTTTGTAGGCACTGCCTCCCCTCACCACAGTTGCGTCTCCCGGATTTCAGAAATGGTCTGGCTGGCTCGCTGCAAGGCCTGATGGGAGACAGAAGACATTACCACAGGCAGGGGGCAGAGAGACCACCCCCAAACATAGTCCTCCCCTCACCTGGAGCAGCCCAGCAGCCTCCTTGCGCTGCTGTGCCATGTCCTCGGACTCTGTGAGCAGCATGTCCAGCAGCTGCTGCTTGTATAGCTGCCCAACCAGCTGGCTCTGCAGATGGTCCTTGACATAGTTCACCAGGAAATGCATGACCGTCTTGGGGACGCTGTGGGATAGGGGCAAAGTCACAAAGGCACCCATCTAGAGCCCTTCCAACTCCCCGTGGTCCTTAGGGGTCCAGGAGAGGGGCTGCAGCCTCACCCCCGTTCCCACCACGTCTTACCTGTCCTGTATGCTTTTGCGCACAATGAGGAAATAGGATTTGATGAGTCTGCGGATCACCTCGCAATCCCTCTGCTCCCGCTGGCTCAGCTTCCGTGTGGCCGGCATGGGCTGTGGGGAGAGACACAGGGCACGGGACTTGGAGGGAAATGGGGGTCCCGCCACGCAGGGCCTTCCCCCAGGGATAACAGTAGTAAGGTTATAAAACCAGGCAATCTCCAGTAGCACAACGCTGGGATCACTCACAAAAAGGTCAGAAAATTCTCCAACACAGAGATGGGTCGAAGCTGAAGCTAGAAACATTGAGACTGGAAATAAGGCAAAAATCGTTAAGAGTGAAAGAACAGATTGTGGTGGCCAGTTTTTCCCCTAAGAACGACTTTGGAGCAGTTCTCTGGCCTGTGGGTGTTTGGCGGGGTGGTGGGAAGGGGTGTCAGACTAGATGATCAAAATGGTCCCTGCTGGCCTTGGCAGCGAAGCAGCTCTGATAAGGTACAAAGGGAGCTGGAGCAGCGAGATTGGCCCAGACACAGGTGTCCTGCTGTCACTACCCCACCATCACCTGCCTGTGGGGGGAGGGGGGAAACTCACCGTGTCCAGCAGATTGACAGCATGGGAGCGACTGGGGCTGGAATACATGGGGGGCTGGGGGTTCCCCTTGGGCTTCTCCTCCATGCCAGGATCCTCCACTTTGTCACTCTTCCAGCGCCGTATCCCCTCCGCAGGGGAGTCATTCTGGGGAGAGCAGAGACCAGCTGGCCATCAGCATGTCATGTGGAGAGGTGGGGGGCAACACTGGTGCCCAGTGGGGGGGGGGGGGGAAGAGGCTCAGCAGTGGGACATGGGGGAGGGGAGCAGAGAGACATTACCTTGCTGCTGCTGACAGAGGCAGACACCAGCGCTGTGTCGATGAAGTCCGGGTGCTTGGTGTTGATATAGGCGAGCTCGATTGCAACCAGATTATGAACCTGCAGGGGAGAGAGATGGGATAGGATGGAGCCTGGTGAGGGAGCCCAGGAATCTGGGCTCCCTGCACTGGGGCCCAGCATGGTGGATTAAAAAAAAAAAACCCTATAAGCTTCAAAACACAAAAAAGTATTTAAATTAAACTCAATAAATGTGATTTTTGTTGTGAAGCTGTTTAAAATAATATTGAGAGTATTGTGAGTTTAGCCCTTAACACAGGTTGCCAGAATTGTAATGGATTTTAATCAAAAGCAGTACATGTTTGCTGCTGACATCTTAAAGAACATCAAACCGCGGAAGTCACTGGCTCAGCCCTGGGAACCAGAGTTTGTTGAAGGTTAAACCAGGTTTTGAGAGCAGAGAGAATACTTCCTTCATTTCAGTTTGTTCAAAAGTTCAAAACCCAACCAGGAGTTGGATAAGCTGGAATCCTTGTAAAATCTCAGACTAGAAGAGGGAAACAACTAGTAGATCTCGTGCTCTTACACTTAGCTTTCATTCAAAGGACATGGTGAAAGGCCTATGTTGAATAACTGATGTTAGTTTTAAATGCAAAACATGTTTTGATTTACATTTGTTCTTATGGACCAGCATATTTAAAGGTAATTTAATTTTCTTAGTTGTAATTTGTGTCCAAATCTATTTGGATGGAAACTAGAATTCCATTAAAAGTGCCCAGAAACAGCATTTCATTGTTTTTATTAATTATCTAGTAAATAAAAATGCATCATTCACGATTTTCTATCATAAAATTAAACTCTGAATAAATGTAAGTTCAGCTACGTAATGGTTTAAATAAATCTGTACAGATCTAGTGTATCCACCTGCTTTGCAGAAAGTACCACCACACTTAGTGTAAACACCATATTTAGTTGCAAATTAACATGGTTTAATGGTTAGCCAGTGAGAATTTACCTTTTAAGTTATTTTCCTAAAAATTACAAATGCAAAATATGATTAAAGTTGGTGATTTAAAGTGCATTTTCCCACTTGCTGATTTAAATCAATCCACCCTGGGACACAGACTTCAAACACCCACACCCATATCAGCCCCCTCCCCTGCTGTCATCCCAGATGTCCCATAGCAGCCCCCTCCCCTGGGGTGTTACCATCTCGTTGGTGATGGGCAGCCTCTGCCGCAGGACGCCTGTCACCACCTCCACAATCGCTTCATGCAGTTTGGGGAAGCGCAGCAGCTCCTGGGGCGGAGGAAGGGAAAAGAGGAAAGACCTTGGAAACACTGAAACTTCAAAAGATAGCTACTGAGATGTGCCGGACACCATGGGCCCATGACTTAGCCAGAGAATACTCCAGCTGTGTCTGATTACTGCAGGCCAGAGGTCTGCTTGAGCCCACTTTTAAAGCCTAATCTGGCCCTTAACCCAACACTTCCCCCGGCAAGTGTGGCAGCGCTTTTCACAGCCCGACACTCCTAGTTGGGTCCTGGTGGATTTGGGTCCTGTTGCAGGGCTCTGTGGCAGGTAAAAGTACCACCTTGGACAGGCAGGGTCCAGCCTCCCCAGCCAGGGGAGAACAGATAGTTTAAACACCCCACCCTGCAAAAAATAAGCAGTTTTATCACTTGATTGCATACTGTGTTATTTTACAGTCAGAGCCCATGGGGATCAGAGAATCCAACCCCAGTTGTGCAGCACCCAGGTTAAAGGGCAGGCGTCGGGTCACAGAACCCCTCATGGGTCTGGGTTCACCCCTAAACCATCACAAACATCCCAGGGGGATTGCACAGACTTGGTCAGAGCAGGCTTGAGAGGCCCAGGAGACAGAGAAGGGGCTTTGTTATCAAGGGTGAGTGTAACCGAGATACAGACACAAGACCGTAACCAGGGGGCAAAGCCAGCAGGCAGGGTATCAGGAACTTGGGGGGGGGCTCAGGGAGAAGACAGGGGACACCAGGGGCACAGCAGGTCTGGCGATGGGATAGTTTCACGCTGTGTTTTCACTGTAATGCTTTTACCTAAGATGAAAGCACTGCGTGGCAGGGAAGCTAGCTAGGCTCTGCTAGCCCCGGCAGAGCCTCTGGGAGAAAACATGGGACAAACCACAGGCACTGGCCTAAGATCAGACACCCCCAAGGGAGGCACCTGAGTATTATTGGTGAAAGGTGGAGCAGGGCTGGATGATGTGGGGGAGGGGGGTCCCAGGCACCTGCTTGTGTACCTGCATGTTGTAGGTAGAACGGGGCTGGATGATGGGGGTCCGAGGTACCTGCATGTTGTAGGTGGAACGGGGCTGGATGATGGGGGGTAGGGGTCCCAGGTACCTGCCTGTTGTAGGTGGAACGGGGCTGGATGATGGGGGGTGGGAGTCCCTAGGGCGGGGGGGGGGGGTCCCAGGTACCTGCGTGTTGTAGGTGGAGCAGTGCTGAATGATGCGTTGGAGCTCCTCGTGCACCAGCTCCACGCAGCGCAGACTTGGGTCCTCCAGGCGCTTGATCTGACGTTTCACCAGCAGCTCGAAGGAGACCTCAGGCACGAAGAGGGCGGGACGGGGGCCCTGGGCGGGGAGGCAGGGACCTCATCAGAGCAGTGCCTTCTCCAGTGGGGATAGAGAGACACCCACCTCCCCGCTGCAAGTCACCACCCAGCCTCATCCCATTCTCCACTCCCCTGGGGCACAGAAAGCCAGGAGGGGGCTAGTCAGGACACAAGGGCATGGCCGGTCCCAGGCAGCCACAGCGAGATGGGACTGAGGATGTCATGGGGTGGGCACCCCAGCCCCAGGGGCACATCCCTCTCCAGGGCACTGGGAGAGGGGGCACATACACACACTCACCCCACACTCCATTATGGTCTCTTACTGCGGTCATGGCTTGGTACCATCCCCAACATGGTATGTATTCGGGGGGCGGGGAGAAGAATAGGGAAGAGGTCCATACCATGTAGAGTCAGGCGGTGTTTCCGTACCATGCAGGGCTGGGGAGCATGGTAAGGGAAACCATGGGGGGTTGTAAGGGGGCTGGCAGCCACAGTGGCAGGGGTGCTTGGGCTCCAGCAGGGGAAGGGGGACAGAAGGGGCAGGGTGGTGCAGGCCAAGCCAGTGGCTAGCCTTCTGCAGCCAGCTGTTTACATGCCACCCATGGCTTTTCTGTCTCCTCTGTATCATTAACAGCTTACGCGGCAAGCGGATAGTGTTTGCCATGGTGCTGGGTGGGCTGAGGTCTCTGGGTACCAAACCCCGCAGCCCACTTAGCACTGTTTAATATTGGATAGCGACTGGCCATGGGAACATCTGTGGCCCATTTATTCCATCTAAATTAACAGAACACGGGCCAGTGGAGGGGGCACTGCCCTGGGGAGCCCTGCGGGTGGGGAGCGGGGGGGACCATACCGTGGCATTGCGAATGGCCGTCAGGATGTCCAGCATTGTGAGCCCAGCCAGCGGGTCGATGGACTCCAACGTCCGGCCGAATGTCTCATGGAAGATGTAGCACATGCGGGCGCCCCCGCAGCTGGGAGTAGGGGGAAGAGACACTGAAGGGTTGGGAGAGGGCATAGAAACAGTAGCCAAAGCACAGGCCCCCCTAAAATGGCCACACCGCCCTGCCTCTCAGCAGTGCCCACCCTCATGCCCCCCCGACCTCTCAGCTCCCAGGTATCTGAGCTGCAGTTCTTGCCCTCGAGGGGGCAGGCCCGCTGCCCCCAAGCACTCACAGCTCTGAGGTCTCGATGTTCCGGGCCGTGCCCTCAATGGTGTGGCAGTACTCGGTGGCGAACTTGGTGATGATCTGCAGCAGCGTGGCATTTTTGTCCTCGATAGGCTGCCCATAGCTCTGCAGCACCGACTGGTACTGGGCCGTCAGCACATTCACCCGGGTTTTGAGCTCCGGCAGGCAGTCCCGGATGTGGTGCATGAGCAGCCTGGGGCAGGGGCACAGAAATGAGCCCGATTACCCAAGCCTCCTGGCTGCTGAATTTCTGGGGGATCATTCTGGCTCCCAGCCCTGACAGCCAGGGCTCAGCTCCTTCGCTGGGGTGACTACAGGGCCTCCTGCCACCATGTGCTACCCTGCTTCTCCAGCTGCCCCCCATCCATGCTTCTGGCCACTTTCTGCTGGCACTGAGTTCTGCAGGAGAATGCCAGGTATGACACTCACTCACACACCCCTTTCTGGTCAGCTGTAAATGGGCTCATTTCTATTCAGCCTGCTGGGGCGGCATGCACGCCTCCGCCTTTTTCCTTCTCTGCAACAGATCCCTTAACCGCACCCTCCCCAGCCTTAGTCCTCTGGCCCTGATTCCCCACCAGTGCCCCTCGCTAGGAAGAGCAGAGCCCCAGCTGCGCAGGTCTTAGCTGGCACCTCCCCTCCCCAGCTGGTACCCACCGGTTAAGGGTCTTGGCCAGGTGCCGGGTGCCATTGCGGTTGGCCAGCGACGGGTACCGCTTCTGCAGGAAGCCCTGCTCGTCCTGCAGCGACTCCACGATGCTCTTCCCGGTGTTGATGTCATGCTGGCTCCTGTGAAGGGCAGGACAAAGTCATTGTCTGTCCCCGCTCCCCCTCCATTCCAGGCTTGGGGGGGGAATGTTGGGTTTGCTGCCCCCGTGCAACCTCTCCATTCCCCCAAACTCCAGCACAGTACCCCCATCCCACCACCAAAGACTTTCTCCACAGCCCTCCACCCTCCAATCCACACATCTCCAAACTCCAGTCAAGCCCTGCCCCTCCCACCTCTCAGCAGCCCCCCCCCACATGCACAGCCCTACATCTCCACAGCTCCTCCACCCCCTCAATGCAGCAACCCCCAGACTCCACCACCCTACTGCCCACCTGTTTACCACCCCAATGATGCCCAGTTTGACAGGGATGACCCGGCCCATCAAGACGTCCATGGCGTCAGTCCCAGCGTCCATCAGGTCCAGCTTGGTGACCACGGCCAGTGTGCGACGTCCTGCAGGAGGGGAGGGAGTAGGGATGATCAGGCAGGCCCAGGCTACACTTACCCACCTAGTGACGTGGGTCAGGGTGTGAAACCCCCCCATGGCGACCTAACCCCCAGCGCAGCAGACCAGTGCTTCTACAGCGCCAGGAAAGCCCCTCCATTGGGTACCCACGTCTGGGCTGGCACGGCTGCTGGAGCCCCTGCTGCGCTGCCAGGGCAGGAGGCAGACCCCCAGGAGGTTTTGGAGCAGCAGGGCAAGTGGTCCAGCTGACACTGACTCTGACCTAAGCCTGGCTTTTCCTCTCTAGCCTGGACCATCCAATCCTGGACTGCAGGGGACCAACAAACACCAGCAGGTTTTGCAAAAGCTGCTCCCAGTCTCTCACGGTCCCTGCTGGCTGCAGCACTCCCATGAGGGCTGAAGTCTCTGCCAGGGACCCAAACTTCCTTGGACTGGTGGAGAGCCACAGAGAGGAACGGGAGTGGAAGGGGGGGCTGGAGCCCAAGGGAGTTATGGGCAGTGATGAGCTGCCAAAATCTTAATAACGGGTTCCCTCCTTACCCCACGAGAGGGTCGTTGCCCACCCCTAACCCCCAGGACCCCTGCCCCATCCACCCCCCTCCCCTGTCCCCTGACTGCCCCCAGAACCGGTCAGGAGGGTCTCGTGGGCCACCATAGTGTGTACCCACTCCACCCCTAAGAGCCAGAGGCACCTGCCGGGGAGTGAGGTGGGGAGTCCCGGTGGTGCTTATCTGGGGCAGATCCCAGGAAGTATCCAGCTGGTCCCTCTGGCTCCTAGGGGCAGGGGAGCGTAGCTAGGGGGGAGCAGGGGAAGCAGCAGCTTCCCCAATGATCACGTCAAAAGTGGCGCCTTAGGCGCCGACTCCCTGGATGCTCCAGGGCTGGAGCCCCCACGGGGAAAAGTAGTGGGTGCAGAGCACCCATCGGCAGCTCCCCGCCCCATGCCTGGCCCCAGCTCACCTCACCTCCGCTCCGCCTCTGAACACGCTGCGCCGCGCCGCTCTGCTCTGCTTCTCCACCCCCCGCCAGCTTCCCACGAATCAGCTGTTCGGCGGGAAGCCGGGGGAGCTGAGAAGCAGGTGGCGGCTTCCCACTCAGGCCCAGGGAGGCAGAGGTGAGCTGGGGCGGGGAGCGGTTCCCCTGCGCCCCGCCCCCCGGTTACCTGCTGTGGCGCGGGTGGCCCTCCTTGCGCCCCACCGCCCAAGCTCACCTCCGCTCCGCCTCCCTGGGTCTGAATGGGAAGCTGCCGCTTGCTTCTCAGCCTGCCCCAGCTTCCCGCACAAACAGCTGATTCGCAGGAAGCCTGGGGGGGCCGGAGAAGCAGAGTGGGGTGGCGCATTCAGGGGAGGAGGTGGAGGCGGAGCGGAAGTGAGCTGGGGTCAGGGGTGGGGAGCTGCAGGTGGGTGCTCTGCACCCACCAAATTTTCCCCTTGGGTGCTCCAGGGCTGGTTAAATTTAGGCTGGTTAAATTTAGAAGCCCTTTTAGAACCGGTTCTCCCTTGCGAAACAACCGGTTCTAAAAGGGCTTCTAAATTTAACAACCAGTTCTAGCGAACCGGCTCCAGCTCACCACTGGTTATGGGGGAACAAAGCCAGAGCCTCATACATTAAAGGGGGGGGAACTCCCTAAAGAGAGTCTGCGAAGGCTGCAGCACCAAACACCCAGTAAATCCACTGCATCCCCCTCACCATGTGCCTCCACTCCCCCCATGCAGGGCTCTCAGCCCCCCCCAGCTCTCAGCCCTACCCACACCCTGGGTCCCCTGGGGGAGCCCCCCACATCAGTACCATCAGGGTCAACATCCCGGGCCAGCTTGAGCGCCTCAGAGGTGGCCATGTCCGTGTTGGCAGCCGTCACAGCCAGGATCAGGCAGTTTGGGTTGGAGACGTAGGATAGGATCATCTCCCGCACCTGGCCCTCAATGTCGGGGGGCTGGTCCCCCACAGGCACCTGGGGAGGGGAGAGAAGAGAGTGCAGACTCCTGCCAAACAAGATACAGGAGAGCCTGGACTGCTGGGTTCTCTCCCCAGCTCTGGGATGGGAGCGGGATCTGGTGGTTAGAGCAGAGGGACTGGGAGCCCAGACTGCTGGGTTCTCTCCCCAGCTCTAGGATGGGAGCGGGGTCTAGTGGTTAGAGCAGGAGGGGCTGGGAGCCAGGACTCGTGGTTACAGACCAGCTGGCTGAGGGTCCGTAGTTGGGAAGGTCTCCCAGTGAAAACAGGAATAAGACAGACTATGGAAATATCCCCCTAGCGGCAGCTTTGACAGACACCCACAGTGGGGCATTACCTCTCCCCACTCCATCCAAGGGCCCCTCCCCATCCCATCCCATCCCCCAACATCACGGGGCACCCCACCCGCCTCACACCTTGATGATCCCCGGTAGGTCAACCAGCGTTAGGTTCAAGACATGTGGGGAGTAGATCTTCAGATACAGGGGCTCCAGGCTGATCCCCTGCAGGGTAATAACCAGCAGAGTTAGAGCAGAGGGGGCTGGGAGCCAAGACTCCTGGGTTCTCTCCCCAGCTCTGGAAGGGGGAGTGGGCTCTGGTGGGTTAGAATAGGGAAGACTGGGATCAGGACTCCTGGGTTCACAGACACACATTGGGGAGGTCGATGTCACAGGTTTCATTACCTTGTTGGTTCCTGTCGTCCTCTCAGTCTCAGTCTCGATCTCCTGCCGGATCTCATCAAAGTCGGTGAAGGTCTGAGAGGGGACAGAGAGGCAGGGTTGGCCCTGAGACAGGCTCCACAGCCCCTGGTGGCACTTCCCTCTGCCCAGCAGCTGGCTATACATGGAGAGGGGGCGTGCAATGACCCTCTGCCAGGATGGGCAAGGGAGGCTGTCCCCTTGCCTCCCAACAAAGGACAGGGATGGGCACTGGGACTATCACCCCCATTACCCCTTGCCAGACAGGTCAGGGCAGGGCGTCCCCCAACCCGATTACCATCATTTCTCCCCCAAGACCCAGACAGGGGTTGAGGGGGCCACCCCCAGATCCCAAGCAGGGCCCCTACCTTGTGCTTGCAATGCAGGAAGGTCGCCCACTCCTCGGCCTGGGTACCTGCAGGGAGAGCCGATTCGGGGTCACTCTCAGCCTCCCAGGGCGTGGACACGGCTTCAGGGCCCTGCACAGCTCCACTCCAAGCAGCTCTGTTTAGGACCCTGGCTCCACATAGGAGCCAGTGGCTGCAACCCACAGACATGGGCTCCCCAGCAAGAGGGAGAGAGGGGGTCACAGTGAGCCAGACTCCCCAGGATGTCATCACCTCAGCCTTTGGGGTCTCTATCCTCAACCTTCCAGGGGGGTGTGTGGCAAGGGAGCCTTCCAGTGAATGGTACTGCAGAGCAAGGGAGAGAACCCAGGAGTCCTGTCTTCCATCTCCCCACCCCCACTCTAACCACTAGACCCCACCCCCCTCCCAGAGCTGGGTTACAACCAAGGAGTCCTGGCCTCCCACAAACTTCTTCCTCCTGTCCTCTCAGCCCAAGGAGAGCCCACCCTGGCTCCCAGCACCCCCTTACTTGTCTCCCCGCTGGCTGCACGTTGCCGCTCCTCCAGCGATGGCACATTCACCAGCTGCAGGACCAGTGGCCGCCGGGTGACAATGCCTGAGCCACGGGGCAGGAAGTCACGACCCACAATACTCTCCAGAACCGAGCTCTTCCCACTGCTCTGTGTGGGGGGTGGGAGGAGGAGATGGGAGTTAATGCTGGAGAGGAAAGAAAGATGAGGGGCAGCCAGACAGGGTGGGGAGAGGGAGGAGCCAGAGGATTGGGGGGGGTCTCACGTGGACCCCAATGGGGCAGCTGAATCTCCCCAGGGAGGGAAGGGTGGGAATGGAGGGGAGGTGGGAGGGGTCAGGGGCGTCTCACCTGGGCCCCGATCACCACATAAGAATGGCCATACTGGGTCAGACCAAAGGTCCATCCAGTCCTGTCTACCAACAGTGGCCAATGCCAGGTGCCCCAGAGGGAGTGAACCTAACAGGTAATGATCTAGTGATCTTTCGCCTGCCATCCATCTCCACCCTCTGACAAACAGAGGCTAGGGACACCATTCCTTACCCATCCTGGCTAATAGCCATTAATGGACTTAACCTCCATGAATTTATCCAGTTCTCTTTTAAACCCTGTTATAGTCCTAGCCTTCACAACCTTCTTAGACAAGGAGTTCCACAGGTTGACTGTGCGCTGAGTGAAGAACTTCCTTTTGTTTTAAACCTGCTGCCCATTAATTTCATTTGGTGGCCCCTAGTTCTTATATTATGGGAACAAGTAAATAACTTTTCCTTATTCACTTTCTTCACACCACTCATGATTTTATAGACCTCTATCATATCCCCCCTTAGTCACCTATTTTCCAAGCTGAAAAGTCCTAGCCTCTTTAATCTCTCCTCATATGGGGCCCATTCCAAACCCCTAATCATTTTAGGTTTCAGAGTAGCAGCCGTGTTAGTCTCTAAGGTGCCACAAGTACTCCTTTTCTTTTTGCAAATACAGACTAACAAATTTATTAGAGCATAAGCTTTCACTCTAATAAATTTGTTAGTCTCTAAGGCACCACAAGTACTCCTTTTCTTTTCGCTAATCATTTTAGTTGCCCTTTTCTAAACCTTTTCTAATGCCAGTATATCTTTTTTACTGGGACCACATCTGTACACAGTATTCAAGATGTGGGTGTACCATGGATTTATATAAGGGCAATAAGACATTCTCCATCCTATTCTCTATTCCTTTTTTAATGATTCCTAACATCCCGTTTGCCTTTTTGACTGCTGCTGCACGCTGCGTGGACGTCTTCAGAGAACTATCCACAAAGACGCCAAGATCTTTCTCCTGATTAGTTGTAGCTAAATTAGCCCCCATTATATTGTATGTATAGTTGGGGTTATTTTTTCCAATGTGCATTACCTTACATTTATCCACATGAAATTTCATTTGCCATTTTGTTGCCCAATCACTTACTTTTATGAGATCTTTTTGAAGTTCTTCACAGTCTGCTTTGGTCTTAATCACGATCTGGGGCAGCTGGATCCCCTCGGGGAGGGAAAGGTGGGACTGGAAGGGGGGCGGGGGGGTCAGCGGGTCTCACCTGGGTCCCGATCACCACGATCTGGGGCAGCTGGATCACCTCGGCCCCCACCGTGTTGAAAATCTCCTGCAGTTTGTTGACAACGGGGATCAGGGTCTCCATAGCAGGGCCAGGTTCGGGGCTCCTCCCTACAAGGGGACATGGGGCAGCCCCTCAAATCAACCGGGAGCCCGCGCAGCCCCACAGCCAGAAATAGAACCCAGGCGTCCAGGCTCCCCCCGCCCGTCACAGAATGGACCCAGGCGTCCAGTCCGGGCTCCTCCCGCCCCCCACAGGCACGGAGCGGACCCAGGCGTCCGGGGACGGTTCACCCTGTTACCTGCTCTCAGCCCCGACTGCAGCCCTATTCGCTCCCCAACCCGGACGCACTGCCCTGCCCCGCCCCCTCCGCTCCCTATTGGTCTGCGACTCCAGAAGTCCCATTCCTATTGGCGGAGGGGCCATCAATCACTTCCCATCGCCCTTCCTCCAATCCTATAGTAGGAGAGTGGCTCGGCGCGAGGGCAGAGGCTGGAGGGTCATTGGCTGGTTCTCGCACCAATCAGCGGGGCCATGGTCTACGTGGCGGCCATGTTTGAAAGCGGCAACGTGAGGGCAACGTAAACTGCCATATTTGATAGGGGCGGCTCAGACTGAAGGCCCGCCACCTTGGCTAGGTTTCAGAGTAGCAGACGTGTTAGTCCGCTCCGGGAGGCCTTGTGGCACTTTAGAGACTAACACGTTGATTTGAGCATAAACTTTCGTGAGCTACAGATTGTGGACGCCATCTTTGTTTAGGGCACAGCGGGGCTTCATGTTCCATAGGGGGAAGGCTGACAGCCATCTTAGTTATGGGAAAAAGCACAAAGAGAGAGAGGCTCCACCGCTTTAACCCATAGCCTAGTTGTTAGAGCACACGCCTGGGACATTGGTGACTGAGGTTCAAATCTCACCCCTGCCCTATGGTAGGCAGGGTCTCCCTGACCCTAGGGGAAGCCCTGTGGGCTATTGGGGTGCTCCAGGCCAGGAACCTCTCCTGTTAAATCTGCATTACTTTATGTAAAACACACTCACTGGGTCACCAACCACAGGGACGGACACACAGCCTCCGCCTGCCACCTCTGTGGTACCAAAAACTGGGACCTCCTGAGCCTGTGGCACTGCCCAGTGGGCCAAGCACTGTGGTGCAGGGAGAACACCCGCTGAGACTTTTACAAAGACAATGTGTGCCTCAGTTTCCCCTCTCTCCTCATCACCACCTGAGGGAGGGGAGAAGGGTTAATGCTGCTCTTGGAGCAGCATGGGTGATATGAGATGCGTCTAGGGACTTGTCTACACTTAAAATGCCGCTATAGCGCTCCTGTGTCGACGCTAGCTACACCAACAGGTGAGGTGCTCCTGCCACCGTAACTAATCCACCTCCTGAGAGGCAGTAGTTAGATCTTCCAGGAATGCAGCATTGTCTACACCAGGGGTTAGGTGGCTTAACCACACCACTCAGCAGGGTAGCTTTTTCACACCCCTGACTGACAGAGTTAACAACTTAATTTTCTAGTGTAGACCAGGCCTAGGGTGGATGAATGGATGACAGAACTGGGTGAAACTGACTCAGATCAACAGAGGAGCTGGAAAACCCATGAGTCACTCCCAATGACTGAACAAGCAATACCTAACATGAGGAAACAGGGCAGGCAGAAGGTATGACCTCAATAGGAGAAGAACAAAGGAGAAAGGAGTGAAGTGGTGGAATAACATCAGCTGTTCAGAGAGAGAGACAGGGCTCTCCCACCTGGGTCTCAGGCCTGCTCTATAATAGGAAAGTAAGTCGGTGTAACTACGTTACTCAGGAGTGTGAAAAACCAGGCCTTGAAGAAGCAAATATGGTTCCTCCAGCAGCGTTGCTCAAGGGAGACACAGCTCTGATTTAACCTTCGCTTCTCCACGCTGCCCTAAACACTTTCAGATGCCATAGGCCAGGGGACAGAGAAATGGTTACCTGGTGTCACCGCAAATAAGACCAGCCTTGTGCCCGGAAGGGCCATGGAATGAGCCTCCTGCAGGAGTATGGCTTGGCTGGATTCGCTGCCGGAGCCACAGAGACAAAGATTGCTGCCTCTCATCACAAGGCCAGAGTCGTGGAGGCCACATGCCAGCCCCAGTGGGGTTCTCTCACACTAAAAGGGTCACTCCCAAGAATGGAGTTACAGATGGGGCATTGATGAGTGCCTGGGAACCCATGACACAAGGGCTTAAATCCTTTTGTAGATCTGATCCCCAGTGCCAGCCATCTTGAATTAGGGTAGCCTGCATCTGAATGGGGCAGAGAGGAAGGGGTGAGACCCTATGCCCCATGTGCTCCGACCTGCACATGCATTGTCAAACAGCTATGACGCATTGCCCCCAGCACGGCCATGCTGCCCCATGCACGCCTGCCCAGCAAGTTACAGAACCAGGTGGGTCTGTCCCACAGCCAGAGCTGCTGGCATCACTGGAGGCAGTGATGGCAAATCAAAGTGCAAGATGGTGCTTTTCAGTGTGTTGTAAGAGACCAGGGAAAGTGACAGATTGCAAAAGAGAGAGGAGGGGGGAACACACATACCCCCCTCCCCATACACACATACCCACCCACACACCTGAGTGCTGGAGGCATAAAGAAATGAGATTAAAAAGAATAAAGCCATGTGTGTTTGTCTGACCAAGGCCAGGAAGACAAAACAACAAGGAAGCCCAAACACACACTGCCATGGAGAGTCAGAGAGAGAGAAAGGTGTGTGAGGATAGATAGATGATTTGATTAGATTACATTAGATTACATTAGATTATGGGGTGTATGGAGATCGAGAGCGGGGATTGGGTATATGGGGATAGATAGATGAATGGGGAGGTCTAGTTAGACCTCTATGGAGTCTACAGGGATGGGCTGTACAGGGATAGATAGATGAATAGGGAGGTCTAGATAGACCTCTATGGGATCTATGGGGATGGGGTGTATGGGGATAAATAGCGTGTATTCGAGGTGTTCTCAAACTGGGGGTTGGGACCCCTGAGGGGGTCGTGAGGTTATTACATAGAGGCTCGTGAGCTGTCAGCCTCCACCCCAAACCCCGCTTTGCCTCCAGCATTTATAATGGTGTTAAATATATTAAATTTACTTTTAATTTATAAGGGGGTTGCACTAAGAGGCTTGCTGTGTGAAACGGGTCACCACTACAAAAGTTTGAGAACCACTGGCCTATTCAATGCTATACATCCCCAGCTATCTATCCCCATACACGCCCCCTTGATCTAACTCCCAACGGTGGTGGTGTCGCCAGGGCTCCATGTCTCCAAACCCAGCCCCGGCTTCAGCAGCTGTCTTTCCGGAAGCTGCTTTATTCAAACACAAAGGATTGGTCTCAGTACAAGGGTAAGTGGATGAGTCTCAGGTGGTCAGACTGAGGGCTAATGGTCCCCAGGATCTTGGAATCTGTCCCTCCTGGCTGCTGAGCCCCCTCCCGCCCCAAGCCACTAAGCTCTAGCTCTCTCGCTCGCTCCCTGTGGAGCAGTGGCTCTTGGCCCTCGCAGTAACCCAGTGAATGTGCCACCAGAAGATAGGTCTGAGCCCAGCCCCACTGGGTCTGTAACCTGGGCGCAGTGGCACTGACAGCTCCCCCTGGGGACCCGGCTCTTTCATTGAGCATCTGGGGCTGCCAGGTTTATGGGCACCTTATGAGCCCAGGCATTATGGGATCAGCCCTGAAATCAAGCCCCTTCCCCTGCTCATTTCCTAACCGAAAACAATGCTCCAGGCCTTCCTTTTATCCTTGTCATCTAAGGGCTCAGCAGCTCCCAGGCCTGGGCAGGCCTGAGGGACCTACAGGGCTGTGGCCATAGGGAACAAGGGGAGAGCAGAGAGACTCAAAACAGGTCTCCTCCAGCACGGAGATGCAGCTGTCTCTGGGATGGGGCAGGGAGGCTGTTTATACTGGGATCCCATGCCTGGCACTGAAATGCAGCCCCACTGGCATGGGGCCCAGGGGGGCAGTTTACATAGGGACCCCTCGCCCAGTGCTCAGACACGACCCCTCCAGGTGGGGCATGAGGGGACACATAAATAGGGCCCCCTTCACACTTGGCTGGGAGATGTAGCCAATCTCTGAGGTGGGGTGCTGGGCTTGTTTATAGGCTAAGTACAGGCTGCAGAACAGCCTATGAAGGAGCTGTACATGAACAACGCCCCCCGCGTCTTGCCCCCAGCTGCCCCATCCTTCTGGGGGGGGGAGTGCGTGCATTGCGGGGGACGGGACTGAAGGTTCACAGGAATGTGGGGTCGGGGTCCGGAGGTTCCTGGGGGGTGAGGGGCTGGAGGCTGTGAGAGATGATACGGGCAGGCTGAAGGATCCTGGGGAATGATGTGGCATGCGGGGTCCTAGAGGTGTGGGGGGGCGGGGGTTTGTGGAGTCTGTAGGCTCCTAGGGGGTCCGGGCGGGTGAGGGGTCTGGAGGAGCCTGGAGGCTCCCGTCCCGTCCCAAGGGTGCCCGGGGGCGGGTCTCTCCGGTTTCCCCGCCCCGGGAGCAGCCCGCACCTCCCGCAAGTTAAAACACCCGGAGCCTGGATCTAGCTGCAGCGCCTTTGCCAGACCCTCTAGTGCCCGTGGACTCGGAGCCGATCCCCCCGAACCGAACCCCCTGCCTGTGGACCCGGACCCGATCCTGTTTGACAGCTGTAGCCCTGAACCCTCCTAGAACCGAATTGGCTACCCCTGACTACCCCGACCCCCGCCCGATCCCTCCCCGCCATGGGAGACCCCTTCCACCTCTCCCTGCTGCGCACTCCGCGCGGCCGATTCCGCGTCTCACTGCCCCCAGGGGGTGAGTTCCTGCTGGGGACCCCAGAGCCACTGAGTCCGGGCGCAGCTGGTGAGTCCGGGGACCTCGGGGCGGCGGCGGGGGGAGATAGGTCCTTTCCGCAGCTCCAGGAGGGAGGGGAGGTGTCTAGGGCTCCTGGGTTCTATTCTCAAGTCGGGGGGACTCAGGACTCCGGGGTTCCATTCATGCCTTGTGCATTGAGGGAGGTTAGCCAAGGGGACGCTGTGTATCCCTGCCGCAGGTTTAGCTGCCATCCTCCCGCTGAGTCGGGGTCCTTTAATTCCTCAGGGGCAGGTGCCGCACCAGGAGAGAATTGTCCTTGGGAACTGCTCCCCCCCCGCACCTGCCACAGGCCCTGGGGTGGGGGCTGATCCAGTGATGAACGAGGTGAGATCCCACAGGACCCAGGGGTGGGGGGGAGACAGTTTTCTGAGTGCCCCTCAGCCAGGATCCCCATCACCCAGCAGACTCCACCATGACGCTTATTACATCTGCACCCATCGCCCAGAAACCTTTGCTGAGAGGGGTGCCCATCTGAGGGCAGAGGCTGGCGGGGCATTGGACAGATTATTCTGTGTCTAGCACCTGGCACTGTGGGGGGGGGTGGCCTATGACTAGGGTCCCTAATGAGCCAATTGTGATTTATTATCTAATGTGACCAAGGCCGGAGAACGTCTCCCAGATCTCCCTGAATCGAGCAATTCCATCCTCAGGGGCTTAGCTGCTGTGTGCCACGGGCAGAGAACAGGAGATCCGGATCGGGCTCGTCTGTGCCCCACTCCATGCCCCTTCTGTCACACAGGGCCAGTGCTGCCCAGCACATGTGTGGAAACACCCCCTCCCATTCGTGTGGGAGTCTGAGATGGGGTGTCAGGCCCCTTCTCCCAGGACAATGTTCCCCTGTACAGCTAGGCAGAGAGGGCCCTGTAGGCCAGATGTGCGGCCCAGATTCTGTGTGTGTGTTAGGTTAGGGGCAAAACAACTGGGCACTACTGGGGTCTAATCAGTGGGGCCACAGGCCCCCAGGGAAAGGCCAGGTCCACTGCCTCCTACTCCAAGTTATTCAATAATATTTGCCCTGTGCTTTAGTGCAGATAAATGACCCCCTCCTCCATGGGTGTGATTTCCTCCGATAATTAACCATTAACTAGGGCAGCTTGTTTGTGGAGCAGGAACCCTCCCTGTGCCTTGAAGGAGGTCAGGCTGGGGTCAGACACTGTGGGTTAGGGTTGACTGGCCTGTGCTAGGTTAGTCAGGACAAGCTGTTCTGGAATCAGCATTGCTGACTAACCCCACGTGCAGACAAATCCATTCCCACAGAACAAACTAGTGTAGCGCTTTGCATCAGTATCTCTCAAAGTGTTTGCCATCCTCCCCCACCTCTGTGAGGGAAATACCACCAGCTCCACTGCCCAGCAGGGCAGCGGAGATGCAGACAGGCTGGGGCGGCCATGGCAGAGCAATGAGAATTGAACCAGCTGCACCAAAATCTCCAAACCACTGCACCCTTCTTCACAGAGGCCATGTCTGCACTAGAGACCTTACAGCAGCACAGCTGTTCTGCTCAGCAGCGCTGCTCTAAGGTCTCCCCTGTAGCTGCTCTGTGCTGGCGGGAGAGCGCTCTCCTCTCGGCCTAATCAAACCACCCCCAACATGTGGCAGTAACTGTGTTGTCAGGAGAGTGTTTCCTGCCCACATAGCATTGTCCACACCAGCACTTCTGTGGGTGCAATTTATGTTGTTCAGAGGGGTGTTTTTTTCACATCCCCTGAATGACATAAGTTATACCAACAAAAGTGCTAGTATAGACATGGTCTGAACTAGCCAGCAACAAGCTGCTCCTAAAAGGTTTGTCTACACTTGAAGGTTAATCTGAATTAAGGGAAGGTGTGAATGTAAGGCCATGTCTACAGAGGGCAATTAGTAAGACGTTTCTTACCATCAATGGACTCAGGGACAAGAAGTGATGGGCTTAACCTGCAACAAGGGAGATGAAGGTTAGATTTTAGGAAAACACTTTCTAGCTCTCAGAGTTGTTCAGCTCTAGAATCAGGTTACCAGGGAGGTTGAGGAATCCCCATCATGGGAGGTTTCAGCACAGTCTGGACAAACCCCCGTCAGGGATGGTCTGGGTTTCCCTGGTCCTGCCTCAGCATGCGGGGCTGGACTAGATAACCTCTTGAAGTCCCTTCCACAATCCTACAACATAGCTAGGGTGTGAATTTAAAGTCAGTCACCCCCTGTACATGACACTAAGGGCATGGCTACACTTGCAGATGTAGAGCGCTTTGAGTTAAACCAGCCTTTGTAGAGCGCAGTAGGGAAAGCGCTGCAGTCTGTCCACACTGACAGCTTCAAGTGCACTGGCGTGGCCACATTCGTGGCACTTGCAGCAGCATTGGGAGCGGTGCATTATGGGCAGCTATCCCAGCATAGAAGTGATTGCAACGTGCTTTTCAAATGGGCGGTGTGTGGAGTGTGACAGGGAGTGTGTTGTGTGTATGTGGAGTTTTTGGGGAGCTGAGAACATGTCAGCATGCTGGCTTGTAAATTCAGACAGCAGCAGACCCCCTCCCCCGCCTCCCTCTCACACACAGCATTACACAGTAACGGCTTGCTTCAAGCAGCCAGCTGTCAAGGGCATATCCACATTCCTGCAGCGATTCAAAAACAATGAGAAGAGTGGCCACTTGACTTAAGGGAGAGTGTCCATTTGACTTAAGGGGATTATGGGACATTTCCGGAAGCTGATCAATTAATCTCGTCAGGTGGAGTACAAGGAGCACTCTAGCCGTGGAGCCAGAGCACTCTACGTGCCTTGCCAGTGTGGACGGGGAGTGAGCTAGGGCACCCAGGGCTGCTTTAATGCGCTCTAACTCACAAGTGTAGCCGACAGTGCCTTCCTTCTTCTGTTTGAAGGTGGAGTAAGAGGAAACAGAAACTAGGCATTCCTGTTCTGGAATGTCAGCGTCCACACACACAGTTAATCAGGAATAGCTGTTGCGCTTTAAATTCACACCCTAACTTAATCTACAGGTTTGTCTACATCTGAGAATTAATTCAGATTATGTCTCTTTGTTCTGTGCGGTGCCTAGTGCAATGTGGTCGTGGTTCATGACAGAGGTACCACAATACACATCGTAACAATGTGTAGATGCAGCAGGGTGGACAGGGCTCATGCCTTCATACCGGGGGCACAAAAGTACCAGGGGCTTTGGCTGTGCCGCTGCCTCTGCAGGGAATTGGGGTACCAATTCTATCAGCCATGATGAGCAGTAAATAAACTCCACAGTGCAGGCCCCTCAGCCCTCCGGGGCAGGGGCACCGAGACACCATCCTCCCATGCTCAGCACTGTCTCCTAAGCAGCCATCTAGCCTCATCAGTAGCCTGCAGCCTCTTCACAGCCTGGAGTTAGGCCCGCGAGCTCCTTGGCCAGGGAACGGAGCTAGGCACCAGAGCCGCCCAGCAGCCTAGTGGTCAGAGCATTCTCCTGGGGTGTGGGAGAATGAGGGTCAAACCTATGCCCGCCTCAGTGCAAGGACTGGCACAGTCGTAGTCCCATCCAGGCTGTAAGAGAGGTTGGGGTGTGGCTCCCCTGCCAAAGCTGAGCCCTAGGATAAAACAGTCCTCTGAGGAGGGGTCCGTGAGCCTAGCTGGGGTCTCACTCTACCCCCTGGCTCTGAGGGATGCTAGGGCAGGGTGTTTTCAGTCTCTGGGTGAAGCTGATTCATGGCGAGAACTGCAGTAAAACAGTCTTTAGACCCAGGGACTAGACCCAGCCGGTCTGATCTCCTGGCTCTTTGGCCAATCCCAAGAAGCCATAGAGCCTGTCACAGGCCAGCTGTGTGCCAAGGAACATTTGTTTGTAGCAAGAGGAACAGCTTCAGTAGGAGAGACTGAACCAGCCCCATGCCAGCGAGCAGGGGACTGCCTTGGGAAGGGGAGACCTAGTTATTGTCTAAACCAGGCCAGACATCTAACTCAGAGGGTCCTGACCCTGGAGGGAAAGGCCCTATATCCCCTCATCCAGACAGACCAGCCTTGCTCATGTCCCATTCCTGTTCTTCCAGCCCCACCGCCCAGCCCGTCCTGGGGCTGGGTTAGCCAGACACCCCCGAGGGGCCAGGCCCCATGTCCCATTCCTGTTCTTCCAGCCCCCACAGCCCAGCCTGTCAGCAAAGAGCCAGCTGCTGTCAGAAGCTTTAGGCCACGTTAGGTACTTGCAGATGGTGATCATGTCACCACTTAGTCTCTTGGCTAAGGCCTGGTATAAAGGGAGCCTTCAGTGAGAGGAGGAGGATGGGCCAGTCCTGCGGGTGTCTGGGCTCGGCTGACCGTGGCTGGTGTGACATGGCCACATCACTGAGTTTGTTTGGGGGGCACAGCTGTACCTGCACCCTGGGGTGCTGTGACATTACAGAGCGTGAGGGCTCAGACACTGGGGGGTGGGTTGGCGGTGGGGAGGAGGAAAGTGCCTGAGACCTGGTCAGCACCATAGCCCTAGATGGGTAGAACTGTGTTGCTCAGGGGTGTGACAAGCCTGCTGTGACATTCACCTCCCCCCTGCAGACAGTGCTGTGTCACCAGAGCATCTCTCGGGGACCAGATTAACTATGCTTTCTCCTGATGCTGTGCTTCCAGGGGAGACCTGCCCTTTGATAAAACAGCTTCTCATCAAAAAGCAGCTTTTCCAGCCCTCGGACCATCCTTGTCACTCTTTCCTGAACCCTTCCCAATTTATCAGCAGCCCTTTGAAGCGTGGACACCAGAACCGGGCGTGCTATCGAGTCTCGGTCTCACCAATGCCACATGCAGAGGTGCCACCTCCCTCACTCCTATCACTAGTGCCCCATTTGTACCTAGGTCCCAGTTACTCCTTTTCGCCCTGAGTGGCTGGTCAGTTTGGATCCTGGCGGAGCTTTGTGTTGGAGTCCGTATTGCCTTTCAAGCAGTCTTGTTTGTTCATTCCTTGTAAATGAAGTCCTGCTTCTCCAAACACAGGAGAGACCAGGAACAAAGCGAGGGTGTTCCTTAGCTTGCAGCCCCAGCCTCGTTAGCCACCAGACCCAAAAGCTCTCACTGGCTTTTTCCAGCATCATGCTCTGCTTACAGGCTTTCTTGCTGTTTGTCTCTGTCCCCCTCTCTTTGTTCCCAATTTGAACCAGCGGGTTCTCCTTTCCCTCTGCCACACATCAGCAAAACAAGCCCCCTCCCCTCACAAGATGCAGGTTTCAGGGCAGAATCATAGAATATCAGGGTTGGAAAGGACCTCAGGAGGTCATCTAGTCCAACCCCCTGCTCAAAGCAGGACTAATCCCCAATTTTTGCCCCAGATCCCTAAATGAAAATTAGGCCTTGTTTTAGAAGTGGTCCCTGAAGCATTTCTTACAGCTATGGTGTGTGCTAAAACCTCACAAACACATGTGAACTCAGCCAATCCCAAAGGTTCACCCAGCTCAGAGCACCCTGGGCTAGACCAATGACTTGTCTGTGTCTGAAGCAGCCCTGCGTTTAGTTAAAAGTGTAGCAGCTTCCAGAAAGGCAGCCAGTCGTTATCCGCCGCCATGGTCCGCCACTTCCCTTGGTAGTTTGTGTAGCTAGATGTTCATTGCATGGTTAACCATGGGAGCACAGCAGGCTCTCAGGTTCAGTTGGTATCTGCCAGGACTCCCCCAGTCCTCTCCAGAATCACAGTCCTGCTGCCTGTCTTACACCTGTTCCCCCCTGTTCTAAGCGCGTCTGTATTTGTTGGGCCTGTATGACTGACTTGGTGTTCAGCTGCATTGAAACATCCAGCCAGCTGTTAGTTGTACTAGCAATGCTCTTCTCTCTCCCTAGCCTGGGACCCTGGGGGAAAGTTCCTGCATCCCCCGCCCGGCCCAGAGAGAGGCCAGCCCAGAGAGAGGCCAGGCCCAGTGACCCATTCCCTGCGGCTGGAGTTGGTGACCTCAGGATCAACAAGTCTCCTATTTCTGGCACTGTAGTTTCGATGCCTGTGGGTTTGGCTCTGACCTCAGGGGTTCATGCAGCAGCGCTGGTATTGGAGCGTGCATCCGGGTGTCGCAAATTCTCCCTTAGGCCGAACGAGGGGCACTGGGGGTTAATTGCCTAGCTGCATATTTTAAAACACTCCTGTAATTAAGCAATTCCCCAAGGGAACCCAAGCGCCAGGGTTGGGCTGGCATTTATTACCCAGTTAAGTGGCAGCTGCAGTTTCTGCAACAACCCACCTGAAAGCCAAATCATCCTGAAATTTGGCAGGTTGGATTGGGCACGGGTGGGGGTTGGGGGGGAATGGGATGCTGGTTGCAGAAAGAGTTCCTGAGTAGGGTGACCCCCGCATCCCGATATTAGGGGTTTTGTCCTATACAGGAACCTATTCCCATCCCTGCTGGTCCTGATTTTCACACAATACTTGTTTCTGGGGAAGTGAGCGAATTTGAACTTTCCTCTGATTTCCCAGCAGGTGAGGGTCTTTCCTGGGGTCGAGGGTCTGGGAAGGACGTGGGTCTGCTAACGATCAGAATTTTGGTCATTTTGCATTATGTTATCAGCGAGAGGGTCCATATAGAACCCAGAAGTCCGGACACTCAGCTTCCCACTCACCGCTCTGACCCACCAGACTCCCCTTCCCTCCCAGAGCTAGGGAGAACCCAGGAGTCCTGGCTTCTAAACCCACACCCCTGCTCTAACCTACCAGACCCCACTCCTCTCCCAGAGCTGGGCCAAGAACCTAGGTATCCTGTTGAGTCAGGCAGGCATGCTAGGGGAATGGAACACAAGCCAGCTGAGGTGGGAATGCCTTAGGGCAAACGCCTTGGGGTCTAAGGCCCCAGAGCAGCAGGGTCTGGGACAGCACAGCATGATTAGTATGTGCCCAGGGAGATATGACAGAGCGTCATGCTCCTGAGCACATCCGGTCCCACCACCCCTCCTGCCCCACAGCAGCTGAGCTGGGTCAGTGAGTGGCACAACTGGTTGGACTGGTGAGGGCTGCCCCAGGGCCTGGTCTGGCAACAGCTCCATGCACACCCTGCACACAGATGCCTGGCACACCTTTCCCCCCTTCCCTGGGCTGAGGGAGGGAGGATCACTGACCCCTGGGCCCTAAGCACTCCCCACTCCCCACCTAGAGCCAGGGAGAGAACCCAGGAGTCCTGGCTCCCAGCCCCGCCTGCTCTAACCCACCAGACCACGCTCCCCTCCCAGAGCCAGGACAGAACCCAGGAATCCTGTGCTAACTCCTCTCCTGTTCCCTTGCAGGCCAAAGCTTCTGCATCCCTATCACCGAGATGGTCGGGGTGCAGCTGGGCGGGTCTGGCTCCTCCCCCACAGTGGAGGGAAACCAGTTCACAGGTGAGTCAGGTGGCAAGAGGGGGGCTGTGGGGCATCCCTGCCCCAGGACCCTCTGGGGAAGGGGCTGAGGGTGTGGGGGAGAGGCTGTATTTGAAGCATCTGAGACGTCAGCAACTGATGAGGTGGCGGTGCCAGGCAGCGGAAATGAGTTTGGGGAGCAGGGCTGGGCAGAGGAGATCGGTTTGGTGGCAGGGTTGGGCAGCAGAGATGGATTGGGGGACAGGGACAGGCAGCGGAGATGGGTTTGGGGGACAGGACCGGGCAGAGGAGATGGGTTTGGTGGCAGGGTTGGGCAGTGGAGATGAGTTTGGGGGACAGCTCCAGGCAGATGGGTTTGGGGGGCAGGGCCGGGCAGCAGAAATGAGTTTGCGGGCAGGTACTGGCAGTGGGACAGGATAGGGTGAGGCAGTTCGGAGCAATGGAAATGGGGGAGTGTGGGAGTCAGAGACTAATGGGAGTGACTGACTCCCCATCTGCAGGGCAGCTGCTCTGTGGGGGTCAGAGCCCCGCCCCTTGGCTCTGACCCCCCGGCTCTGGTTCCCCCCAGTTTTCTTCGTGCAGCGGGAGAAGCGACAGCGCTGGAGCCTGGGCTCCCTGGAGTTCACTGTGGCCCCTGGCTCGGGGCTGGCCCCACGCTGGATCGATGCCCTGCAGCGGAGCATCCAGCTGCATGGTCAGTACTGGGGGGGGGGTCAGTACTGGCGGGACACTGGTCAGTAAGGCAGGAAAGACTGGTTCGTACTGGGGGGGACTGGTCAGCACTGGGGGGGCAGTCAGTAAGGAGGGCAGCAGTGGGGGGTAATAGTCCCCCCACTGCTGGGGAGGAGGCACCAGACCAGGCTGTGGAGCCAGAGGGTCCCTGGGGATCACAGCAGTCTGGTTATTTGCCACTGCTGGGGTCAGCAGTGTTGGGGGACCCCTCTCTCCCCGCGATGGGTAGAGGGAGCTGTGACCCTCTCCCTGGGGCTGGGTGCCAGCATACTGTGCTGGACCCATAGAAGCTGCTGTGGGCGAGCAGGGACGAGGGAGGGTGTCCTTGGAGGGACGGTGGGTTGGGGCATCCCTATGGTGGGGTGGGGGGAAAGAATCTGTGCCCCAGGAGCACCCCCACTCCATCATGCACCCCCCCAGGAACTTGTGACCTGAGATGACGCTCTCTCTGCTCCCCCAGCAGGTGTCACACGCCCCAAGAAGCTTCTCGTCTTCGTGAACCCCATGGGGGGGCGGTGTCGCGCAGGTGAGATTTACCGGGACCAGGTGGCCGGGCTCTTTGCCCTGGCAGGGATCCAGACAGAAGTCATAGGTGAGTGCCCATCCAACACCTCCCCACATTACCCTGTGCTGCTCCTTCCCGCTGAATGACCCCCAGTCACAGACCCACAGGGTCGATGCTATGCCCCCAGCTTGGGAACAGTCTCTGGGAAGGACCCCTCAGTGTGCCAGACCCTCCTGAGGTCTCTCTTCCTTCGGGGTACACATGACTTCCTCCTCTGCTTGGACCGAGCCTCGGGGCTCCAGCCCTCCGGATTCACACAGGGAGCTCGGCCCAGCGAGGCTGCCAGGACAGACACCTGCTACAGACTCGGCCGCACAGTGGGACTGATGAGGACAGAACATAACAATGTCCAGGGTGGGTCAGACCAATGGTCCAGCTAGCCCCATGTCCTGTCTGCTGACCGTGGCCTGTGCCGGGTGCTCCAGAGGGATGGACAGAGCTGTGGGTTTATTGTGTGATCCATCACCTGCATCCAGTCCTGGCATCTGGATGTCAGTGGCTCAGGGACACCCAGAGCAGGGTGCTGCGGCCATGGCCATCCTGGCTAACAGCCAACCATGGATCCAAGGCTCCAAGAATTTGCTTGTGTCCTCAGGGATTTATACATTGATCAATGGCCAGCCTCAGACCCATTTAGTCTCCGGCAGTGAGGTGACATTCACCACAATGTCTCTGAGCCTGCCCTGAGCCCACACAGTCATTTCCCACCCACCAGGTAACACAACCAAGCACAGGGGAAACTGAGGCATGGATAGGGTTCATAAAAATAATACAGAAAATTCCCATTTTATGACAGCCCCTCCCTCCCATCCTTGGCCAAAACCCACCATGCTGCCCCCTTCCTCTGAAACCCCCTACATATCCCCCCTCTTGAGTGATCACCCCACGCCACCATGCTGTGCTGCCCCCTCCTGCTGAGACCTCCCACCTCTGCCCCGTGAGCAATTCTCACCCCTGCAACACCTCCCTCTAAGTGCCCCCTGACTCCCTCCCACTCCCACCCCCACCCAATACCCTCTCTGCTCACTCACCCCCCCCATCTCCCCACAGAGACCCAGCGACCCCACGAGGCCAGAGAGCTCATCCTGCAGCAAGACCTGGGCGACCTGGATGGGTGAGAGACCCCTTTACCCTGCCCCACCACCCAACCCTAGGACGGGGCAGCCCCATTAACCCCCCCCACATACCTCAGGTACCCCCTGGGCAGCCCCCCCCAGCCCCAGTAACCCCTAGGTCTCTGCCCCCCAGGCTGGTTTGCGTCGGGGGTGATGGGACGTTTAACGAGCTGATGCATGCACTCATCTCCCGGACACAGAGGAAGGCTGGGATTCCTGAGGACAACCCTACTGCCATGCTCCTGCCCCCCAGACTCCGCATCGGCATCATCCCTGCAGGTGCGCATGGGAGGAGAGAGAGGGGCTGGGGGGGAGCAGGGAGTTGGGAGGCAGAGGTCCAGGGGGGCAGGGGCCAGTGGAGTTAGAGGACAGTGGGGAGGTGGGCAGCAGGGTGGGGGTGGAGGACAGAGGGAGCTGGTCGGAGGGAGATCACTGGGGACAGGTGGGGGGGAAGAGGGGGTGGAGTGGAGGGGTTGTGGGGGAAGCTCTGGGGGGGCAGGGGCAGGTGGAGATAATGGACATGGGGTAGATGGGCAACAGGGTGGAGGTGGAGGACGGGGGGAGCTGGTCAGAGGGAGGGCACTGGGGACAAGTGGGGAGCGGAAGAGGGGCTGGGAATGGGGCTGTGGAGCCTGCAAGGGGCAACAGCTCAGCAGGTCCCAGGGGATGACTCACTCCGTTCTCCCAACCCAGGCTCCACGGACTGCATCTGCTTCGCCACGGTTGGGACCAATGACCCCGTCACCTCTGCCCTGCACATCATCATTGGTACAGGATGCCTGGGTCCTATTTGTTCACCTAGGATTGGAGTGGGGTCTGGTGGGTCAGAGCGGTGGGGGGGAAGGGGTGGGCTGGGAGCCCGGACTCCTGGGTTCTCTGAGTGGGGGCTGGTGGGTCTGGGGACAGGTGTCTGGGAGCCAGGACTCCTGGGTTCTCTCTCCAGCTCTGGGAGGAGAGTGGGAGATTGGTGGAGTAGAGCGGTGGGGGTGGGGGGGTGGAGGAGAGGCAGGAGTCCGTGTATTCAAGTGCCCGTGGCCCCCTCTGCCCCAGGGGACAGCCAGCCCCTGGACGTGTGCAGCGTCCACCACCATGAGCGGCTGCTGCGGTACGCGGTCTCGCTGGTGGGCTACGGCTTCTATGGGGATGTGGTGAGCGACAGTGAGCGGCACCGCTGGATGGGCCCGATGCGCTATGACTTCTCAGGTGCCAGGGGACACAGAGGGTGTGGCAGGGAGCCCCCAGCTGGGGTGTCCCCTCCCCCCAGGCCTGGGATGTGGGGGGATCCCAGTGAGCGAGAGGCCAGGGGTCCCCCAGCCAAAAAGAGGGTGGAGACTGGAGAGGGAGCCACTGCCCCAGAAAGGACATGGGGGGGATGGGCTCAGGGGGGGTCCCCTCACCCAGCTAGGAAGCCGGGGACTGACGGGGGATGGGGCAGAAGGAGCTGGGCCTGAGATGCACTATGGGGCGGTTGCTGCCCACAGGGAATGCACTGGGAGGGTCTAGGCAGACCAAGACTGCCAGAGGGGAGGGGGCAGCATGTCTGGGGTGCAGGGAAGGAACAAGCCTCAAGGGGGGCTCCATGGGTGTGTGTGTGAGGAAACAGTCTTGACTGGAGCAGGCCACGTGGGGCCTTGAACCCTCCCCTCCCCTCGCAGGGTTCAAGGCTGTGCTGTGTAACCGCAGCTACGAGGGCACCGTGGAGTTCCTGATGGCGCGGGGCACTGAGGCCAATCCCCGGGACCAGACGCGCTGCAGGGCAGGGTAGGTGGGGGCTGCAGGGTATGGGGGGGCTGCTGGCCTGTGGGAGGGGCTGCTGGCCTGTGGGAGGGGCTGCAGGCGGTAGGTGGGGAGCCTGCTGGCCTGGGGTCTGCAGAGCATGGGGGAGCTGCAGAATGGGGTGGGGAGGCTGCTGTCCTGTGGGAGGGGCTGCAAGGTGGGGGGGGGCTGCAGGTAGGAGGCTGGCCCATTGGGGTGGGACTGGATCCCATGGGGGGGTTGTCAATCCAGGGCCTCATGCCCCTCAGTGCATGGGGGGGGACACCCCATGCTCCTGCCAGCAGTGGCAGCCCAGAGCATATTGAGGTTCAGAGGTTGGGGGGGTGACTTAGTATTCCACCCACAAACCAGTCTGCACCATTAAATGTTCAAGCAGCTCCTTCCCCCTTACAGCGATTGGCTCAGGCAGCGTCAGTCATACTTGGAGCAGCTTCCCCCCCCCCCCCGCCACACACACACATCTCAGGCAGCGTTGGTCACACCTGAGGCAGCCCCCCCAGTGCTATAACACTCGCTATAACAACCTCTTTCCTTGCAGCTGCCTTGTCTGCTCCGAGTCCAGTCACCAGCTCCTGCGGGGGAGTGAGGAGGAGAAGCTGCCACAGCAGGAAAGCACTGGGGCTGCTGGTGAGCTGAGCACAGAACGGGTGTCCCCGCCCCTTGCACTAACAAGCCAGCTGGGGCCGCAGGAGCAGCCGGGGACACCCTAACTAGCTCTTGTAAACCCAGCTCAGCCTGGGGGCTCCTGCAATGACATGCAACAAAAGGAGGCTGAAATGGGCCCAGAGCTACAGGCACCAGCAGAGCTGGGAAGAGAACCCAGGACTTCTAGTGTCCAGCCCCCCACACTCTAACCCAACTGACCCCACTCCCTTCCCAGAGCCAGGGGGGAACCCAGGAGTCCTGGCTTTGACACCCTCCCCTGCTCTGCTGTCACCCACTAGACTCCCCTGCAGTCAAGCTATAATAAATGAGACCCAAAAGGCCAGGAGGGGGAGTGTCAGTCTGGGATTTAAACTGCCCCCAAAACAGCAAGTGGCAGGGGGACCAGGGTAATGGTGTCTCTCCCCCAGACAACAAGTGGTGGAGGGATGGTGGTGTGTGTGTGTGGGGGGGTTGGGGCAGGGAGACTGGGAATAACAGTATCTCTCCCCCAGTCAGTGAGTGGCAGCGGGAGCAGGGCCGTTTTCTGGCCATTAACTTGACCTGCATGAGCAGCGCCTGCCCCAAGAGCCCCGACGGCCTTTCGCCCAGTGCCCACCTGGCCGACGGCACAGCTGACCTCATCCTGGTGCGCGAGTGCTCAGCTCTGGGCTTCCTGCGTCACCTGAGTCGACACATGGACCATCGGGACCAGGTGTGGGGGGGTGGGCCAGACCCAGGGCATATGTAGACTCCCAGGGCCCAGGAAGGGGTCATGGGCCAGACCCGGTGGCACGAGGAGGGTGAGCAGGCCTGGAGTCACAGCCACGGGGAAGGAAGATGGTGGGAACAGGGTCTATGGGGTCAGCAAGCAGCAGGTTGGGGTATGGGAACGCTGAGTGGGAGCAGGGCAGGCTCAAGCAGTCACTGCAGGGTTGCACCCTGGCCATTCTGGGTCCAGCCCCCGGGGGCTCCAGCATCAGGGGAGCAGCTGACCCCCACCATGGGGGGGGCATGGGGCAGTCCCTCCCAGCAAGGTTGGGTCATGACTCCCAGGAGGGATAGGGAGAGACCCCTGGAGCTAGGTCCCTGCCCAGGCCTCTCACTCAGTCCAGCTCCCCTCTTCCCTCTGCAGTTTGACCTGCCCTTCGTGAGCGTACACCGGGTGCGGGCCCTGCGCTTTACACCCAAGCAGCTGGAGGACAGCGAGGAGGGGGAGCGGCCTGGCTGCAGGGGGTGGAAGGGGCTTCTAGGGGGGCTGTGCTGGGGGGAGCAGCCACTGAGCTCCTGGAGCTGTGATGGGGAGACCCTGCCCCATGCCGACATCAGTGTCAGGTGAGCATCCATAGCCCCCTGGGAGGGAGGGAGGGAAGTCCTGCAGCAGGGGGAGGAGGAAATGCTCCAGAGCAGCCATGTCCATGCGCATGCCCTCCCCCACATGGTGTGAAAGCCACTTGACAATAGCATGCAGGGCTCCCCCCCCATAGTATTATGGAAGCTTCCCAAAGGATTGTGTGAGTTTGGTCCCTTTCTGCCCTCTAGGATTGTTGTAAGCAAGACACAAGCAGTAACTCTTCTGTCCACTCCATGCTGACAAGTCCTCCACTGCAGGACTGTGTCCCGTGCTGGGCCCCACGTTTCAGGAGGGATGTGGGCAAACTGGAGATAGTCCAAAGAGCAACAGAACTGATCCAAGGGCTAGAAAATATGGCCTGATGAGGGAAGACTGAAAAACCTGGGTTTGTTTAGCGTGGAGAAGGGAGGGGACATGAGAACAGTTTTCAGTTACATAAAAAGTTGTCATAAGTGGGAGGGAGGGAGGGATTCTCCTGGACCTCTGAGGGTAGGACAAGAAGCAATGGGCTTAAATTGCAGCCAGGGCAGTTTAGGTTGGACATTAGGAAGTTTTTCCTAAAAGGTCAGGGTGGCTAAACACGGGAAAAAATTGCCTAGGGAGGCTGTGGCGTCTCACTGGAGGGTTTTGAGAACAGATTAGACTACCCCGTCTAGCTATTACACAGTGCTACCTTGAGCGCAGGGGCTGGGACTAGGTGACCTCTTGAAGTCCCTTGCAGTGCTACCCTTCTCTACAGCCTAGGATCGCATTAGCCGTTCACAGCCACGTCACATTGGCAGCTCATAGTCATCCTGTGATCTCCCAGGTAAAGAAAAACAGGTCTTTCTCTTTTGCTGCTTCCAACCATCAGGCCCCAACTTGTAGCAAAAAGCCGCAGTGCTTGTCTCTGAGTGCAGGACCTGGCCCTGTGCACTATTACATTTCCTCCCATTTCTGACACTCCCACTTTCCAGGTTGTCCTGCTGATGCTGTCTTTTGTCCACAGGGTGCATGGGCAGCTCATCCACCTGTTTGCCCGGGGCATCGAGCAGGGGATGGGCCTGGTTTAGGGGCTGCCTGGAGCTGTGTCCTGTGAGAGGGCTGTGCCCTCGCCCATCAGCGGAGACCAAGAGCCCTGCAGGGTGACAGACACTGTGGTCTGTGGGACAGCCGCATGTCAGAGCCCTCTGTTTGCTCCTTGACCCCCAGAAGGAGTTGTGCCATACTGGGTTGGCCGTGGGGGTCGAACCATCCCTGCCTGGCTGGCTCCGAGGTGGGGTGGGGACAGGAGCAGAACTCACAGACCTCTGCAGCAACCTGGGGGCTCAGGCTGCCCCCGCCCTGCAGCCTGACTGGACAGTAGCCACCACTGTGGACGCTGTTTAACCAGGGCCACATCTACACTAACTTACATTGGCATGAAGCCACTGCAGTGATCATACTCCGTGTAGTGGCGTGGTTACGTCAGCAGGAGCCAAAGTTCAGTTTTGACACTTTCAGTTAGGTCAATGTAAGTGGCCTTGGGTTGACCTAACGCTGTAGTGTAGCCCAGACCCCGGGGGGAAGCGGGACCAGATATAATGAAGCTGGGGGAGTGGGCACAATGGGGGGCAAGTAGAGAACTCTGGGGGGCTTCTGAAAAAGCAGCTCAGTCACAAATAAAGGGAGAACAGGTCCCGCTTGGCTGTGTTTGATTTCCACCAGGGGTGGGGATCAGGGGCATCCAGTGCCTTTGTGGTGGGGGTGGGCAGCAAGACATGCCTCGACAGGCTGTGGGGGGGGGTGGGCACTGTGCATGGATGGAGACTGGCCTCTGATTTAATGCCACTCTCTCCCCTGCAGCTATCACTAGGGCCGTCCGAGTCACCAGGCGACTCCCAGCAGAGCTGGGTGGCAGGGCCAGGCTCCGGGTAACAAGCTGTCAGACCCCCAAGGGGCACAGGACGCAGTAGCCGGACAGACAGAGCACGGGGCTGAGGCTGATTCCAACAATCTCTGTTTACAAAATGGCACCATTTACAGAAGCCCCAGGGCTGTAGTGGGGCTGGAATGTCTCAGCAGCTAAGCAAGCACAGAGTCCAGGGTGAGGTGGCGGCAGCCAGCTCCACTGGAACAGAGGCTCTAAGCTCCCTCAGCCCAGTGTGAGGCCAGAGCCCACAGCACGGGTGGGAAGCGAGATGGGCTGTAAACACGACAGGCTGTGCCAGGCCCAGTTGTGGTCCCAGGATGCAGGTGGGAAAGGGGATCTAGGCTCAATGCGGGGCAGGGATCTGGCTGGAGTGCATCTGGAGGGGGCAGGGAATCCAGACCCAGGGAACTGAAGGGTTTGGAGGAGGGTATAGATGGGATGGGTGGGGGATTAGTGTCTGGGCCAGGGCTGCAGGAGACCTGGGCGAACAGGACCTGGGCCCACGAGGGAGGGCGGGGGGTGGAAATAGCAACTCATTTGGCTGTCCAGGACATATCCCCAGTGCCCAGCTCCCCCATCCCTGCCCTTCTCTGCCAGCCTCCCCCACCCCGGTGTCCAGCTCCTCCAACCTTGCCCTTCTCTGCTAGCCTTCCCACCCATATCCGACTCTCCCCTTCCCTCTCGCCCCCCAGCCACAAGTCCCCACCCCAGGTGTCCCTGGAGGGGGGGAGCAGTGAGCGGAGCAGACGGACCTCCCAGAGCGAGAAGCAGGGTTGCTCTGGGGAGGCAGCAGCTGGCCCCTGACTCAGAGCTTGTGCGGATTCACCCAGCGGTAGGTGCCCTCGTACTGGAACCCGACCCTCTTCATCAGCTCATCCGCCTCGGGTGGGCCCCGGCTAGGAAAGAGCAACACCCCCAGGTTAGAGCCCACAGGCAGCCCTGCCAACACGTGTGGGACACAGGGTCCTTATGGGATGTGAGGCAGGCCCCCCCCCCCCCGCCCCAATCATTCACCTCCTTCCTCTGCAGCTCCAGCTGGAGAAGTCTTTCTGGCAGCTTAACTCCCATCTAAATCAGCACTGCCCCCACCCCCACCCTGTACCCTGCCAGGACCCCCAGCCCCCAGCACCCCCTGCCCAGTGCCCCAGAGCACCTCATATGCCTCCCCGGATCCCCTGCCAGGCCCCCCAGCACCCTCCACCCAGCGCCCGCCGTGCCTGCTCACCTGCCGTAGCAGTATGGGATGGGTTTGATCCTCTCAGACTCTATCTTGTGCAGCAGCGGAGTGAAAATACGCCAGGCTTCGCGCAGCTCATCACTGGGGTGTGAGGGGAGCAACGTCAGTGCTTGTGCCCCCTGCAATGTCAGCTGGGGGCGCAGCATGGGGGGCAACGACAGCCAATGTCATATGTGGAGCAGGTGGATGCGATCCGTGAGTGCTGGACAGGAGGAGGCAATCCCATGCAAAAGCGAGGGTCTGTCCCACACTGGGATGGGGGCCAGCACCCACCCAGCCCACCCTGCCCAGACCCAGCCACTCCCACATGGTCCCCACGTGCCAGCACCCACCCAGGCTCAGACCCAGCTGCTCCCCCACAGTACCCAGGTGCTAGCACCCACCCGCCCTGCCCAGGTCCAGTTGCCCCACTCTGCCCAGACCCAGCCGCTCCCCCACGGTCCCCAGGTGCCAGTACACACCCACCCCACTCTGCATGGATCCAGCTCCAGCACCCAGCTGTCCTGGGGCCTGGGATCAGGGCCAGGACTGAGCCCAGCACCCAGACATCCCGCAGCCCTCAGGGATGGGGGATCAGGGTCAGTCAGGCCCAGCACCTGGTTGCCTTGGGGATGGGGATCAGGGCCGGAACCAAGCCCAGCTGCCCCAGGGCTCTCAGAGATGGGGGATCAGGGTTGGACAGGCCCAGCACCTGGCCACCTTGGGAATGGGAATCAGGGCTGGAACCGAGCCCAACACCTGGCTACCTCGGGGATGAGGGATCAGTGCCAGTCAGACCCAGAACCTGGCCGCCTTGGGGCCCTTGGGGATGGGGGATCAGGGCTGGAGAGGCCCAGCACCCACCTGCGCACAAAGTGCATCTGGTTGCCACAGAAGACGTCCAGGATGAGTCGCTCATAGGCATCTGGCAGCTTCACATCCTGGGGAGAAGGAGACATGAACTGGGGTGTGAGGAAGGGAGCAGTTGTGTTGGGAAGAGGAGGCTGGGATGGGGGGTGAGAAGGGCTGGTTTGGCAGCCATAGGTTAGGTCCAGCTCTCACTCGTCAGGGCAGTGAAGATGGAGGGAAGGGGGGACTCTGGGAGGGAGCCAGCACCTTGTAGTGGTTGCCATAGGTTAGTTCCAGCTCTCACTCCTAGGGCAGTGGGGGTGGGGGATGGAGGGAAGAGGGGGGCCTGGGGTCTGCACCTTGTAGTGGTTGCTATAGATCAGGTCCAGCTCCGACTCCTCAGGCAGTGGGGTTGGGGGACAGATGGGAATGGGGGGTGAGGGGGCTGTGGGCTGGAGCCAGCACCTTGTAGCAGTTGCTGTAGGTCAGGTCCAGCTCTGACTCCACAGGCAGTGGGGGATGGAGGGAAGGAGGGGTTGTGGGGGGCCCAGCACCTTGTAGCGGTTGCCGTAGGTCAGGTCCAGCTCCGACTCCTCGGGGTCGAAGAACATGCCGGGTTTCTTGGTCATCATCTTGGTGTAGACGGCCTCGTTGGGCTGCACCCGGATAACCAGCTCATTGCGCTTGCACTGCTGGTGGAAGATGTCACCCGGCACATCCCGGAACTGCAGCCGCACCTCAGCCTTGCGTTCATTCAGGGCCTTCCCGCAGCGTAGCACGAACGGGACACCTGGGGAGGAGAGGTTAGAGACAGAGCTAGGGCCACCCACCCCAATAGCACGACAGCACACATGGGGCAAGGACGGGGGGGTGTAGGAGAGAGAGACACTCCCCAGCATGCAACACCATGAGAGAGGGGAGGACATCAGATTTTTCCTGTTCCACTCCCCCTGCTCAGGACTGTGCAGTCCAGGGCCACCCTGTCCCATCCCATCCTGTTCTTTCCCAGGAACAGCTCCCCGAAAGCACTCACCCCCAGGTGCTTGCTGACACCTCCAACCGCGCTTGCCTCCCATCCCATCCTCCCCACAGAATTGACTCCCAGGCACTCGCTCCCCCATCCCATCCCCACCACGATACTGACTGCCAGGCGCTCGCTTATGTCCCCCACAGCGCTCGCTCACATCCCCACTGGTCACCCCCCACCGCGCTTGCTCAATCATGCCCCCCATGGCACTCACCCCAGTCCCTCCCCCCTGGCACACGCTTACCTCCCCACGGTGCTTGCTCACCCCCCCTTCCTGTGTGCTCACTTGCACCCTTGCCGGTCACCCCCCCACGACGCTTGCTCACCATCCCATCTCTCGTTGTCCACGTACAGCACGGCGATAGCGAAGGTGGCTGTGTTCGAGCCAGTGGGGACGGTGGGATCATCCAGGTAGCTCTTCCGGGCCTCACCCACCCCGTCGGGGTTTCCCATGTACTGGCCCAGCACCACATTGCCCAGCTGCAACTCAGAGATGCACTTCAGCACTTTCACCTGCGGTGGGGATGGATGGCTTAGGTCCTCAGCATCACCACAGGAACCATGGCCAGGGAGGGTGCTGGGGAAGGGGAAGAGGTGTGGGGAGCACTGGGTGGGGGAGCCCAGGGTAAAGAGGCTTGGTGGGTGGCAGGGGACGGACGGGGGAGCACAGGTCAGCGCCATTGCACCAGGTAAGTAGCCAGTCCGGTTCAACATAAGAATGGCCATACTGGGGCCAGACCAAAGGTCCATCCAGCCTGTGTCCTGTCTACCGATAGTGGCCAATGCCAGGTGCCCCAGAGGGAGTGAACCTAATAGGTAATGATCAAGTGATCTCTCTCCTGCCATCCATCTCCACCCTCTGACAAACAGAGGCTAGGGACACAATTACTTACCCATCCTGACTAATAGCCATTAATGGACTTAACCTCCATGAATTTATCCAGTTCTCTTTTAAACTCTGTTATAGTCCTAGCCTTCACAAGGACTAGCCCTAGCCTCCTCACACAAGGAGTTCCACAGGTTGACTGTGCGCTGAGTGAAGAAGAACTTCCTTTTCTTTGTTTTAAACCTGCTACCCATTAATTTCATTTGGTAGCCCCTAGTTCTTGTATTATGGGAACAAGTAAATAACTTTTCCTTATTCACTTTTTCCACACCACTCATGATTTTATAGACCTCTATCATATCCCCCCTTAGTCTCCTTTTTTCCAAGCTGAAAAGTCCTAGCCTCTTTAATCTCTCCTCATATGGGACCTGTTCCAAACCCCAAATCATTTTAGTTGCCTTTTTCGGAATCTTTTCTAATGCCAGTATATCTTTTCTGTGATGAGAGGACCACCCCTGTATGCAGTATTCAAGATGTGGGCGTACCATGGATTTATATAAGGGCAATAAAATATTCTCCGTCTTATTCTCTATCCCTTTTTTAATGATTCCTAACATCCCATTTGCTTTTTTGACTGCCGCTACACATTGCGTGGACGTCTTCAGACAACTATCCATGATGACTCCAAGATCTTTGTCCTGATTAGTTGTAGCTAAATTAGCCCCCATCATATTGTATGTATAGTTGGGGTTATTTTTTCCAATGTGCATTACTTTACATTTATCCACATTAAATTTCATTTGCCATTTTGTTGCTCATTCACATAGTTTTGTGAGATCTTTTTGAAGTTCTTCACAGTCTGCTTTGGTCTTAACTATCTTGAGCAGTTTAGTATCATCTGCAAACTTTGCCACCTTGCTGTTTACCCCTTTCTCCAGATCATTTATGAATAGGTTGAATAGGATTGATCCTGGGACTGACCCTAGGGGAACACCACTAGTTATCCCTCTCCATTCTGAACATTTACGCTTTATTCCTTCCCTTTGTTCCCTGTCTTTTAACCAGTTCTCAGTCCATGAAAAGATCTTCCCTCTTATCCCATGACAACTTAATTTATGTAAGAGCCTTTGGTGAGGGACCTTGTCCAAGGCTTTCTGGAAATCTAAGTACACTATGTCCACTGGATCGCCTTTGTCCAGGTTTGTTGACCCCCTCAAAGAACTCTAATAGATTACTAAGACATGATCTCCCTTTACAGAAACCATGTTGACTTTTGTGCAACTATTTATGTTCTTCTATGTCTCTGACAATTTTATTCTTTACTATTGTTTCAACTAATTTGCCCGCTATTGATGTTAGACTTTCCGGTCTGTAATTGCCAGGATCACTTCTAGAGCCCTTCTTAAATATTGGCGTTACATTAGCTATTTTCCAGTCACTGGGTACAGTAGCTGATTTAAAGGACAAGTTACAAATCATAGTTAATAGTTCCGCAATTTCACATTTGAGTTCTTTCAGAACTCTTGGGTGAATGCCATCTGGTCCCGGTGACTTGTTACTGTTAAGTTTCTCAATTAATTTCAAAACCTCTTCTAGTGTCACTTCAATCTGTGACAATTCCTCAAATTTGTCACCTAGAAAAGACGGCATACGTTTGGGAATCTCCCTAACATCCTCAGCTGTGAAGACTGAAGCAAATAATTCATTTAGTTTCTCCACAATGACTTCACCGTCTTTAAGTGCTCCTTTTGTATCTCGATTGTCCAGGGGCCCCACTGGTTGTTTAACAGGCTTCCTACTTCTGATATACTTAAAAAACATTTTGTTATTACCTTTTGAGTTTTTGGCTAGCTGTTCTTCAAACTCCTTTTTGGCTTTTCTTATTATATTTATACATTTAATTTGGCAGTGTTTATGCTCCTTTCTATTTATCTCACTAGGATTTGACTTCCACTTTTTAAAAGATGCCTTTTTATTTCTCACTGCTTCTTTTACATGGTTGTTAAGCCACGGTGGCTCTTTTTTAGTTCTTTTACTGTGTTTTTTAATTTGGGGTATACATTTAAGTTGGGCCTCTATTATGGTGTCTTTGAAACGTGTCCATGCAGCTTGCAGGGATTTAACTCTAGTCACTATACCTTTTAATTTCTGTTTAACTAACCTCCTCATTTTTGCATAGTTCCCCTTTCTAAAATTAAATGCCACAGTGTTGGGCTGTTGAGGTGTTCTTCCCACCACAGGAATGTTAAATGTTATTATATTATGGTCACTATTTCCAAGCAGTTCTGTTATAGTTACCTCTTGGACCAGATCCTGCGCTCTACTCAGGACTAGATCGAGAGTTGCCTCTCCCCTTGTGGGTTCCTGTACCAGCTGCTCCAAGAAGCAGTCATTTAAAGTACTGAGAAATTTTGTCTCTGCATTTCGTCCTAAGGTGACGTACCCAGTCAATATGGGGATAATTTAAATCCCCCACTATTATTGATTTTTTTATTTTGATAGCCTCTCTAATCTCCCTTAGCATTTCATCATCACTATCACTGTCCTGGTCAGGTGGTCAATAATAGATCCCTACTGTTATATTCTTATTAGAGCATGGAATTACTATCCATAGAGATTCTATGGAACATGTAGATTCATTTAAGATTTTTATTTCATTTGATTCTACATTTTCTCTCACATATAGTGCCACTCCCCACCCCGCATGACCTGTTCTGTCCCTCCGATATATTTTATACCCTTATGATTGTGTCCCATTGATTGTCCTCACTCCATCAGGTTTCTGTGATGCCTATTATTATCAATATCCTCCTTTACCATGAGGCACTCTAGTTTACCCATCTTATTATTGAGACTTGTAGCATTTGTGTACAAGCACTTTAAAAACTTGTCACTATTTATTTGTCTGCCCTCTTCTGATGTGTCAGATTCTTTATGTGAATGTTTCTTATCTGATATGGCCCATACTTTGTCCTCTTTCATCCCCACTTCCTGACTAAAACTTAGAGAATCTCTATCAATAGACTCACCTCTAAGAGAAGCCTCTGTCCGATCCACGTGCGCCTCTGCAGCAATCGGCTTTCCCACCACATCTCTTAGTTTAAAAACTGTTCTGCAATCTTTTTAATGTTTAGTGTCAGCCGTCTGGATCCACTTTGGTTTAGGTGGAGCCCATCCTTCCTGTATAGGCTCCCCCATACCAAAAGTTTCCCCAGTTCCTAATAAATCTAAATCCGTCCTCTCTACACCATCATCTCATCCACGCATTGAGACTCTGAAGCTCTGCCTGCCTACCTGGCCCTGCACATAGAGGCCCTGGATTTCAGTCTCTGTCCTAGCAGCCTAAATTTGGCCTCCAGGACTTCTCTCCTACCCTTCCCTACGTCACTGTCCATGTACCATATACCATGACCACTGGCTCCTCCCCAGCACTACACATAAGTGTATCTAGATACCTCGAAAGAGCAACCTTCGCACCAGGCAGGCAAGTCACCATATGGTTCTCCCGGTCATCACAAACCCAGCTATGACAGGTTTCAGAGTAGCAGCCGTGTTAGTCTGTATTCGCAAAAAGAAAAGGAGTACTTGTGGCACCTTAGTGACTAACAAATTTATTAGAGCATAAGCTTTCGTGAGCTACGGCTCACTTCATCGGATGCTTTTGGTGGAAAAAACAGAGGAGAGATTTATATACACACACACAGAGAACATGAAACAATGGGTTTATCATACATACTGTAAGGAGAGTGATCACTTAAAATAAGCCATCACCAGCAGCAGGGGGGGGAAAGGAGGAAAACCTTTCATGGTGACAAGCAAGGTAGGCTAATTCCAGCAGTTAACAAGAATATCAGAGGAACAGTGTGGGGTGGGGTGGGAGGGAGAAATACCATGGGGAAATAGTTTTACTTTGTGTAATGACTCATCCATTCCCAGTCTCTATTCAAGCCTAAGTTAATTGTATCCAGTTTGCAAATTAATTCCAATTCAGCAGTCTCTCGTTGGAGTCTGTTTTTGAAGCTTTTTTGTTGAAGTATAGCCACTCTTAGGTCTGTGATCGAGTGACCAGAGAGATTGAAGTGTTCTCCAACTGGTTTTTGAATGTTATAATTCTTGACATCTGATTTGTGTCCATTCATTCTTTTACGTAGAGACTGTCCAGTTTGGCCAATGTACATGGCAGAGGGGCATTGCTGGCACATGATGGCATATATCACATTGGTAGATGCGCAGGTGAACGAGCCTCTGATAGTGTGGCTGATGTGATTAGGCCCTATGATGGTATCCCCTGAATAGATATGTGGACAGAGTTGGCAATGGGCTTTGTTGCAAGGATAGGTTCCTGGGTTAGTGGTTCTGTTGTGTGGTGTGTGGTTGCTGGTGAGTATTTGCTTCAGATTGGGGGGCTGTCTGTAAGCAAGGACTGGTCTGTCTCCCAAGATCTGAGAGAGTGATGGGTCGTCCTTCAGGATAGGTTGTAGATCCTTGATGATGCGTTGGAGAGGGTTTAGTTGGGGGCTGAAGGTGATGGCTAGTGGCGTTCTGTTGTTTTCTTTGTTGGGCCTGTCCTGTAGTAGGTGACTTTTGGGTACTCTTCTGGCTCTGTCAATCTGTTTCTTCACTTCAGCAGGTGGGTACTGTAGTTGTAGGAATGCATGATAGAGATCTTGTAGGTGTTTGTCTCTGTCTGAGGGGTTGGAGCAAATGCGGTTATATCGTAGCGCTTGGCTGTAGACAATGGATCGAGTGGTATGATCTGGATGAAAGCTAGAGGCATGTAGGTAGGAATAGCGGTCAGTAGGTTTCCGATATAGGGTGATGTTTATGTGACCATCGCTTATTAGCACTGTAGTGTCCAGGAAGTGGATCTCTTGTGTGGACTGGTCCAGGCTGAGGTTGATGGTGGGATGGAAATTGTTGAAATCATGGTGGAATTCCTCAAGAGCTTCTTTTCCATGGGTCCAGATGATGAAGATGTCATCAATGTAGCACAAGTAGAGTAGGGGCATTAGGGGACGAGAGCTGAGGAAGCGTTGTTCTAAGTCAGCCATAAAAATGTTGGCATACTGTGGGGCCATGCGGGTACCCATCGCAGTGCCGCTGATTTGAAGGTATACATTGTCACCAAATGTGAAATAGTTATGGGTGAGGACAAAGTCACAAAGTTCAGCCACCAGGTTAGCCGTGACAGTATCGGGGATACTGTTCCTGACGGCTTGTAGTCCATCTTTGTGTGGAATGTTGGTGTAGAGGGCTTCTACATCCATAGTGGCTAGGATGGTGTTTTTAGGAAGATCACCAATGGACTGTAGTTTCCTCAGGAAGTCAGTGGTGTCTCGAAGATAGCTGGGAGTGCTGGTAACGAAGGGCCTGAGGAGGGAGTCTACATAGCCAGACAATCCTGCTGTCAGGGTGCCAATGCCTGAGATGATGGGGCGTCCAGGATTTCCAGGTTTATGGATCTTGGGTAGCAGATAGAATACCCCAGGTCGGGGTTCTACGGGTGTGTCTGTGCGGATTTGTTCTTGTGCTTTTTCAGGGAGTTTCTTGAGCAAATGCTGTAGTTTCTTTTGGTAACTCTCAGTGGGATCAGAGGGTAATGGCTGTGTGTGTGTATATAAATCTCTCCTCTGTTTTTTCCACCAAATGCATCCGATGAAGTGAACTGTAGCTCACGAAAGCTTATGCTCTAATAAATTTGTTAGTCTCTAAGGTGCCACAAGTACTCCTTTTCTTTTTGCCAGCTATCTATGTTTCTAATGATCGAATCTCACATTACTAAAACCTGCCTTTTCCTAATGACTGAAGTTCCCTCCCCCGGAGAAGTAACCTCAGTGCGAGAGGATACCCCAATATGATCTGGAACGAGGGTCCCAACTAGGGGAAGGTTTCCCACTCTTCCCGTTGACTGCTCTCCTTCTCTGGGCCTTTCATCCTCCTTAACAGTGCAGGGGCTGTCTGACCAGAGGGACAAATCTATAGTGTCCCGGAAAGCCTCATCAACATACCTCTCTGCCTCCCTTAGATCCTCAAGTTCCACCACCCTGGCCTCCAAAGCCCATACATGGTATCTGAGGGCCAGGAGTTTCTTGCACTGAATGCACACATACGCCACCTGCTCACATGCTACACTAAGTGCAATAAACGGGATAGCCCCACTCTGCTGCTGGACTTCTGCCTGCATTTTCTCCTACAGTTACCTAGGTTAATGATAGGGTTTTTGTTTACATCAAGAAGTTTTGATTATAGTTTAGTGTAAAGGTTTTAAAGAATGGCGAAAAGAAAAGGAGTACTTGTGGCACCTTAGAGACTAACAAATTTATTAGAGCATAAGCTTTCGTGAGCTACAGCTCACTTCATCGGATGCATCCGATGAAGTGAGCTATAGCTCACGAAAGCTTATGCTCTAATAAATTTGTTAGTCTCTAAGGTGCCACAAGTACTCCTTTTCTTTTTGCGAATACAGACTAACATGGCTGCTACTCTGAAACCAAAGAATGGCAAGTGTACCTTGCCCCCTTCCCACTCTCCTTCAAAACCCCCTCTTGAAATCCCTGTTAGCCGCCCCTGTTCGCTCTGGGCCACAAGAGGGCACCTCAACCCAATCCTTTAGGACAGGAGCAGCCAAGCATAGAGCTGGAGGGGTGGGGAGGGCACGACACCTCCTGGGACAGTCCCTGCCCTGGGTCCCAGCACTCCTTGCCAAGCAGGATGCCCCCTGGGGCAGGGCCTGGGGCGCTTGGTCCCTGTGCAATGACCCACCTTCTCATCCCGCACATCGTCTGAGTCAGTGGAGGCTGGTTTCTCCATGGCCACCAGGCAGAGCATCTGCAGCAGGTGGTTCTGCATCACATCGCTGCTGGGAGGGGGAGGAGTCAGCACGGGAATCACTGCCCCAGCACGACCCTCGTCCAGTCCCCCAGCACAATCCCATCTCCTCCATCTACCCCCAATGCCCTGGATCCTTCCCTCCCAGCAGGGGGAGGGGTCAGTGCGGGAATCCTCACCCCAGCATGGCCCCCATCCAGCCCCCCAGGATGATTCCACCTCTCCTCCATCCACCCCCACTGCCTGGGATCAGTGGTTCTCAACCAGGGGTATGTGTGCCCCCAGGGCTACTCAGAAGTCTTCCAGGGGGTACATCAATACATCTAGATATTTGCCTAGTTTCACAACAGGCTACATAAAAAGCACTCGCGACTTCAGTACAAACTAAAATTTCATACGGACGATGACTTGTTTATACAGCTCTGTATACTATCCACCGAAATGTAAGTACAATATTTATATTCCAATGGATGTATTTTATAATTCTATGGTAACAATGAGAACGTCAGCAATTTCCCAGTAATCCTGTGCTGTGCCACGTTTGTTGTTTTATGTCGGACTTTGCAAACAAGTGATTTTTAAATGAGGTAAAACTTGGGGTACGTGAGACAAATCAGACTCCTGAAAGTCATCTGGAAAGGTTGAGAGCCTCTGCCCTCCCTCCCAGCAGGAGGAAGGGGTCAGTGCCAGCCAGTCTGGGAATCCCCTCGCTCTCCCCATCTGGTACCGTCTTTACCCACCCCTCCAGTGGCCAAGCCAGCACCGCTCTGCCTGCCGCCTCCATGCCAAGCCTGCCCCGCTCACCGGATGATCCCAAACTCATCGAAGTAGCCGCCCCGCCCCTCTGTGCCGAACGGCTCCTTGAAGGTCAGGATGACACAGGCCACATTGTCCCGGTTCCACACAGGGCCAAAGATCCGGTTCCCGAACCTGCCAGGGAGACGCAGAGCCTGTCTGAGGGGGGAGCTACCATACTAGCGGGCTTTGGGGGGGGTCTCACCCTGACAGATGGCGAGGGCCCTTAACGCTCCCCTGCCACCCGCCCGGTTCTTCCCTTGGGAAAGGGCCCAGCCATGCTTTCCCCCTGGCTCTGCCCCATCTCCCAGCCAGCCCCACCTCAGCACCATGAGGTTCTGCACCATCTCCTTGCCCAGGTAGTGGTCAATGCGGTAGATCTGGTCCTCCCGGAAGAGCGACGCAATGTGATTGGACAGTTTGTTGGAGCTCTCCAGGTCCTTCCCGAATGGCTTCTCCACGATGATGCGGTTCCAGCCCCTGGGGGGAGGGGAGAGCAGAGGGTATCAAATGTGGCTGCAGCTAAAGGGGAACCTCAGAACCCCCACCCCATGGGGGTCTCACACACCCCAGGCCTGTGCCCTGACCCCTTCCCTGGGCACTCACGCTTAGACCCTGCCCCACCCCTGTCTCTCACCCGTGGCCCATGCAGCACTCCTTGATGTTGCGGGTGACGTGCTCATAGACACTAGGGGGCAGTGCCAGGTAGAAGAGCCGGTTGGCCTTGTCCCCGTTGTGCAGTGCGTCCAGGTGGGCGTTCAGCCGCCGGAAGAAGGTGATGTCATCGTAAGTCCCCGACATGTAGCTGTTCCGGGAGAAGAACTCCTCCAGCTTCTTCTGCTCATCCGGCTCCACCTGCGGGGAGGGGACGCGGCTGCCATCAGCTGAGGGATATAGCCTTCCAAGTCAGCTAAGGCACCGAGGGACACTTAGCCACACACCCCACCTAATCCCAGAGATAAAGGCTCTGCCCCCAGCTATTCAGGGGAGCTGTACCCCAGATGCACACACCCTTAGGCTGAGGAACCCAGGCCCTCCCCTGCTCTGGAGAGGGGCCAGTGGGTGGGGTGAGGGGGCCACACCTTGAAGTAGGGCTGGCTCTGCTTGCGGATGTCGGCCACGGTGAGCTTGGAACGGGCGTAGCCCACCACATAGGTGTCATCAGGCAGGAGACCATCCCGGAAAAGCCACCTGGAAGAGAGTTCAGCTGGGTCACTCAACGCCAGACCACCAAGGCATCAGGTCACCACCACACAGCCCTGGCCTGGAGGGGGTGGTGGAGAGCAGAAAGAGGGACTTACCAGATGGTTGGGTAGATCTTCTTCTTGGCCAAGTCGCCCTGGAACAGACAAAGGGGATGTCACAGCAGCAAACAGGCAGGGAAAGGCCCCATGCCCCATTCCTACCTCCCTGCCCTGGGGCTGGATGGGAGCTGGCACCTCCTAGAGGGGAAAGGCCTTGTGCCCCATTCCCTGCCCTCCCAAGCCAGCCAGTCCCTGCCCATCAGCCATATCACAGCCAGCACTGCCTACAGGGGAAAGAACCTGTGTCCCATTCCCTGCTCCCCTGAGCCAGCCAGTCCCCATCTTGGGGCTGGATCAGAGCCAGCGCCCCCTACAGGGTAAATTCCCCGCCCCTCTCTGCATGACACTGTCTCCCCAGGTCTACCCATACCCTCACACGTCCTTTCTTTGAAGCTTTGGGCCTTTACCCAGGGTGGGGTGTGGCTCTGTTGGAGGGCGAAGCAAAGCCAAGCTGCCACAGCGCTGCAGGCAGGTGAACTCGCGGGCTCTGTGCCAGGCCCCACATGCCACCCCCACAGCCTGAGCATGGGTGCTGTTTGTTCTGGGGGGTCGGGGGGGGGTAGATCACGCTGATTGGATTGCAAGCAACAGGGATTTGCTGAGTCACGGAGGCTCAGCATCCAAAAGAAAGGTGGTTCTTGGTGCAAGGGGTAGTGGTGAGAACGGGACCCAACCAGTTACCGGCTCAGTGCAGGGGTGACAGGGCAACTCCCTGGCCTGAGCCACACAGACCATGCCAACTGACTTCCAGCTGACCGTGAACTCTGCACACAGGCTGACAACACAGGCTCATTGTCTGCGACAGCCAGTGGAAGCAAACACCAGCCCCCTGTCTGCACTGCGCAGGGACGTCCCCCAGATGGGACCACATGTTGTGTGTGGTCATTGATCCCTGTCCGTCTATCCCACTCTGGGGACTTGGGCGCTCTATAGAGCCATGCTGTCCCCTTGGGATGCTGTTCTGGGGAAGAGTCAGGCACAGGGAGGTGGGTGCAGGTGCAGCAGGAGCTCTGGGGAGGGTCAGACATGGGAATGGGAGGCAGAGAGGTGGGTGTGGACACAGCAAGACCTATGGGGTGGGTTATACATAGGGCGGGGGGGGGGACAGGGAGGTGGTTGTGGATGTGGATGCAGCAGGAGCTCTGGGAAGGGTCAGACATGGGCAGCAGGGAGGTGGGTGCGGACATAGCAGGACCTATGGGGCAAGTTAGACACAGGGGGAGGGGCAGGGAGGATCACACTAGGTGGGTCGATTGATTCCCCAAATGTCTAGATCAGAGGACTTCTCTGCCAGCTGCAAAGGGTCACCGCCCCCCATCCCACCCCATTGCCCCATTCAGAACCTGCAGCGGCTTAGCTGCCTCCTATTCAGCTAGGCCCAGCCTGGTGGAAGGTTATGTAAGTTTGCTCTGGGAGGCGCAGTGGGGGTGTGGCTCCTAGTCTGACCTAGTGTTGCTCTTATCCCATGTTGGCTCCACCCACCAGCCCATTTCAATGCAAACTAGTTCAGGGAGATGGGGACAAAACAAAGCAGTGAGTCACAGCCTTCCTCCCGTGCATGACACAGCGGGGCAGTGCCCCAGGCAGAAGGTGTCTGGGCTTGTAGCAAGTCAGTGTACATACACACAAATAAACACATCCACAGAGCAGGGATGTCAGTCCCAGGCTACGAAATGGCTGAGCAGGGCCCCGGTCAGCTAGGGGAAAATATGCCAGTGAGAGCCAGGTGACCAGGCCAGCCGAACCAGCACGTCCACAGCTCCCCTCCCTGCCACACGACAACAAGGACATTCATGTTTGCCACCCGCCCTGCCCAGGAGCCAGACACTACCTTCTGCTCATTCTGTGTCCCAGATTTCTGCTCCCCCAGAACCTGGCCCAGGTGCCCCCCACAAAGCCCTGGGGAAACGAACAGCTTCCCCAGAACCTGGCCCATTTCACCTCACAAAGCCCTGGGTAAAAGAACAGGAAGACAAGGAAGCTCCTTATCTATCACAAACACGGATATGCCAGCTTTCTCCTCCCTCCCTCTGCTGGGGAGGGGCAGGTGCCAGGGATTCAACCTGGGCCATCCCTGCCTGACCCACAGAGACCCCAAGCGATGGCAGGGGCAGCTCCCCGCCACAGCTGGCCCTGGCCTGGCTCATAGTATGGGGATGCCTAGCTCCTGCCCATGATTCCCTGATGTGAGAGAGGGCTATGGAGGGCATCAGCTCCACTAGCTTTGGGTTAACCCACTTCACATGAAGCTGAAGGAATGCCTGTCTAGAAAAGGAGCTGGGCTCCTGAGTTCAATTGCCCTGTGTGACCTTGGACTAGTCACCGAATCGTTCAATGCTTCAGTTTCCCCACTACAGCATAGGGACTGTGTGTCCATCCAGTGCCTAGTGTAACAGGAGCCCTGCTCCCACTTGGGGTGGGGGGAGTGCGTGTGTTGTCTGCCCCGGCCCCAATCTCTGCAAAGAGAGGTGTGCGTTACACACATAAAAACAAGGAACCCACTGTATGGGGGCAGTCTCTGGAAAGCGGTGAATCTGAGAAGGACCTAAGGGCCTTAGTGAACAACCTGAGCTCCCAGGGCCACATTGTGGCCAAAGGGATTTGTGGGATCATGGGGTGTAGCAACAGGGCAGCCGTAAGCAGTAGCAGGGACAGGATTTTACTACCAGACACGGCCTTGGGATATTGCATCCAGTTCTGGTGGCCACATTTTAAAACGGCTATGGAAAAACTGAAGAGGGCAGAGAAAAGAACCAGAAAAATTATTCAAGGGCTGCAGAAAAATGCAAGAGCCCTAAAGAGCCATCTGTTTCAAAGGGAAGACTGATTCCAGCGCTGGGGGGAAAGGCAGCCCCAGCACTGGGAAAGGGAAAGGGAAGCCGAAGCCAGAGAAATTCAGTCCAGCTATACGGCACCTGTGCGGGTGATTAGCCATCAGAACCAACTCCTAAGTGAAGCGATGGCTTCTCTGTGTCTGCTGCCTCCCAGTCCAGCCGGGCTGCCTTGATGGAAGATGCTGGAACCACACACAAGGTACTGGCTAACCAGGGACCGAAGTAGGTGAGATTCTCTGGCCTGGGACACACACGTGTTGGACTAGATGTCCCACACTGCTGTGAGCTAAGTAAGTTTACTTCCATGAAGCTAGCAAGGGTGAGCAGTATAACATTGACCATACCTAGCTACATAGAGGTAAGAGCTACCTGGGGCTCATCTACACCAGGACTTATAGCGATAGCCACATCCATGTGACCATACACCTCTCGCTGCACAAGGACACCCACCACCAGCACCGGGGCTAGAGCAGCCTTGCTCTCCTCTGGGCACAGTGACTCAGCAGTCCCTGGCACTTCCCCTTGTGCTAACACCATGGATCCTGCAGCATGGGCGTCACCATCACAGCCCCTCTGAGAGCAGAGGGAACCGGAAATCGAGGTAGAAAATGGTTACACTGAAGGCCCTGGGGAAGGAACTGGGGCAGTTTGGGGGGCATTGGGGTGAATATGGGGTGGTTTCAGGGGCCTAAAGCATGCCTGTGGGGTGGGGAAGTTTTGGGGGAATCTGGGGGTGTCAGGGAAAATTTGGGGTGGTGGGTGAATTTGAGGGCACCGGAACGATCTCAGTCACACACTTGCTTGCTGAAATCATGCTACTGTTCACAGGATCAAGACAACGGGGGTTTGGCCAAGCCAGGGCCTGCCCTCCTCACTGTCTCATCACCACAGCCAGCACCAACAGTGCACCCAGGCCTCGGGTTTCCCCATGGCGGGGCACACAGCTAAACCTGATCTGTGCCTACAGGGATCAACTCCCCACCCGCACCCCCATCCCACAAGCTGCTGCTGCTGCTGGAGCTAGGTTACACAATGAGCTGCATTCGCTGCCTATGTTACACAACATGGTGCAGGAAGTTGAGTCTCTCTGTACCCAGTGCCGGGCAGCATGGCTGCAGTTATCAGCATTATCTAAGTTGATACAATCCCTGCCCTCTCCTTCGAGCTCAGTGCAGCAGTACCTGAGTAGCCCCAAGGGAGGCTGGAGACCAGGGACAATCCTGCGGCCACTTGGTGCTTCAGGGCTGCTGTCTCTCCAGGAGAAGATCAATCTTGCCACAGCCCCCAGAGCCATGGGCCAAAAGGATTTCAGGGTCCCAGTCCACAGAAACACAGAGCCCTTTGAGGGAGATCGGGGTCCATCCCTGGGGCCCACTGCCCAGATCCATCCCCTCACTCAGCGCTCCACAGAGACCTACAGGGAGCTCCTTGTGACGCCTCAGCGCTGCCTGTATGCAGACTCTGGCACAGGGTGATCTGGGTTAAGGCTGGAGGCGCTGCATGGGCCAGGTGCCTCAGGAGAAGGCGCTGGCATAGGGCACCTGCCTGGATGGCTCCAGGCTGGGCTGTGGGTACTCACCGAGGCCCCCATGATGATGAAGATGTGGGTGTCGGACTGGAGGAAGTCCTTGCCCTGGCACAGCTCCTCGCGCATCATCCCACACACCTGCGAGCGGCTCAGCTCCCGCTGAAGAGTCATGGTGTTTGAATTGCTGCTCCCTAAAAGCAAGAGAGACCAGGCTGGTTTGTGTGATCTAGACTCCCCGCCCCTAGGAGGGCTGGCCCAGTTTGGCTCCCCCACCAGCACCCCGGGGAGCAGAGGCAACAGGTCTCTGCTTGTCCAACAGGACGGGCAGATACTGAGCTGCAGGGCAGAGAAGCCCCATGGCGGAGGTGAAATGAGGCCTGGTGGGGATGTGAAGAGAAGTCCCTGGATAGGAGTGAGGGGAGGGGTCACTGTTGGGTCCTACCCCAAGTACAGCCCTAGACACCAGAACCACTGCTCCCCAGTGACACCTAGCTCCAGCCCCCTCAGCGAACCACACCCACTTGCTCCTCACTCCCCAGCACCCTCCTCCCCTCCCAGTGCCCTCACTCCCCCCCAGGGTCTCCCTGCTCCCCCCATTCATATCCCCAGTGCCCTCTAACTCCTGGTCCCCTCCCACTACTCCATGCCCCATTTGCTCCTGATCTCGCCAGAGCTCTCCACCCCCAGAGCCCCTTAGCTCCCACATGCCCCCACCTTCCCCAGGACCCCCATTCCCACCTCCTCCAGTGCCCCTCTGCTCCCCCATGCCCCCACCTCCCACTTCCCCCAGCGCCCCCCCGCTCCCACCTCCCCCCAGCGCCCCCCATTCCCACATGCCCCCCACTTCCCCCAGCGCCCCTCAGTTCCCACATCCCGCAGTGCCCCCATTCTCACCTACTCCAACGTCCCCTGTCCCCACATACCCCTCACCTCCCCCAGCGCCCCCCTGCTCCCACATGCCCCCACCTCCCAAATCCCCTGCCTCGCACGATTCCTACCACGCCCCAGATCTCGCTCCCGCGCTGCCGCCGCTCCAACGCTCGCCCGGCTCCCCATCGCGGCCCCACCCCCTGACCGCCCGGCTCCCCATCGCGGCCCCGCCCTCTGACCGCCCAGCCAATCGGCGGTCTCACCCCGACCCCGCCATGACAGCTAGCGAGGCGGAAGCGATGCCGCGTCTTCCGGGCCGGTTCCCAACGGGGTCCACACCCGCCGCTGAGCGTCCCTTCTGCTTCCGGGTCCTTCGGCAGCACTTCCGGGGGAGTGGGCAGAGCCGCGATCCCGGAAGGGGGAAGTGGGAGCCGGGCGAGGACGCAGGTACTAGGACTTCTGGCCGAGGGACCCAGGCGTCCGAACTCCCCCGCACTGCCGGGTAAGGGACCCAGGTGTCCGAACTTCTTCTGCCAGGAATTTGAACCCAGGTGTCCGGGCCCATCTGGCTGGCACCCCCCCCCGTCTCATCCGCCGCAATCTCTCTCCGCAGGCTGGGACCCGCCCGGCTGGATGAACGGGACCCGGCAGCGCCAGAGCTGCGAGATGGTGCAGCCAAGCGCGGGCCCAGGTGGCGACTGCGGAGCCCTGGGCGAGGACTCGTCCCTGGGCAAGGTGGCGGCCTGGCAGTTGCCCCCCGACCTGGCTGGGCACGAGGCCCTGCAGCGCTTCCTGGCCGAGAACCAAGACCTGAAGGGTGAGGAAGAGCCGGGCCCCCTGGAGGCCTCATCCCCCTGGGGGCCGGTGGGCGGCGCTGTGGGGGGTGGGTCGAGGACCGGGGCGTGTTGTGCTGTGGCTGTTCTCTGCTCCCCGTGGTGGGTGGGTTGAGGGCTGGGATGTGCTCCACTATGGCTAGTCTCTGCTTCCGGGGGCGGGGCGGGGGGGGAACGGAACGGACGGGACAATATCATGGATCTACAGGGTCTGGTCTATGACTAGTCCCTTGGGAGTCACCCCTTCCATGGACTGGGCCCTAAGCACCCCCACAGTTTACAGGGGCAGGCCCTTGGTCTCCGAGGGTGGTCCTTTGGGTTCCAGTGATCCCTGTTTCTCTCCATGGCTCCCTGCAGGGAATCCTGCCAAGACAGACTCCTGCAGGAGGCTTTTCTTGGGCCCTTTCAGTGGGTGATGTGGCCCTGGAGTATTTGCAGTGACACCAAGGAGCCTTTTCAACCAAGGCCACATTTTAAGAAAGATATTGACAAATTGGAGACAGTCCAGAGAAGAGCAACAAAACTGATCAAAGGGCTAGAAAACATGGACCTATGAGGGAAGACTGAAAAAACTGGGTTTGTTTAGTGTGGAGAAGAGAAGACTGAGGGGGGACATGAGAACAGTTTTCAATTACATAAAAGGTTGTTACAAGGGGGAGGGGGAAAACTTATTCTCCTGGACCTCTGAGGACAGGACAAGAAGCAATGGGCTTAGGGGTGGGAGAAAACCTCCTACTACTGGGTTATTGCTAGATGTGACCTGGCACATCCTGCCCATCGGGGCTCCCATTGTCTTTCTGCATCGTTCATTGCAGTGGGTGGGTTTCAGCCAGTCCTTGAGCGACCTATTCATGCCACCCCAAGCCATCCACAGCAATGCTAAGTGCACAGGAAAACTGAGGCACACACAGGCATCATACACATTACCAACACATTTCCCCCTTGGTCCCAGAGAGCTCTCCTGGATGGGGGGTGGAGAGCTGGGTAAGGGGTGTGCCCCCCCACAGAGGGAGGGTAGGAATTCAGCCAGCACCAGGCTAACAATCTCCCTGTCCCTGGGGCAGAGGCCATTCGACAGAGTAACCAGATGCTGCGGCAACGTTACCAGGAGTTCCTGCGCTTCCAGGCCACACAACGCGAGGAGAAGGAGTTCCTGATGCTCCGTTTCCGGGAGGCCCGGGATGTGGTGGAGAAGCTGAACACTGAGCGGACCGAGATGAAGTGCCAACTGGAGCAGGCCCTCTGGGAGGTGGAGCAGCTCAAGGGAAGGCAGCAGGTATCAGGAGAGCTTCCTACACCCACACCATGCTGTGCCACCTTCCCCCCAACACCGGAGGGGTCTCACCTGGGCACTGATCTCTCCGCGGTTCCCCTGGCCCAGTTCCTTTCTGCAGCAGGGCCATGGGAGTCGGGAGGTAGGTCAGGACAGCTGTCTCTTCTCAGATGACTGACTCTTTTGCAACTTCCCAGCCGAGCACCCTGGAGAAGGAGATCCCTGAGCCAGAGGAGGCAGACACTATGACCCTGACCCTGGAGTTGGCCGAGCCCATGATGGTGAGAGACACCTGGCCGGGGGGATGGGGATCTCCCCTAACCCAGCTCCCAATTCCCTGAGGAACAGAATACCCCACCCCCAAATGTCCCTGCTTTGCTTCATCCACAGCTGCGCTAGTGAGAGAGTAGAAGGAAAAAGGCCTATCGGGGGGCCCTCTGGCCTGGGAGGAGCTCCTGGCTACTCCTGCCCTGGCTTCTCTCAGCAGGGGGCAGGGTGGGACCGCTGGCTGTGGGGGAAGCAGTCTGTGGTGTCTGTCTCTCACTCTCCCCATTCCCCCAGGCCCATGGTCCGGAGACCCTGCAGCTGCTGAAGGAGCAGCTAGAGCAGCTCCAGGAGGCCAACCGGGTCCTGCAGGCCCAGATCCAGCAGCAGGTGCAGCCCCCAGGAGAGGCTGGTGTGAGGGTCAAGGTAAGGGACTGGTCAGGCAGGGGGATGTGAATGTTACTCGTAATGCCCCTATCTCTCCCCGGGGGGTATCCAGGGTTGCAAGGCACCTTGCTCCCACCTGCCTTTAACGTGAGGGAGCCTTGTCTGGACCAGCCAAGGTTCAGCTCCCTGCTGGCTTCGGCCACAATCAGCACCAGATCTCTCCTCAGCACATGTAGGCTAGCAGTGGCCCAGCATCCCCCTGAGTGCCCAGCCCCTGATCCACTGGATGTGTCCAGAATTACCAGACCAGCTGTTCCCAAAGGAACCCCCAGCGCCAATGACTGGCTACACTCAGAGCACAGCGCTACTTCTCACACAGCCAGGGTAGGGCTCACAAAGAATGGAGACTCCAAGAGAAACATTGAAAGTAAAATCCTCACATGTGTTCTAAAGCCTAAACTCATCCTCCAAGCTGCTCTTCTGTGTAATAAGACGCTGCCGACCCCAGGCCCACTGTTAGCTTTCTTCCCCATCAGGAGAACCCCTGCTGTGTCTGTCTGCTTGTTCCCATTTGCACCTGCCTCAATATGTAAATGGACAGAAGTGCCCCCCCCCCGCCAGGAGGAGAAAACATCCACACTACTTTTGAGTGACCTGCCTTTAAAACAGGAAGGGCAAACTATGGCCCACGGGCCGAATCCAGCCTGCGGGATTGCCAGCCCTGTGGTGCAGTGGGGCTAAGGCAGGCTCCCTGCCTGCCCTGGCCCTGCGCTGCTTCCGAAAGCAGCCGGCACCACGCTCCTACGGCCCCTGGGGGGGGCAGATGGCTCAGTGCACTGCCCTCGCCTGCAGGCACCACCCCCCACAGCTTCCATTGGCCGGGAATGGGGAACCGCGGCCAATGGGAGCTTCAGGAGGGGTACCTGCAGGCAAGGGCAGTGCATGGCCGAGCTGTCTGCCCTGCCCTGCCCCACCCCCAGGAGCCACTGCTGGACATGCTGGCCACTTCCAGGAGTGTCACGGCACCAGGGCAGGCAGGGAGCCTGCCTTAGCCCTGCTGCGTGCCACTGCCACCCCGGAGTCACTTGAGGTAAACAGCGTCGGGCCAGAGCCCGAACCCCTCCTGCACTCCGCCCCCTGCCCTGAGCCCCCTAATCCCCTGCCTGGAGCCCCTTGCTGCACCCCTCCTGCACCCCAACCCCCTGCCCTGATCCCCCTCCTGCACATCGCACCCCCTCCCTCACCCCTGCTGCAGCTCTACATTCATGGCCCTGCATACAACTTCCCTATCCAGATGTGGCCCCCCGGGCCAAAAAGTCTGCCCATCCCTGCTTTAAAACAAGGCCTTAAGAACGTCATTTCCCAACATGGATACAGATCACAGAAACCCCCTTAGGAATGCCACCAGATGTGCTGAGACTACCTCTGAGCTCGTTTTCCCTGGCAGCATGGAACTTCAGTCCCCTGTCTTGTAGAGCCAGACATGCTACCTGCTGCAAACATAGACCCAAGTCTGAACCACGCCCCCGCAAAAGCTGCAGACTTAACTGAAAACCGCTTAAGTGCTCCTGTCTCTAGCACCCAGATACCCATTTCCCAATGGGATCCAAACCCCAAAATCCGTTTTACTCTGTATAAAGTGTATACAGGGTAAACTCATAAATTGTCCGCCCTCTATAACACTGGTAGAGAGATATGCACAGCTGTTTGCTTCCCCAGGTATTAATTGCTTATTCTCAGTTAATTAGTAAATAAAAGTGATTTTATTAAATATAAAAAGTAGGATTTACTTGGTTCCAAGTAATAACAGACAGAACAAAGTAAATTACCAAGCAAAATAAAACAAAAACACACAAGTCTAAGCCTAATACAGTAAGAAACTGATTACAGATGAAACCTCACCCTCAGAAATGTTCAAATAAGCTTCTTTCACAGACTAGATGTCTTTCTATTCTGGGCCCAATCCTTTCCCCTGGTGCAGTCCTTGTTCCAGCTTAGGTGGTAGCTAGGAAATTTCTCATGACTGCAGCCTCCTTGCTTCTGTTCCACTCCCTTATATATCTTTTGCACAAGATGGGAATCCTTTATCCCCCTCTGGATTCCCACCCCTCCTTCTAAATGGAAAAGCACCAGGTTAAAGATGGATTCTAGTTCAGGTGACGTGATCATGTCACTGTAAGATTTCACTGCCCACTTGCCAGCGCGCAGGGCCCCCCCCATGCAGGAAGACTTACAAGTAAACAGAGCCATTTCATGAAGCATATTCCAGTTACTTTATATTTATACTCATTAGCATATTTTCATATAATCATATGGAATGCAACGTCACAATCATCTATAGGATCTACACATGCAGTTCACAAAGCTTGTGATGACCAGTGTGACACAGGCTTTTGCTGGAAACTGGACAGGAGACTCTTTGGTGAACTAAAAGAAAAGGAGTACTTGTGGCACCTTAGAGACTAACAAATTTATTAGAGCATAAGCTTTCGTGAGCTACAGCTCACATGCATCCGATGAAGTGAGCTGTAGCTCACGAAAGCTTATGCTCTAATAAATTTGTTAGTCTCTAAGGTGCCACAAGTACTCCTTTTCTTTTTGCGAATACAGACTAACACGGCTGCTACTCTGAAACATTTGGTGAACTAGAATGTGAGGGCCAGACTTGGGATCTCTGTAATGTCCCCTGTATCCTCTGCCAGTTGGCAGGATCTCTGCTCCATGGAGGAACCCCTTCAGCGTGCCAGACCTCCCTCACCCCCTGCAGAGGCAGGCCTCGCTGCCTCCAAGGCTGAGCCTTGGGGCTCCAGCATCCTGATTCCCGCTGTGAGCTCTGCCCAGCAAGTCCAGCAGAGACAGACTCCTGGTCAGAGACTCTCACGCTGTGCAGGAACTAATGCACCCAGGGAGGACTTGCAGAACAAAGCTGAGTTCACTAGTCACCTGTAACCCAACCTGGGGCCTCCTTATGTTCACACAGAGAAACAAAGGTTAAGACATAGTCCATCATCAGGCCAGGACAGAACAATTTGTCAGCCAAGCTGGAGTGGGCCCCACTTCAGGTTCTGTCTCTGCCCCTTTCTCAGTCCCAGATGAGAGCTGCCAGACTCTGCCCACAGCCAGCACTTTATCCCCTGCCTGCCACATCCCAGTCCTTTGTTCTACAGTTGCTCTCTGCTCAGCTTCCCTACTGAGGGGTGCGGGCTGGGGGACATCCTTCCTCTGGGCAGTGGGATGCTAGGTGTCAACGTTCCGACCATGGGGGGTTTTCGTGTTCTCAGGCGCTGCATTGATCTGAGTTGCTTTCAGTGGGTTCCTTACTGAACCATTCCTACCACCCCATCCTGCACAGCCCAAGAGCAAACTTGACCCTTTTCTTCACCCTGGGTAGCAATGAAAAGTATGCGGGGAAACAGGCACAGCGAGGCATCAGGAAAAAAATCCCATGTCCTCACAGAATCAAGAGTTCTGTGGGCATCACAGGGATATTTAAGGGCCCCAGCCATAGAGGTGCTGGGAGAAATGGGACCCCTTTCTTGGGGTGCCGGGCAGGGAGACCTGGATTCCTGGTGGTGTCAGGCTGGCCTTGCTCAGCATGGGACTGTTTCCCAGTGGGGTGGGAGAGGGCAGGGGGAGTTGAGCTGGTTCTGGTGGCAGCTGTGGTTCAGCGGTGCCAGTGTCGTTCACAGGAAAATGGGGTCCAGCTGGAGAGGCCGGTGGAGCTGGAGGCCCTGCAGGGCAGCGGGGACAGCGGGTAAGAGCAGCTCGTGTGTTGGAGGTGGTGATACAGTGAGGCTGGGAGAACCCCGCTGGTGCCCAGCCCCCCTTATCCCCCAGGCTGGGCGTCCCTTCCCCACTGGGGAAGAAAGAGGGGGCAGGTTCTGCAGAGGGAACAACAGGCATCCTCCTGTGTGGACACCATGGGCCACATCCTTCGTGGCAGGAACAACTGATTAGTTTGTGGCGGGGGGGAGCTGTGATTGAGGGAAGCAGAGCTCCCCAGGGTCTGAGCACGAGCCGCCCTTGAGCTCAGATCTGCCGGGCACCCCTCACCGCCCTGCATGTCCTTTCAGACCCAGCAGCAGGCGGGACGCAGCCGAGCTGCTGCAGAGGAGGCTGAAGGAGACGGAGGAGGAGTAAGTTACTTACTGGCTTGGACTTGTGCCACTGGGGACGGTGCTGGCACCTGCGTGTGTGTTAAGGGGTGGTGCAGGGGGCTCTGGGATGTGGTGTGTGGGCATGAGGGTGGGGTGGTGCAGGGTGCTCTCAGCGCTTGGGGGATGGAGTGGGTCAGGTTTTGTGCAAGAAGCTGGGGGACACTCGGGGGGTGGATGGGAGGGGAATGCAAGACGCGCAGCGGGGGCAGGTGGCAGGGCTCTGGGCATTGATCCATCACCCACTCACTGTGTGGGTTCCCTGGCAGGAGCGTGGGGCTGAAGCAGCAGCTGGCATTGGTGCGGGAGGAGGTGGCCAGGCTGGGAGCCAGGGCGCAGGAGGCTGAGCAGCAGGCTGAGCAGCAGCTTCAGGCCCTGAGGAAACAGCTAGAGGTAAACGCTGCCCAAGTCACGGCCCCATGGGATGGGTGCTAGACCCCAGCCTTTAAACAGCTCCTCAGAGAAACCCTGTAAGGGGTCCCCCTCTTCTGTCAGGGGAGGCTATGCAGCTTTACTGAGTCAGAGATAGAGCCCCTGGGCTCCGGCCCTCCCAGACAGACTCCTGGGAGAGACTTTTACGCTCTGCAGGGACCCATACACCCAGCGAGTGACGCCCAACAGCTAGGCATTCTCCAAACAGAGCTGGGTTTAGTCACTTGAGTGCAGCTTTGGATACCCTTTGGTTAGCCGAGAGAAGCCAATGGTGAGACCTGCTATTAACCGAGCCCCCTGATGCCCCAGTCCCATTGTTTTTCCTGCAGAACTTCCTCAGTCCCCAGGCTCTGCCTGCTGGAGTTTGTGCTGTTAGGTGTTAATTGTTCAGTCCTTGGGCTCCCATTGACATGGGTCAGTTGCAGCCAGTCCTCTAGCAACCCCTAGATGTGACACCTCCCCCCCCCCACACCTCATGTTCCCTGCTCAGACCCAGAAGCAGCTTTTTAACCCTTCTGCCCCCACTGGGTAGCGATCTCAAGTTCAGTAAGTCACTGCCATGCATATCAGTCACAAACATTTTCAGGATATTCCCGTTTTGTTACCCCCCACACACATGCAAACACATTCAACACCAGCCCCTTCTCCAGGGAAGTGAGAAATAGAGCAGGACGGGGCCTCCATCCCAGCCTGCAGCAGCTTCACCCTCTCTCTGAATCTAGATCTCCCAGGCGGTGTGTCCTGGGCTAAGGTGTGGATCCTTCCCTCCCTGCAGCAGCTGACGGAGGACAGGGCCTCAGTGAAAGCCCAGGTGACCTCACTGCTGGGGGAGCTGCAGGAGAGCCAGAGCCGGCTGGAGGCCTGTATGCTGGAGAAACAGGATCTGGAGGAGAAGTGAGTGTGCACACCTGTGAATTTCCCCCCTGGTCTGGGGCTGGCAGCAGGTTAGTTTGGCTGCAGCCACTGACCTGTCCTGGGAGGTTGAAAGCGGGCTGCAAGCCGTGACCATCTAGGGGGCACGTGGGGCAGACCCCCTGCTAACACTGGCGTTTCTTCCCTGCCCGGTGCGCCAGAGAACAGGCTGCTGCCGAGCAGTGCTGCAAGCTGGAGCGGGAGGCTGAGGCGCTGCGCAAGCAGCACAGCGTGCAGGTGGACCAGCTGCGCATGCAGGCCCAGAACCTGGAGACGGCGCTGCGGGTGGAGAGGCAGGGCGCCACAGAGGAGAAGTGAGTGGGCATGGGAACGGGGGCCACAGAGCAGAGGAGCGTCTGTCTGTCTGTCTGTCTGGGGGGTGGGGGGAGTGTGCCATGGAGATGAGGGGAGGGAGAGTTGGGGTGGTATGGGAGCAGAGGGGGGTGAGATGCCTCTGACCTCACAATTATCCCTCAGGAGAAAGTTGGCCCAGCTGCAGGCGGCCTATCACCAGATCTTTCAGGAGTACGATGGGCATGTGAAATCCAGCCTGGAGAGCGAGAAGAGGAACCAGGTGGGTTTAGAGTTGGTTTGGGGGGGAGGAGGGCTGCTTGGCTGGCTTCCATGGCTGGAGCCAGCGCTGCCCCCTGGGTGCCCTGCTGTTCAGTCTTCTGTGGACCTCTCCCCCACTCCAGGGCATGGAGCTGCACCTGAAGGAGCTGCTGCAGCAGCTGCAGCAAGCCGAGGAGGCACTGGTGGCCAAGCAGGAGCTGATTGACAAGCTGAAGGAGGACATGGAGCAGCACAAGGCTGTGCTGGAGACCATCCCGGTGCTGAAGGCCCAGGTGGGTGCAGGGGGATGGGAGATGCGGGGTGACCGTGTGTGTGCACGCACGGTTGCTGAAGGGCAGGGTTGCTGGTGCCTCTCCTGCAGGCCGATATCTACAAGGCGGATTTCCTAGCGGAACGTGAGGCCCGGGAGAAGTTGCACGAGCAGCGCGAGACTCTGCAGGAGCAGTTGGAGCAGCTACGGCGGGACTATGACAAGCTAAAGGCAGACGCTAATGGAGCCACCTGGTGAGTGTTCCCTTTGTCTGTGTCCACTCCCCAAACACTTGGCCTGTGGGCCCTGTGAGTGGGTCAGAGCTTAGTGCAAGTTCCTGTCTTGCTAGATGAATCTGCAGACAGCTGCTTTGTCCCTTGGGGCTCTTGTGGAGAACCAGTGTCCCCAGCCATGTCCACTGCCCTGGGTCCCATGGGGGTTTGAGCCCCACTCTAATGCTCGCGAGGAGGGGGAGGGAGGAAGAAAGGGGTACTGAAGTTCTGCTTTGACACCCCCCGCTGCCCATACATTCCCAACCTCTTGCTGTTTTGCAAAGGGCTCTGATGGAGGAGATGAGGAACCGCCATTCGGAGGGGCGCCCATCTGTACCCCAGCCAGGTGAGTCTTAAAACTCTCCCTAGGTGGGGCATGCTCATGGCCAGGGCCTGGGCACTTGCAGACTATCTGGGCACCATGGGAAGGTGCTGATCTTTGGGACAGTAACTTTCTCTCTCCTCCTAGTTTACAACATGGCCCCAGTACCTTTCCAAGCCCTGCCAGCTGCAGGGCGCAGGCGAAGTATCTCCGAGGAGCAGCCGGATTTCTGCTGTCCCAAGTGCCAGTACCAGGCTCCTGACATGGATACACTGCAGATCCATGTGATGGACTGTATCAAGTGATGCCCGTGAAGGAGGAGGAGGCTGAGGGCAAGGGGTGTGCCTGGCCTGCTCGACTCTTTGCTTCCCCCCCATGGCACTTACTGCTCTGCGACACAATGCTGCAAACTGGGTTCACAACTGTCTTGAGCCAGTTGGAATGGACAGTCTGTGGATACCATGGGGGAGGATGGGATTTGCACCATTGTCTCTGCCTTACGTGAAACTGAATGTACGTGATCTGCTGTAATTCAGGGATTTGACAATCTGTGGAGATTGACAGATTAGTGGGGTGAGCAGGGGTGCTGAGAGCTACTGAACCAAACTTTAAACCCTCTATATAATGGAAACCACTTCAAGGTGGGGGTGTAGCAGCACGCAGCAGGGGTGGAAGAGGGGTGGCAAGAAGGTTTCGCTGTCCATTTCCTTTTTAAGCACCTTATTGCTAACTCTGAACCATTTGCAGGGTGTGGTGGTGAAGACATTCTCCTGCTCAGTTTTAGGTTGTCGTAGCAGCTCTGTGCTTGCCTTCTACACTGTGCTCTGGTTATTTAACATATGGTCCATGTGCTGCTCCGAAAGTCAGACTCTTGCCTTTAATGTAAATCTATTAAAACTTAATGTGGAGGGAGGGGAGTTGAGTGTTTACAGACATTGCTGTATGGAGCCCCCGTCCTGGTTTGGCTAAAACATATACAACAAAAGAATCTGCTTCTTTTCTAAGTAACTGGTATTTTCTTCTTGTGAACATGCTTATACACTGAGCTAGATTCACACAATCACCAGGTCTGCCCTCTTCTACCATGGAATAACAGTGTCCAAAATGCAAGTGCTGGCACTACTGAGGGGAGGGGGGAAGACAAGATGGCAAATAAAATTAAATATTGATTAATCCCAACAGCAGCTGTTTTACACACACCCCCCCCCCCGGGTGTAGTGAGGACTATGGTTTCCAGCGTGCATTAGTTTGCATTTATGGATCATCTGGCAACTGTGCCCCCTTACTGTGTAAGCATCAGGGCAGGCAGTAGGGGTCTGGGTCACTTGTGTCAATCCTTAGTCCAGTACCATTCAGTACTTCTGAAATAGCAAATGAGCCACCACTGTGCTCTACCTACTCAGCATCGTTGAGGCCTGAGCAGGAGTGCAGCCTCCTGTTCTGGCAGACATGCTTTCCTCAGTTTAATTGCTCTCTTCATAAAGGTTATGAACATTGGTCGCTTTTGGAAGTACTTTTTTTCTTAAATTAACTTTAAAAAAGTAAAATTAGGAAGCTACCAACTGGTGGAGTCTTATGTCTAACAAGTTGCTTATAAACTAACCAACTATGATGCGGGTTAGGGGGGAAAAAGTACTGAATCCACGGAGTATAGCCTCATGGCGCATGCTTGCAAGCTTATGGAGTTAGGCTACAGCGTAGCAGCCGTGTTAGTCTGTATTCGCAAAAAGAAAAGCAGTACTTGTGGCACCAAATTTGTTAGTCTCTAAGGTGCCACAAGTACTGCTTTTCTTTTTGCGAATACAGATCAGCACTGAATTTAGCCGTATAGAGTGGAAATCTGTCAACTTCATGAAATTTGTTAGTCTCTAAGGTGCCACAAGTACTGCTTTTCTTTTTGGAGTTAGGCTAGTTAACATAGAGGATACTGGGCTAGCAAAAAGTACTAAACATCTTCTCACACGCAGCCTTTTTCAGGGCTCTTTCCAGCCGGTTGCTTTGCAGCGTTTGTCTCATGCCCTAACGAAACCACATCCGGCCTGTGTGGGCCCGCCCCCACCGATTGGCTACATTGCAGACCAATCAGGAAGCTCGCTTTTCTTCACTTGCGACTGAATGACTGAGGTGCGTGAGGCAGGAGCCCAGGGGGCGCTTCTATTAGCTTTATTTAGCGTTGTTCCCCCACTCCCATTGGACCCTGGCTGGAAGGACCCAGCCCCACTGTGTACAGCTGATGCAGCCTTTTACAGGCACATTCCCGCCCCCCACAAATTTCTGAAGCATAAAGAGGGCAAGTGAACCTCACCATAGCACTCCCCACATCCCCCGTAAGTGTTCCCTCCTTTAAAGTTACAGAGCCACATTCCCCCCAGCTCCCCGCCCCCCCCTGCTTTAGGGCCAGTCTCTCTCTCATCATGGCTAGGGAGATTTAAAATAAAAAGTCTGGTTTGTATGTTGATGTTTAAAAGCCAGGCCCATTCTGCACATCACTCTGCAAGCAGCCTGTCGGGTTATAGTGCAGGGGATTCCGCTGTTCCAATCTGATTAGGAGGAGAGAATAAGACAACTGGGACTCTTCAACTTGGAAAAGAGACAGCTAATGGGGGTTATGCGAGAGGTCTATAAAATCATGACTGGGGTGAAGAAAGTAAAAGTGTTGTTTACTCCTCATGAGACAAGAACTAGGGGCCACCAAATTAAAAGCAGGTTTAAAACAAAAGGAAGTATTACAGTCAACATGTGGGACTCTTTGTCAGAGGATGTTGTGAAGACCAAGACTTAAAACAAGATAAATTCATGTAGAACAGGTCTATCAATGGCTATTAGCCAGGATGGTATCCCTAGCCTCTGTTTGCCAGAAGCTGGGAATGAGCAACAGGGAATGGATCACTTGATGATTACCTATTCTGTTCATTCTCTCTGGGGCACCTGGCATTGGCCACTCTCAGAAGACAGGATACTGGGCTAGATGGACCTTTGGTCTGACCCACTCTTGCCATTCTTATGCTAAATCAGGGTGACACCAACACAGTGAGGCAAGGGGAACAGAAATCAGGCTAAATTAGAGTTAATGAGATTACACAGAGGGACTCAAAAGCAAAATACAGCCCACATTCCGAAGAGTTTCTGGGAGATACAACAGTCCCATAGCAACCTTTCATTGGCTGCTGCTGAAGCACTAGGGCATGCTCTGCTGCTGAGGTGATTCCAATTCCTCCAGCACAGTCAGGTGCATCATCGCTGGCACCCTTTTAGGGCCTTTTACCTCCTGTTGCATTGTCCCAGCAGTCTCACCTGGTGTGAAGAACTGACTGCAAGGAACAGCGCACTATTTTCTTACAGATGTGTGCGAGAGGGGGATTTTTACTTCTATTTTAACAGACCCTCCACTAGCTGAGTGCAGCTTCCTCTCTCTACAGCCAGGAGGATGTGGGGGATGTGATAGTATCTCAGCAACTGAAGTGGAAACAAAAGTTTGCTAACAGAAGCACTGGGGGGAGGGAAGGGAGAGAAAGTCAGCTTTGGTACCAACGCTTCCCTATTCCAGCCTCAAGGATCAAAAATTCCCCCACAGCAGAGCACAGCCCTAGCAAGAATGTTCCACCAGGGATGGCAGCAGCATCGCAACGCTCTGAGATGGCATCTCCAGCTAAGGTGCATTATGGAGCACAAATATGTGAGAGTCCAGTTCTGAGTGCCAGTTCATGATGGGCTGGCATTGATGCCACAACCTGCAACGAGAGGAATGAGTTAAAAGACCAGGGTGAAAGATCAACATTCCAAGCAAGATGAGGGCCACATTACTACAGGATTACAGGAGCACGTAAAGGCCCCACTATTAAGTTTACGTTTGGTAGCACCTAGAGGTCCCAACTGGGTTGAGGGCCCCATCAGAAAATGCACACCAGGAACAGAGAGCTGAGCTAATATTGTGTAGAATTCTATGACAGTCTCCCCTGCACATTAGTTTAACGCTCCTTGTAGAGTTTTCAGCTAAGACCAAACTCTGGCCTTTGGTTCTGCAGTCACACTCAGGGCCACTGTGTGTAAAACATGATTTGCTGGTGTAACTAGTTCCCAGTCAGCTTCAAAGACAGAGCCCCAGTCAACCCCTTAGTAAACAAACAATACACACAGCAAACACCCTCAACAGCATTTGGAACATTTATAGATAACGTCTGTTTACTACCTATTATTAGGTAATAACAGTGCTGCTGTTGCCCATAAAGACTGACCCACTTTGTTGCTATTATGCAGTCCAATGCATGACTTTAACAAAACATTTATATTTCTATACCTCAGCCCATGCATATGAACACATCCCCTCTGCTCAACTTCTCACTCTGCAGCCTGCCCTGAAGTGCAGCACGGATCCCAGGATGCTCCAGAGCTGGAGAAGAACGGCAGCGTCTCTGCGCTTTTCCAAACCCTTCCGAGCTTTGTTAGTGAGCACAGTCTAGGATCCTCATGACTAGCAGCATTCCAGCCTCAGGTTAGCAACTGTATGGTCTGCTCAGATGCTGGTGAGGGGGGAAATCTGTAGCCTATATCCAAAGTGGTGCAGGTTCTGGGACTGCATATAACACCCCCATTGCCTGGGCACTGTCCTCTCTCCACTAGGGCAGATGAGGACTGACAAACCCTCCCCACACTCGACTCTGCCCTGGTTTCCTCTTACACTGAGTTATGAGCTCCCTTGTTTAAACTGGGACTGAGTCTTGGTCAAAGTCCCACAGGCTCTGTAGCCTCTAGGGCTGCCAGCTCTCCCTCCAGATCCATAGGACACAACAGCCTATTGTGTGCATTCACCAGCAGAACAGCTGGAATATCACTTACCTGCATCCAAAATGATCTGGGTGCTGGGACCAGCCCACACAGCAATCACCCATATTGACTGGCTGCAGAGTCCACAGTGCTGGCTTTCGCAAAAAGAAAAGGAGTACTTGTGGCACCTTAGAGACTAACAAATTTATTAGAGCATAAGCTTTCGTGAGCTACAGCTCACTTCATCGGATGCATTTGCTGGCTTTAACTCCCATGCATGTAATCTTCACCATGCTTTGACTGGCTCAGCTCTGAGGGTGAATGGGTGAGGCCCACAAGACTACATGCCCTTAATGGAAACTTCCTGTGCAGCTTCAGAAACAACTCCTGAGCATCTCCAGTGACTGTCACGCCCTATTTCTGGGTGTTTCTTGGCTGCCAGACAAGTCTTCCTGCCCAACTGTGACTGGGCCCCATTACACAGTACTGCTAATAATGCATACTAGGGTAGCTGAGCTCAGAATCTCATTTTGCCAGGCACTGCACAGACAGTCCTTGACCCAAACAGCTCAATTTGAATAGATACATGGCGAGAAGGGGAAACAGGCACAGAGCAGGGAAGGGACTTGTCTATGATCTCACACCAGCTGAGTGGCAGATGTGGGAACCAAACTCCCCCTTCCCTCTAACCCACCAGACCCCCATCCCCAACTTCCAGAGCCAGGGAGAGAACCCAGGAGTCCCGGTTCTGTCCCCTAGTCCCCCAGCCCAGTGGTTCTCAACCTTTTTTCATTTGCAGACCCCTAAAAAATTTTGAATGGAGGTGTGGAAACCCCCAGGGGTCCACAGAACACAGGTTGAGAATTACTGCACTAGACCCCACTCCCTTCCCACAGCCGTGCATAGAACCCAAGAGTCTTGGCTATCAGTCCCAGGCTGAATTCAGGCAGAACCAGAGGCCAGTATGGGAGAACACTAGGGTAATTTCTTCTCCCAGCTCCAGCACCAACCTCCCTCACAGACACCAGGTGGTGATGCCCGAACAGACCAGCCGACTATCCCCATCTCCCTGCTCCCCATGATCCTGATGGCTAGGCCATTCCCCTGGGGTGGCAGGGCCAGACTCCTGCGTTCAGTGATCATTTGAGGGGTTTCCTCTCTCCCCTCCTCCAGCCCTTTCCCATTAACCATTTTGCAAAGTGCACTGAAAAGGCCAAAACAAGGAGCATCCCATAAAGTCACGCGACAGCCCCAGGCCCTCCTCACCCTTTGCTTTCCTAGCTGGCCAGGTCACACCCCACCCCAACCCAACCTCCAGGACCCACTCACTGCATGCTCCCCTCCCACCTTTGTGCACACATGCCCCTTGGGCATTATCACCTGCATTCTGTGTTTCTGGCTGTATGACCTTGTATTAAAATACATTGTTTGAATGGCCCCATCTTACCAAGCTAGGGCCTGATCATTCTTTATGGCTGCCCTATCCTCCTCATTGACCACTCCACGAATCTTTGCATCATCTGCAAACGTTAGCAGCAGTGATTCTACATTAACTTCGATACCAGATACATCTATTTGCTGACATTCGGCCCCCACCCTTCCTGCACCATCCCATCCCACTCTGATCATGCCAATTCTGAAGTGCCTTTGTTGCAGGCTGTCTATATAGTGTCTCCTTGAACTGAATTGCATTGTGTGTCCAGCCCCTCCCTTGCGGATTGACCACCACAGCACATATAGAAATTGGTATTTATTTAATCAATCACCAGGAATTTACAACCCAAGAAGCAATCCACCTGGCTGAGCTGGTGCCCTGCCCTCTGGGGGTCCTCAACTCCTCCTAGCCCCAGGGTGGGTTTAAGGGGAAGAGCTTCATTAAAGAGAGGAAGGGCACATGCCCAGCCACATGGCTTATACCAACCCTCCCAGCCTTTATACCAGCTGCTCAGTCTGAACAAAGGCTGGGGGAGCCTAAAAGGTCGTTGAAATATTCCAATAAATAACTCCAGATAGAAATTACCTGCTGTTCTGAATCACCTGCATTTATCCTTAATAAATAATTAATTCATTTCATCTGCAGGAATCAATTAGCCACATTAACCCCCTGAATCAGCCTGTGGGGAAGGCAGCATCGCCGGACACTCAGCTCAGGCACAGACTGGAAGGGCCTTGCCTCGGCCACCTTGATCTTGGGAAGGGGAGCCGTTTGATCACGGTGCTGCTCTGAGTTGGGGAGGAAGATCAGCATTTGCTGCACAGTGAGAGAAGCACAGCTCTCAAGGGAAGGATGCTATAGAGCAGTCCTACCAAAATGCAGGGGACTGGACTAGATGACCTCTCCAGGTCCCTTCCAGTCCTATGATTCTCATTCCCAAAACCAAGACACCCAGCCAGCCCTGCTGCCCTGTATCTGCAGGCAGAGGCCTATAGTGTCCAAAGGAAGGAAGTTCTGCCATCTCATGAGGCCGCTTCAGGGCTGGCACTTGAGTTGTTCTCCTGGGGGGAGGCCGTGGCTCCCCGGGGCGTCACTTCAATGATGCGCGGCTTGTCGATGATGCGCGCAGTCTGGTTCCCCTTCTCCACGATGCCAATGATCCAGGCCTGGTGCCCCTCCCCATATTTGGGAGACTTGATTTCAGCACAGAAGCGGGCGGCCTGCTCCCGGGGCAAGCAGATTAGCAGCCCCCCTGCAAAGAGGGACAGGGCTACTCAGTCCCCATTGTGGGGGGAGCGGTGTCAATTTGCCCTCAAGTCTCACCGCCAGGTAGACAGTCAGCAGCAGTCGTGGGGGGAGGGTTGCTATTGGCCCCCCAAACCTTCTGCCACGGGCCAATCAGAAAAGCTCAGAAAAGGGTGAAAGCTCTTCTCTGCCCCCACACAGTTAGCTTGTGGGCAGATGCCACCAGAGTCCCACTGCCCAGCCGCTAGCTAGAGCTGGTGCACACGCAGTGGCCTGGGGTGACGTGCGGAGATTAGTGTTTCTCCTTGCCCTGGGCAGGGACTACAAGGCAGGTTGAATAAGGCCTGACAGCCAGCCCAGGAGGGTGGAGTCGATAAATATTGAAACAAGAGGGTATCAGATTCCGCTCTGCCAGGTTAACCCAGTGAGTCTCTCCCTCTCTCCTATCACACCAGGCCCCACCATTTGGTCACTGGCTGTCTCACACAAAGCCCCGGTGCCAATCCCATGTTGTCTTGCCCCAGCTTTATCTCAGAGACATCAAGCTTCTGAGCCACAAACCGTCCCAGCTGCCTCCCCGAAATCCCCAGGGAACTTGCCAGGCCTGATGATAGGAGACAGCCGTCTCTACCCACCTGTGGGTAGGTGAATTAGGAGGCACCTCTAATTCAGGTGACCCTGGCTCCCCACCCTACCTGATGTCTCCGGGGATGTCCCCTGCAGCAGCCCGAAACGATTCCCGCAGGCCTTGCTGATGGCAGCCATCTTGGCGATGATGGGCAGGTTGTGGATGACAAAAGAGACCTCGCTGCGCTGCTGCTTGGCCAGGTTTTGTGCATGGCCCAGGATCCCAAAGCCCGTGATGTCGGTGGCAGCATGAGCATTAAAAGTGTGCATCAAACTGGCAGCTGTGGCAGGGGGAGGAGAGGCACTTATGGGCCAGTCAGGAAGGAGCTAACTCCATGACAAGGGGATGGATTCCAAAAGGGACTTTATGCTCCTCTCACTTGCCAGGGCTTCGTCTCTCTCTCTTTTGGGAGATTAATGCCGGGAGAGGAGGGGTGCTCCTGTGAAGGCTCCCTGCCAAGCACAGATATCATGTTTTGCTTCTTAGTTTAACCTCTGAGCTCACAAGCCAAGAGGCTCTGGCTGCTCCCTATCGGCCCAGACACTGAGGCAGGAAGCAGGTCCTGCTGCCACAAGCCCAGTCAGGCTACTGCTGGGAGCTGCAGAACAGAACAGTCCATGCTCCTCACCAACTACATTTCCAGGTGCCTACCTGTCCTGTTCAGCATGGCCATACTGAACATGGCTTCCTGGTAGGCCAGCTCCACGTCCTCTTTGGACACCACCAGCTTAATCTTATTCCACCTCTCAGGCTGGAAAAGAAACAGGAGAGGGTAAGAGGCATCCAGGCCTGCCCCCCCTTCCCCCGCCACCCCCAGGGGCTCAGTCTCCTCCAAACAGTCCGGAGGGTCCCAAAGCAAGGCCTGTTGCCCATCTTGTGGATGTTCTACAGCCTGGGCTCGAGGATCTACGGGGGCTCTCCCATGGCAGCTCCTCAATCCCGATTCCCTCACCTCCCCGACTGCAGCGTGTGCACGCATAACAGGGCAACAATAGCAGCAGGCAAATACGTACATTATCCAGCCACTGGTGAGCGTTGACAGACACCTGCGTGCCCAGCGGCTTGGTCAGCACCAGCACGTCTCCAGGAACTGCACTGTCTGGCCTGAAATGGATACACCCATGAACTGTGCACACCCAGGTGAGTCATTCCTGGTTATGCCCTCCAGCCACTGCTTCTACCAATACGGACTGAGGAGTGTGGCTTTTCCAGGGGATTGTGTAGTGGCTAGCGCGCAGCCCAGACCATAGAAATCTGGGACCCCTGCATACTTCCTCCCTCCCGCCACTCCAGGAGCTGTGCATGCCTCAGGCCATCCTGTCCACTGGAGGCTTCAGGCACCTCGGGCTGCCCCTTGCCCTTTAACCCTGGTACTAACTGTACAGCCCCTGGGGCCTCGCTGCTCCTCACTCACATGATAAATTCGTTGGGCTGGCACACCACAGTAGCAACGCCCCCAACAATGATCCAGGGATTCAACACAGTCTGCCCGCCTGTCACTGATGTCCCACCATCCTCTGCGGCATCCCGGAAGCCTTTGATTATCAGTGGCATAATCTTTTCACGCTCCTGGTGGGGTGAGAACACAGGTCAGGAAACAGCTGGTGGGCTGGCTACTGGCAGCTCAGGGGACCTGTATGCAGGGAGGGCAGCGTGTGCATTAGGGAAGCCAGGACTGAGAGGCACCAGCAGGGAGAGAGCAGCTGAGGACCAGGATCTGGGCTCTGCCAACACTTCAGAATTCTCAGAAAGTGGATTAGTAGGAAGAATAGAAAAGGACAACAACCGTATAACATGCAACAGGGCCAGACAGACTGACACTGCAGGTGACCTCACACCAACAGCCAAAGGTCACGTATCAGAATTTAATCAGCTCCACTCAGGAAGATCAGGACTTGAAATGCTGGAAAACATGCCAGGACAGCATGACATTCTACCAGAGCAAGGCTGGGGAGGCATCCTCAGAATCATAATCATTCTCCGCAGCATGGAGCCTCCTGACAGCACACTTGAACAAAAAGTGCTTTGTGGAGATGCTGACATAGTTCAGTGTCCTATCAGAAAGAAGGTAACTCCTTTGATGTGAAGCAAGTTGTTGACTGGGGCTTGACAAATGGGTCTAGGGGCACAGAGTACGACTGCCGATAGATGGTCACTGACAAGATGACCAGAGAGGAAATTAAAGTTACACCTCTACCCCGATATAACGTGGTCCTCGGGAGACAAAAAAATCTCACCGCGTTATATCGAACTTGCTTTGTTCCTTGTTCCCTAATCACTCCCAGGACCCTACCCAACCTCCCTGTCCCGACTGCTCCGACCCCTATCCACACCCCCTGCCCCCTAACAGCACTCACTGTCAGCAGTGGGAAGTGGAGCAACGCGGCCCCAGCCCGCTCCACTCCGCTACCTCCCAGCTGCAGCGCTCTGCTTTCCGCCGCCAGTGAGCGCGGGGAGGTTGGGGAAAGGACAGCCCCCGTACTCACCTGCAGCAGGAAGCAGAGCGCCGTGGCTGGGAGGTGGCGGAGTGGAGCGGGCTGGGGCCGTGTTGCTCCACTTCCCGCCGCTGCCGGTGAGTGCCTGTTAGGGGGCGGGGGGTGTGGATAGGGATCGAAGCAGTCGGGACAGGGAGCAGTGAGGTTGGGGAAAGGATGCCCTCCGCACTCACTGGCGGCGGGAAGTGGAACAGCCCAGCCCGCTCCGCTTTCCTTGCCCCGGCCCCAGCCATGTTGCTGGGGGCAGGGTTGGGGAAAGGTCCCACACTCACCTGTGGTGGGAACCGAAGCGCCGCAGCTGGGAGCTGGCAGAGTGGAGCGGGCTGCTCCACTTCCGCCACTGCCGGTGCGTGCGGGGGGGAATCCCTTCCCGCAAGCCCCCTCCCCCCACAGCTAGGGCCGGGGCAAGGGAAGCAGAGCGGGCTGCTCCCAGCTTCCCCCATATCTCCTGGGCCACTCTGGGACTGTGGGGCCCCAAAAAGTGCCCCCCCATAGCTCCTGCCCCCCCAACCCTGGGGGGGAGCCCCTGACCGCCCCTGAGACCCTCTGCCCCTTATCCAACCCCTCGGCCCTGGCCTGGCATGCTTAACACGCTGCTCAGAGCAGCGTGTCAGAGCTTTACCACATTGTACACGAACGCACATTATATTGAGTTGCGTTATGTCAGGGTAGAGGTGTATTTGCTTTACTGCTCAGTATAACAAGGGCCTCCTCACTGAGCTGTGCCAAGTACTGGGGGATGAGAGAGACACACTATAGCGTGGGCCACATCCCCTAACATTTTATTAATGTCAAGTCCAAGCTTCCCAGTGCTGCTGGCTACAGCTTCTGAAAACCAGGAAATACAAAGGTACATGGTACTCCCACAACACGATCTTAAGTCTTCTCCCCCCCCCCACAGCAGACAATAGCCACAGGGAACTGTTCAAGTAAGAGAGGGAACCATAACAGGCAGACACTAAAAACCTGCCACTGTTTGTGCTGTGTTCCAGATTTGAATTTAAGCATTTCCCTGCACTCCACCTGCAATCCTGTGAGACATAGCTGTATTGAGTGGTGGGTGAATCAGCTGGAGCAAGTTAGCAGAGCTGTCACCATGCTATGAGAACAGCTGCATATGAACTTTGAGGAATACCTCAGTTCAGTGCTGAATTCTGCAGGCTGAGTCAGAAGAGGTGCATGAGAGTGTCCTCTTCCTTCCATCCCACAGGGATGATAAGCCTGGGGGCATACACTATTGTGGCCTCCAGGGCTTAGTGAGGGATAGGTGAAATCAATGTCTCAGATGGAATCCTCACTGCAGGAGTGAAGGGGTGGCAGCAAAGAGCAAATCTGGGATTGTTTGGATGGCACTGGCTCCGCCTCTCAGTGTAAGGCAAGGCAGGTGGCACCTGTTCAATACACCAGACCTAAACCTGAGCTTTGTCCTAGCATAGAGGTGGTATTGGACTTTAGTCTGCTGAACTCACGTGCTCTGTGATATCTAGAGTGCCAGTATGTGTGTTCTTGGCACGCTGGGACATGGTAGAGTTAAGGCTGTTTTGTGAGGGTGGCCTGTACCTTCACTTTCCACTTCTGGGATTTCAGTTTAGCCAATCTCCATGTTCTGTAAGGGCATGAGACACCACTGGGCAACCTTCGCTTTGCATTAACAAACTGTTGGGGGCAGTTAATTTCCTTTTTTTTTTAAAATAATAATTTCTCAGCACGCCCACATACTAGTCCTGCTCTCCCCTTTCGCTGTCTGCATGATAGTCCCTTCACTATGCTGGTATCGTCTCATCTCCTAAGTCTCCACCTGTCCCACGCAGCCTTGTTTTCCCCTCAGCTTGCAGAGTTGAAGAAAGCAAGCAGGACCAGTGCAGGGACTAGTATAAAGTCAGTGGGAAGTCTGAACCCCACTCAAAGGTCTCAGGCAAAAACACACAGACACAAGTATCAGCCTTGGACTGATGGAGTCAGCAGGTGCTGCCCAGTTACGCCACTAAGATGCCAGGAGACACCCTGTAGCCCGCCAGGAAGCTTCCTACCTGGGTAACTGGGAAAAGGAGAAGGAAGGAGGGCCTGGGCCCAACCATGTCTGAGAGCTGAGTCTGGATCAGACCAATGAGAGGGCTCAGTCTCTGCCTTCCCCAGCACTAGGGTATTTCAGGGGCCCTAAATGGAAAGTCAGGGCTCTGGTAGGGAGACAAGGATCTCCCCCACCATCTCCCTGGATTGTAACTCAGAAATCTTAGTTGCGCTTTACAGAGCAGAAGAGCTATCAGGCTGCCAGCTCTGGGGCAGAGGCTGCTTCATTCTCTATAAACCTGCAGTACTTCCACCTCTCCTGTCATGGAATATCCAATATACCCCCACACCAGCAGTGCAGGGACATGCTGAGCCTACCCATACCAGCTGTGAAGGTCAGTGACCACAGCACATAGGTAGACCCTTCTCTCCGACATCCCATCCCCTCACCTCATCTGTCATTTTCTGGCTGACGCTCAGCAGCATCAGCATGTTGTCGCACTCAGTGATGCCCATGGCGTAGAGATCACTCAGCACATTGGCACATGCGATGCGGCCCTAGAACACAGGAGTGTGAGGGTCACCCATAGGACCTACCTTCCACGTCTGAGCCCAGGAACGTGTGTACCACTTCTTTACCCCCAACAGGGCCCCATCCCACATCCTGTGGGGTATGAGCCTGAGCGTCCATACCCCATTCTCCTGGGCTGTGAGACTCAAGGCGCGCCACTGCTTGGGCCCATCTCCTGCCCTGTGGGCTCTGCACCACAGAGCATGGCCCCTGCAGGGGGCCCATTTCCCATGCTCTGAGTCAGAGAGCATCCCCTACCCACGCCCCCCCATGGGCTTTGAGCTCACTAGCACATCCCCCATGAAGATGGCATGCCCACAACAGTCGCCTTTCACCAGCCATCACAAGTGCGGTCTCTGGCTCTGGCATTACTTGTTCCCTTCTCCTGCCCACTCTGGAACCCACCCCTACTCATACCATCATGTAGGGATCCTCAACCAGTGGGTAGAAGAAGTCTGTGGTCTGTACAAGGGAGAGACCCCCATGCCTGAGGGGGATGACGCAGGAGTCCATCCCTATGCCTATGAGCAGGAGATGGAGACTTTCACATCAGCAACGGCCCTCTAGCCCACTACCCTACCCATAATCCCCATTCCTCACAGATATCTAGACACCTGGAGCCTTTATCCCTCCCCTGCCACCTTGAATCCCTCTAAGCTGCTACCTCAACCTCCGCCCACAACTCTTATCTCTCAGCTCCCAGACCCTACCACCCCCTGCCTCTACGACCATCAACCCACACTTCCCCCACAGCCCCAACCCCCTCATTTTGCTGCCACCCAACAGCCCCTTTTTCCTCACCCACAGCCCCCCTGCTCCCTCTACACTATCACTCCCTCATGGCTGGAAACTCCCCACCACTCCTGCTCACAGGCCTTCCCCATTACCCCTTCCACTGGTCACAGCCCCCACTCCAACCCCAGCCCCCCTGCTGCCCCCCAACCCATCCCTCTCGCTCTCAGCCCCCTCCCCATTCTGACAGGCCCCAGTGCCCCCCCACTAGCCACAGCCCCTGTGTTTCCCCCACCCCATTGCTCCCCCATACAACGCCCCGCCCCTACACTCCGTGCTGCTGCCCCCCCGCGCTCACCCAGCGAGGGCCCCCCGGGCTCGGAACCCCCCGTCTCGAGCCCGGCCGTCACCAGCCCCGCGCGCGGCCCCCCCAGTCCCGCCAGGAGCCTGAGCAGCGCCTCCTGCGGGACTTTGCAGCCTCAACCGCGCAGCTCCCCGAAGCCCGTGAGCCGCCAGCTCGGGGCCAGGCCCAGCGCCTCGGGCTCGAAGGGCCGGTAGCCGGACGGTCCAGGGCACTCAGCCAAGGGGGAGCCGGACAGCGCAGCCATCTTGGTGCGAGGGAGCGCGGGAGGAAGGCGGCTCCCGCGAGAGCTGCGGACCTAGCTCCGACACGTCCCGCGAGAGCCGGGCAAAGCTAGG